>NC_068377.1:2650499-3250499 GCF_023724105.1 Carassius gibelio | reverse complement strand
TACGACTAGAAAAGATCTCTTCAGCTCCCCAGGGCTACATTTGTTTAATAAAAATACTTTAAAAACAGTAAAATGGTGAAATATCAGTAAGATTTAGATGACTGGTTTCTATTGTAATATGTTTTTAAAATATCTTGTTTTTTTCAGCATCATTATTCCAGTCTTCAGTGTCACATGATCTTCAGAATTTCAGAAATGTTCTCATTTATTGGTGCCCAAGGATGCATTAAATTGTTCATAAATGCTGTTATTTTGAAATTCCTGTTCATAAAAGATTTTAGAAAATAAAAAAGGGGTTTCCTCATAAATATTAAGCAAAAAAACAACATTGACAATGACCATTATTAATAACTGAGCACCAGTAATATTTGAGCAGCAGATCTGCGTATTAGAATGTTTTTGAAGGATCATGTGACACAGAAATGCATCACATTTTAAAACATATTCAATTAAATTGTAATATTTCTCAGTGTTACAGTTTTTACTATACTTCTCATCAAACAAACGCTCGTTAAGCTTGAGAGACTTAAATAATCTGAATTATTCCAAACGTTTGACCGGTAGTGTATATTTTTGGGGTTTAGGGTTTTATTTTTATTTTAGTCATATTTTTTTCTTAAGTGTTTTTTAACTAACTATTCACTTCGATCTTGTATGATTATATGAGGCCAGAACGGAGAGTTTTCCTCTGTAAGGTGTTAGGTTTATTCCCCGTTACAAGATTCCTGAGAATCACACTTTTATTACGTAAGCTTGCGTTATTTCTTCATCAGTGTTGTTCAGCTCAGTGGCCAGGAACGGAGGAATTTATTTTTATGTTCTTGAAAAGTAGAAACGCAAGCCATTTATCATAAACGTACCATCCTTAAATGCAAAGTGTTTATATACATATATAAAATGTAATTTTTTTTGTCAGCAGGTTCTCTGTATGTGGTAGTGTGTGATGTGGTCTGTGACAATGGGTCAATAACTATAACACTTTTCAAGCTTTTAGGAAATTAATGCAAACCTCGCCTCACTGTTATTCAAAAAAATATTGCTATAGAGCCATAAATAGGATGGCTTTTTTTCTCAAGATCAGATGCAAAACAAGCACGATGCATTAGTTTTCCTTCAAGTGAGTATGAAGTGTAACTCTAGTTAGGGATTTTGGTCACACTTTACCAAAACATTTGTTAACATTATTTAATTATATGAGTTAACAATATTTAAACAATATTAATTAATCTTAGTTCAATTTTAACAGTTATTCATTTGTCGTTTACTACCGGTAAATGCTTTAAAATTTGATCACACTATTTTAAGGTGTCCTTATTATACTGTTATTATGCAATTAAGTACTGTGTAATATTAATTAACATATTTACTTTAGAATTTATGGTCAGTTTCTTTTTAATTTGATACAGTAAGTACAGTAATGTGCAGCAAGGACACTGTAAAGTTAAGCAAGTTACCAAATATTCTGCTGATTGCTAGTTCAACTTCATTAATGCATTAATGTTAACAAATGAGACTTTGTGAAGTGTTACCAGGATTTGTTTGTGTATCTTCTCTGGGTCTGACTCTTTCTCTCTTCTGTCAGCATCCTCATGTATTTCTTCTGTTTCTTCAGTACGTGTAACTTGAATCTGATTTGTACAACTATTCGTTCTGCCTGAAGCCAACAAGCACCTGGAAACACCGCATGGGATCCACTCCACCGTTCAGATAAACCAAGACTAAATAAATGAACTAATAAAACACTATCTTTACCTTTCTCTGTGTTTTATCTGATTTATTGGAGTCGCAGAAGTTCATTTATAACGTCAGGAAAAAATACTTGGTACACTGAAGAAAAAAAATGGTGTAGGAAAAATTTTCACTCAGAAATTGCCATTCAATTTGACAAAAATACACCTTTTTTGTGTGTGTACTGTAGTAACATTTAACATATTTGAGTTGTGAAATCGAAGGCAGCAGAGAGGGACAAACTGACTGTTTCCTGCTTTTATAACTGGAGAAAAAAACTAACAAAACACTGGCAATAATGTCAAATATTTTCAGTCTGTATATTTTTTGTTCATATATGTGGAGGAGCAAATCTCCCAACAGAGGTTAACTATCCAAACACATGTCACCTAGAGTAGAGAAGGGTTGATAATGTTATTAAAATTAACTTTTTTTAGTATTAAGTTACTTCAGTCTCTTTAATCATTTGGTTCACTCAAAAATTACCATTTTGTCATTTACGAATTATGTTGTCTAAATGATTCACTTTTGTGGAAGACAATGTTTTGAAGAACTATGTTGATCAAATTAGTCAGAGGTCCAAAACAATACTGGACTTGAACTCCACAGAGTTATTGTTTGGACAGAATTAAAAAAAAAAGAGAGAGAGAAAATGCAAGCATGTAACTGTCCCTTTATCTTCTGCTCCTTCAGACTGAGGGTCATTAGGGGGCGCTAATGCAGTTCAGTAATCTGTGTTGGTGCTAATGTCCTAAATGTGCAAAATGTCCAGAAGTCGATGCTAGATGCAGAGGAGCATTTCAGTTCTTTTATGTTGTCCTTGCATTGCTCTTAAAACAAATCAGTTGAAAACAGTTTTTGTTGCTTTATATTTTTGTGGAAACTTTTTTTTTCTTAGGATTCTTTGATTACTAGGAAGTTAAAACAGCATTTATTATATACAGCATCTGTTATATATTGTCTTTCATTTCACGTTTGCCTCCTTTTGGACAAAAATATTATTTTGTAATTAAAATAACTTACCCCAAACCTTTGAATGGCAGTGTATCACAGAAGACCTGAAGTGAATGTGTCCTCATCCATCGAGCGCTTTCCCTGACAGCTGAAGTGTCTGAACACTGATGAATCCCACAGCCATGTTCATGTTCCGTGTTGATCAACATCCGATGATCCCCTAGATTGTGTCTGTGATGTTTCAGCTCCAAAAACCCCAATGATAATTTATTATTTCATGCTGAAAATATATATATTTTTAAACAGAAACAAAAACTTGCTGTTTTCATGCATGTATCTTTAAATGCAAATGAGCTGATGTTCCCCGCCCACTTTCCAGAAGAGGGCTGTGCCTTTATACATAAGAAATTAAATGCACCCTTGGATACTCAAGCCAAAACTAAACATCTGTTTAGTCTTGATTATCATGTCTGACGTGACATTACAGTTCTTCCACATCATGAAAGTTTAAACTTCTGATATGTGGTTCTCTTTCGAGCGTTCACTATACATTAAGAAAATTGAGATGGGAACAGCATTTTCACCACATCCAGTGGCTACCTTCTGCCAAATTTGCGTGGGCCCCATCGACTTGCAGGACCAGCACCAGAGAGCCTTTCACTGCCTCCTGCTGTCTTTCTCGGGAGGAACTGGTTATCTCAAGCAAACAGCTTGTTATGGTGCCCCAACCTGGAGTTGTGGACCCTTCATGTGTGGCTACTTCAGGGGTCCTAGAGGGGCTTAGGTCCCTGCCTCCCCGTGTGCTAGTCACGCTTATTGAGTCTTGTGCACCTTCTAATATAGGCTTCTGTATTCTCTGCAATGAGGAGTGTTCATGAAATGGTGCTATGATAGAGATACCGACTTGGCAAGCTGTCCCGTGTCAGATGATCTATGTTTTCTGCAGCACAGGCTAGGTAACAAGTCTACCGTCAAAGCTAAAGGTTAATGTAGCTGCTATTGCTTTATTTAATTCCCTGGTTGATGGTCAGTTGATCAGGAGGCACACGCTGGTGGTCAGATTTTTTCAGGGAAGCGAGGAGATTACATCCCCAATGCCCATCATCGGTGACACTGTGGGGTCTAGCGCTGGTTCTGAAAGCTGTCTCTTTACCTCTGTTCGAGCCCTTGGCATCCCTTGCTCTCCCTCTGCTTATTGCCCCTTGCTTTGGCTAAGTGCATAGGAGAACTGCTCGTGCTCAGTGGAAAGTGATTGTATTCACTTTGGGCCTGGGGACTGCAGTGTTACTCTCCGGCCAAGACCAGGCTACGCACCTAAACCACTTTCTACCCCCTTTTAAAGCGTTAGTCATTTCTTTGCCCGCTTTGTCTTCTGATCTGTCGACCTTGCATGACGCTGAGGCTCAGAGCACCATCTTACTGGATAGTGAATGTCAGAGACAGGAATGCACTCTCAGTATCAGAGCCCATATGATTAGGTCAGTTTCCTCTTCATGGGCCTGGTCTAAAGGGACCATCTGTTCGAGATGCATGCTTTGCCGCTGGGTGGTCTTCACAGAATATTTCAGCAGGTTTCACAAGTTGGATGTGCCATCCTAGGTGTCTCGAGTGCTTTCGGTGAGTCACTAACCTCATGCAGATATGCTAATTTAGTTAATAAGGTAGAGATCCTTACCAGTGGTGGGCGGAGCTTATTCAGAATGACATCACATTGGAGAACATTCCTGAACAGCTCATTTTGAGATACATTTCTTTTAATTTATGGGGTAAATAACTAATTGAGTGGATAAATATTTACCACAACAGTGTGGTTTTTGTACACACTACCAACGCATAATTATTTTCAAAAACAATACAAAAGTGAATTTTGCTTATTAGGTCCCCTTTAAAGAACACAATATTTGCACTATTATAACTTTTTAAGACTAAAGTAATTTTAGAATGGATTTAGTTGAAACCATAAAAACTGAAAGTATTAAAACAGTTAGATGCCAAGGAAACATTTCCCATTTTAGTTTAAAATTTATGTACTGACATAACAAACTAAAACTGAAATAGAAATTAATAAAAAACAATAGACATTCAAAACTTGTAAACCTGACAAAACAATTATTAAAATGAAAATGAATACTGAAATAAATGAAAAACTAATGTAAACATTATTAACCAGTCACAATAAAAAGCTTTTTTTTAATTAAAATTTAATTATATATATATATATATATATATATATATATATATATATATGTGTGTGTGTGTGTGTGTGTGTGTGTAAACTATTAATAAAAACCTATAATGGAATCTCAATGATGCTAAAATAACTGGACAGAACCTCTCATTTTATTATTGCACATTTTATTGCACACAATATATAATAGTGTTTTTTTCTACAGCATTCCTTTATGGAAAAGGCATGAAGCATTTGAATTTTCCCTCTCCACCATAATCATTATTTAGTGACATCACCGTTTTGTAATTGCACTAACCATTCAGCAAATATCATCTCAGTGTTACCACTATTTACAAAATTAGATGAATCTCACAGGACAGAACTCACAGACTGCTTATCTATATACATGCCAACAACTGTTATCAACAGTGAAATTTACAACCGTATAGAGTAGACATTATTGCTAGACTCACTGATTTCCCTCCAGTCTAACAACACTACTCACACCATATCCATTTCTATGCAATATAGAAATATTAAAAACACTTCCAACTAGAATTTATAAAACTAGGCAAATCGTAGTTAAATATAGACAGTAATTTTGTGTACTCTCATACTTAATAACAAACAGGTCTAAATCTACATAAATAACAAATAACCCTAAATATTCCCCATATAGCATTTTCTATAAATATCGTATTTTCCAATTACAACTATTAAAATTATTATTATTATTTGTTTTTGTTTTTAAGGGGGATGATCTGAAATTTCACTAAAAAAAAAATCAGTGCACATATATTATATTCTATAACAACCAGTTACAAACCTCTTTTTAAAAACATCCATCAAGAAAACAACTATCAAAAATACAATCACATTAAATTACTACTACAGGCAAACCTGTGTTGTTGTTGCTTAAATATATATTACTTTATCGCTAAAAGACCTATTATGTTTCTACAAATATTCCCACACGCACATGAATCATCAAAGACAAATTATCAGTCTATGAATTCAGAAGTATTGCTACAGTCAGTGCAAACTGATTAAAGACAGAATTACCACAACGTGATTACTTGGTCAATAACTACAGGAAATAAACAGTCTTTATATAACTAGTGCTATTACATAATCTGATTACAAAAACCAAGTACATGAAATTTGAGTACAATTAAAAAACAAGTCATCAGAGTACAGTTCATTTTTCGTGGGCTACATGCTGACATACTGATATTCATATGGATTACATTACCATCAGTCAACAGAAATACATTAATCTGTGATTTACTGAAGAGTTGTTCGTTTGGTTAACCCTTGTCATTCCAAATGATGTATTATATCCACAACAAACGTCAACTAGCAAACTTTAATAGTCTGCTGTGCTAGTTTACTTTTGTGTGACGAGTGTCGATTGATTCTTAAAGGGATAGTTCACCCAAAAATCATTTCACAAAAGATGATATTTTAAGGAATGTTGGTACCCAGTTAGTTCTGGAGACCTTTGACTTACATTGTATGGACAAAAACAAAACACCGAGACATTTCTCAAAATATTTTCTTTTATGTTCCACCGAAGGACAGGTTTGTTTCGACATCAATGATGACAGTTGTAATTTTGGGGCGAACTAGCTCTATAATTCACAAATTAGTGATTACATTTTCATCAAAACAATATTTAACGAATCAATTTAAGGCTATTTGTGTTGTGTGTGCAGTAGTTTAACGAATATGTTCGTTTTTGGTCTTTTTTGTGTTTTTTTGTCAGAATAAAACAATACAATAGTGCTCTCTGGAGAAAGCCTTTCTCTTCATAAGACGTTAACTGATGGACTGGAGTGATGTGGATTACTGTGTTGTTTTTATCAGCTGTTTGGACTCTCATTCTGACGGCACCCATTCACTTCATTTTGTAAACACTCTAGTCCAGCTGCACTATAAGTGAGAAAGTGAGAAAGGGCCACATATATAGGCTGAAACACTGTGAACGCAGACTGGCGGAGTAATACAACCTGTGAAATGTCCTAGTGCTTTTGTGCTGTTTATCAGTGATCTTGCAACACAGAAACAGGCCTACCCTTGTGAAATAGAAGTCTGCTTAAATGTATTGAATTTGCACTTGGAGTGTACTTAAAATCTAAAAAAAAAAAAAACAGCATATAATATTTTTCACATGCAAGCACACTTAAGTGACTTGAAGAGAGGGCTGTTTCCGAACACACTTAAGTACACTTTTTAAAATTACACTAACGATGTCAACTTTAATTTTAAATCATTTTAATAATCTTTTGTCATGTTTTAAAGAAGCACACTTTTGATGTGTTGACTAACATACTCCAGCACATGTAAAGTACTAGATTATAATTTGAACTGTATTGTTATTTAATGTGGCATTTAAAGTTAATAACAATATTTTAAATGTTCTAGATTCCAACTTCACCATTACACGTGTAATTAGAAATATATTTAAAGACTTTACAATTCAACTATATTTTAAAGACAACAGAAGTAATTATAAAATTAAGTCCTACTTAAGTGGGTCAAAAATCACTCCTAAGTTCAACTAATTGCATTTAATATAAATTTAAGCTATATAACACAATTGCATTAATTGCAAATAACATGCAATTAATTGTATGAAAATATTACATTCAGTTTACACTTAAAGAATAGAAAAATAAATACTGTAAATGAATGTAATTAAGTATGCTAAAATGTATTTCTTTTCCACAAGGGTAAAACACTGCAAAGAAGAATTACTGAGCCATGAGCAGGTAAACCGTGCATGATTGTAATACTTCAGTGTTTCTGTAAGTTTGGTTGACTGAAGACAGAAACTATTTTATAATACAGTAAACCTTTCAGCTTGAAGCAGTCCTTAACTGGGCAATCAAAAACTGTATCCGTTCCTGCTGTGGTCAGAACAAAGGACTGACCAGATCTTGAAAACCATTCTGAGGTTGTTTCTGTAGAGCATAACATTTCCCTTTGCTGCTACACTGTACGCAGGCATGAAATCAGCCAAGATTTAGTACCTGATCTACAGTCAAAGCAGTATAAAAATGAAACATAACAAGAACACACTGAAGAGTGTGTCAGCGGCTCTAGAGCTGACCGAAGAGGATGGAGCAGAGCAGAAAGATGGAGTAAAGGAGCAGGAGACCAAGACCTAGTTTCCGATCCAGCTTCCAGCCGTTTAGATGCACACTCAGGACCTACGACACACACACACACACACAGAGTCAGCATAGACACTAACAGCACTGTGAATGTATGTAATCGGGATGCAATTGGGGGATTTCAGTCCCCCTTTCGGGTCAGTCATTTATATTCCTGCTTCTGGTCAGACAAGATGCATTTCCCATTTCCCACAGCAGATGGTGATGTATGTTCTCCTACTGGCATATTAAAACTTGCCTTATAGATTCACCTGAGTGGAACATAACTGATCTGATTAACATTACATTATAATTTTAAGGCTAATGTTTATAAATGGCAGGTCAACAGTTTCACTAGCAATTTCCATCATCAGCGTGAGGCCAGATTTGATACAGATGTTAGTTTTGTCACCACAAATAGCCTCATAAAATGTGCACGACACTACGACTTATTCTGGACTAATATGGATAAAGATAAATGTTTTTTAAGATAGATGGTTGAAATGTGTTCAAAATGATTGACAGCTTACCTTAATACTCCATGAGTTCTGTAAATTGTATAAATACGTTGATATTCAAGATAATTGTTAAAAATACACTTTATATTTAATATTTAATTTTATATATATATATATATATATATATATATATATATATATATATATATATATATATATATATTAGAATGAATTAATACAATTAATCTAATAATTAAATTAATGTAATATTTAAATAAGTTAAATCGCCTTAAATATTTGTTGTATTTTTAATGTTCATTTTTATGTTCATTTTATTTATTTATTTTATTTTAACCTACACTGTCTAAATGTCAATGATGACAATCTTGCTCCAATATCAACCATCTGTGCTTTTTATTTATTTTTATCTATTTATTTTTTTACAAATCACACCCAGTTTTTTTTTCATTAAGTAAATTATTTTGTTTAATAATTATTTATACACAGGGCTTTACACAACTTCATATTACAATTATTTATAAATTCAGTGAACTTCTGTCCAGAGAAATATTGGATATTGGGCAGCCTCTTTTAATTATTTTATTTTTAAATACACCTGAAATAATTATTAGCCTCCTCCCTCTGCAGTTCCCTCACCAACCACCATCTGGGAAACCCTGCTGTAGAGCAGTGACCCATATGAGATAAGCTCAGTGTAGATTTCTATGATCTATTCCTCTATCTTTTATGAAATATTTTAACATTTTTAAACTAAATTGCCAATTAAGCCTGTGAGATCTGTGGTGCTGCAAAGTCTTAACAATTCTGGATCCCCAAGGCCTCTGGTGTTTGTTCTCGTGTGTTGTGATTTTGGGTAGTCATCACTCACCGTGAGGAAGACTGATGCGAGCAGCAGGATGACAGAATAGACCAGGCCTTTATTATTGATGAATATCTGACAAAAGACACAGCGCGGTCAGAGGAAAGCATCAGCAGAATCACATCTGCACTGGACTAACAGTACAAGTCAAAGACTCACTGCGGATCCATGATCTACTACTAGCGTCCTCAGAGCCCAGGGGAAGCCCAGTCCCAGCAGGATGTCAAAGATATTGCTGCCAATGGAGTTTGACACGGCCATGTCCCCCATTCCTGAGACACAATTAAAATGAGAATATAATGTATTTTACAAATAACAAGCTAAAACATGTTAAAACAACATACCGAAACATGCTAAAATGTGCTAGCAATGTGTTAAAACATGCTAGTAACATGCTACATGTTAGCAACATTAAATATGCTATCATAATGCTAAAACATGCCACAAACATGATAAAATATGCTATTAGAATACAAAAAAAATCTATCTATCTATCTATCTATCTATCTATCTATCTATCTATCTATCTATCTATCTATCTATCTAAGCAAACACTATCTATCTATCTATCTATCTATCTATCTATCTATCTATCTATCTATCTATCTATCTATCTATCTATCTATCTATCTATCTATCTATCTATCTAAGCAAACACTATCTATCTATCTATCTATCTATCTATCTATCTATCTATCTATCTATCTATCTATCTATCTATCTATCTATCTATCTATCTATCTATCTATCTATCTATCTATCTAAGCAAACACTATCTATCTATCTATCTATCTATCTAAGCAAACATTATCTATCTATCTATCTATCTGTCTATCTATCTATCTAAGCAAACACTATCTATCTATCTATCTAAGCAAACATTATCTATCTATCTATCTATCTGTCTATCTATCTATCTAAGCAAACACTATCTATCTATCTATCTAAGCAAACATTATCTATCTATCTATCTATCTATCTATCTATCTGTCTATCTATCTATCTAAGCAAACACTATCTATCTATCTATCTAAGCAAACATTATCTATCTATCTATCTATCTATCTATCTATCTATCTATCTATCTATCTATCTATCTATCTATCTATCTATCTATCTATCTATCTAAGCAAACACTATCTATCTATCTATCTAAGCAAACATTATCTATCTATCTATCTATCTATCTATCTATCTATCTATCTATCTATCTATCTATCTATCTATCTATCTATCTATCTATCTATCTATCTATCTATCTATTTATCTAAGCAAACACTATCTATCTATCTATCTATCTATCTATCTATCTATCTATCTATCTATCTATCTATCTATCTATCTATCTATCTAAGCAAACACTATCTATCTATCTATCTATCTATCTATCTATCTATCTATCTATCTATCTATCTATCTATCTATCTATCTATCTATCTATCTAAGCAAACACTATCTATCTATCTATCTATCTATCTATCTATCTATCTATCTATCTATCTATCTATCTATCTATCTATCTATCTATCTATCTTCAAGATTGTATATAAAATGAATCTTAAAGATAAAAGCATGCATACAAAAATCTTTATGTGCATATGCAGGTGACACACCTTGGCGGGCGACGATGAGGCTGGCCATGCAGTCGGGTACACTAGTGCCAGCAGCCAGGAAAGTGATTCCCATGATGTAATCAGGAATACCAAGTGTGTAGCTGATGATGGTGACCTGCAAAACACACCAGATAATGACAGAAATCAGATAATCCACCAACTAATAGAATGAATCGTAAAGAGTGCTATATTCAATAAAGGTGTCTATTTTGCATCTTTTTCTTACCATCCACACCATGAGGTAGGAAAAAATAGCAATCCAGAGGGTTGATGCAATGAAGGTGATCATGAACCAGCGATGCCAACGCGGCAAAACACAGTTAGGGACCGTGCAATACAGCAGAACAGCGAGCGGCCAGGACACCAGCCACTTCAGACGCGCACTGTAGCCAGCTAATGCACACAAGATACACAGAATAAATAACCAAAGGACATTTTCAGAGTACTATTTCTTTTTTTGAAAAAAAAAAATAATAATAATTATATATACATATATATATATATATATACATACACACAATTATTTCCTGAGATTGACAATAATGGTCCTATCTTAAAGGAATAGTTCACCCAAAAAGTAATCCAACCCGCTCCATCAGTTAACATCTTGTGAAGCCAAAAGCTGTGTGTTTGTATGAAACAAATCCATTGTTAAGACATTTTTTACTTTAAACTGTAACTTTCGGCTAAACTATGAGTCCATAATCCATAAAGATGCTTCCTCCAGTGAAAAAGTCAATCTCCTGTTGTCTCTCACATAACAATCCACCTACATGTTTGTCTAGGGCTGTTTTGGACTGTTTTGGCTTGTAAACTGTGGTTGATTTGTGCAGATTTCTCTCCTGATTGAGACGGGACGACTTTACTGGAGAAAGCAATATTATGGATTTGACTTTTTAGACGAAAGTAACAGTTTAAAACTTGGCTTCACAAGACATGACTTGATGGACTGTAGTGCTGTGTATTACTTGTGGATTATTGTGATGTTTTTATCAGCTGTTTGGACTCTCATTCTGACGGCACCCATTCACTGTAGAGGGTCCACTGGAGAGACAGTGATGCAATCCTACATTTCTCCAAAAGATCTCACCTTAGATGGCCTGAGGGTGAGTACATTTAAATGTATGGCTGAACAGTTGCTTTAACGTGAAGCTGCTTTAATCTGTGTTGTATAGAGCACTAAATATATAAATGTGACCTGATTTGACTTGACATTACATCCAGTTGTATACATACTAGATAAAGGTAACTGGAGATTCTCCTAGATTATGTGATTGAAAGCCTACCACAAGCAGCAGAATAAACCAATACGAAACAATGTCTGCATGTTTTTAATACTAATTTGCATTCGATCTGGTTAAATGCACTAACCAGGAAAATGGTGAGGTTTGAACATTTCGTCCCCGTCCTCATCCTCTTCCTCATGTTGAGAGTGTTCCACCTTTGCTCCGTTCTTGCCATCCGTCATTTCTGTGTCCTCGGGTGTTTGCTGTGCTTCAACACTTCCTCCATTTACTATTCCTCTAGAACCAAATGTCTTCCCTGAGGTCCTGTTCATCTTATTCTCCTGGAGCAATCTCTGTCTCTGAGAAGAGCAAAGAAGAAGAGAGGAATTTACATTTTGGTGTGTCATTAGTGTCAATGCCAGTTGCATCATACAGGCCTGAACCAGATTCTTAATTCAAGAATTGACTCACTTTTCAATTTAGCAATTGGGGTAATTTATACTGAAAAAAAAACAAAAAAAAACAATTGCACCAATATATATATTAGTAAAACATGTTCCAATAATCTTTTTTATTAAATACTTAAAAGTTTTTTTTTACAGCGATAGCAATATAGAACATATGATATGCATAATAAAAATAACTTATCAGACATATTTGTCTTCAGTAATATCAAAACATCCTTCAAGTTAAATAGTGATTTTGTAAACCAGCACCACAAATATCTACCACATTATTTTTTATCTGAAAACAAAGTTTTATATATAAAATAATACATTTTATTACTACACACACACACACACACACAAAAAAAAAATAGTTACAATTAATTACAAAGAAACAGCAAGTAACACTGAATTAATCATGACATTGTTTTTTAGAAAAAAATGAAATATGATTATTTTCTCATTTATTTACTTATGGTTGATTTATTTACAACTTTGAAAATAAAAATTTTACAGCTCAATATTGAACAAATTTTAACTACAAATGTGTATTTAAATAAAAATTTTCCAAATACTTATTTCTACTTAAAAATATATTAAAAACTAAATTTCAAAGGAAAATGTCTGTATTAGTTAACATAAAATAATAATAATAATAAATGAAAGAGTGATGTTGGAGTTCACCTCACTGATGAGCATGCGTCCGGCCATAGAGAGACGGGTGCGTGGAGAGAAATGTGGTGTGATCATGACACGCAGTCCAGCCTCTGGGAACGAGAGCTGGTGTGGCCTTAAGATGAGCAGCTCATCCACCATCACTACTGGAGACTCCTGCGGCGAACCTGCTGGAGCTGACAATAAATACAGGTAAAAATTGCTTCTGCTTCAGGACCCAGATTCTACACTGGATATGCATGTTATGAGAAGCAATGCATCTCATACAAAACAAAAGTCAATGCAAAAAAGGCATGCATGCATGTACCTTTCCTCAACAGCACCAAGGAGGTGTTGCCATCTGTTCCCGCTTCATCAGCCTCTTTATCTCTGGATATTTGTCTCCTGACACAACATTGGCCTGGACTGCCACATGATCTCTGAACAAAGCTGGCAATCTGACTGTTAAACCTGCCAATGAGATTCAAGGGATAGTTCACCCAAAAATAAAAAATACCCCATGATTTACTCACCCTCAAGTCATCCTAGGTGTATATGACTTTCTTCTTTCAGAAGAATACAATCAGAGTTTCATTTAAAAATGTCCTGGCTCTTCCCAGCTTTATAATGGCAGTAAATGGGTGTTATCTTGTATACATTCCTCATTTTCACAGTTTAGTTTCTCCAAAGGTTTTTGAGTCACTGTGTCTTTTTAAGGCATCTGCTGGCAACATAACGCAAACCAGCATTTCAAAACACAACCTATTCTTCATCTTTTCAACAGGGCTGTTGTATCTGTATGGGATAAATGTGTAATATCTTGAATTATCAACATCTCTGTGGAAAAAATGCTTCAGCCTCCCTCCTCCAACAAAACAGAGAGGAGGGATGTTTATCTGAGGCTTGAAGAGCTCAAGCCTCCCCTAATGGCCTTAAAAGGTGCTTAATGAAGGTTGTTGTCATGTAGAAGATCCTTATCTCTCTAGAAGCTGTGTTGTCTCTACAACACTAGTACCCATCAGCTCTCCTTTCCAAATAAATGAAACATGATCCTCTCCCTCATACACATGCAAGAGGTGTCATGCATTTGCAATAGCAGAGCAATAAAGAGAAGAAAAGCTAGAAAACAGACATGATTGAAGCAACAGAGAGGTCAAGACATTTGGATGTGGGCTATTATTTGATCTTGAAAATAAGTTGCAAATTAAGTATTAATTTTATCATTGTTTGTTGTACAACTTTCCTGCTTTCTTCCTCTCAAACGTAACCATCCAGGGAGTTTCTCCTTAACACATTAGCATTCAAGTAGTTTTCAGGCACAAGTTTCAGCAACACTTCTTTTAAGCACAGTACAGTATGCATCATTAAAAATTGCTATGCTAATAAAACAGACTCAATAGCTGTCTTTTTTAACAAATGTTCTCTCCCGTTGATAAGAATTTAAGTAATAGTACTTAATTATTAATAATTATTAATATTTAATTATATTTTTAGATCAATAGATGTTAAAAAGTAAAAAAACAAAAAACAAACAAAAAAAAAACCTTGCGAAAAAGTACAGTTTTGCAAACTGATTGTTTTTGAACACTTAATTAAATGGAAATGTACTGTAGATTACATTTTGTAGGACTTAAGTACATCTATATATGCAATTTCATCATTATTTATATTGTCTTTTAAATTTAACAAACTTTTTATTTGACATCATTGCAAAGTGCACTTTTTAAAAGTGTACTTAAGTTAGGGCTGGACGATTAATCAAAAAGTAATCGAGACCGAAATTCAGAACCTCTAACCGACGTAATTATCCCATGTTGGTTATTTCGTTTTTTTAATCATGTTAATACTTCCCCCTTGAAAGCATACTAGCGCATGTGTAGCCACATGACTCTGCCCCGTCCAGTCAGTGGCATAAAAGCAAAACACGGAGGTGAACGCAGGTTCAACACATAGTGATGGCCTTGTGTCTTAACTAAACTTTGTCAGTTGTATTTGTTTTATGGTTTGGAAATTCAATCGATTAGATGATCGGATGTGTATTATTAATATCGAGCTACCATGTTCGCGCAGCTGCATTGTGGCACGAGAACTCATAGCTGTGAAGATCGCGCGCACAGAGGAACGCAGAAGTTAGTTGTCAGCGCGGTCCTGTGATTTATCACTAAAGTAGCTTAGAATCTCAAAACTTATTATAGCATATTTTTCTACTTTTGAAGGAACTACGCTATTTACAACCCCAGCTTCACAATAATATAGAGACAGTATGACTAACTCACAAGCGCAATCACTCGTACTGGTACTGTGCTAATTTATCTTTATCTGATCTTTATTTATCTCTTACACTGAGCTATTGCTCAAGAATTAAAAATTAAAATTATTTCATCCGTAAGAAATAGGGATGGTTATCGAAAACCGGTTCCATTTTAGAACCGATTCCAAATTTCCAAGAACTTTGATTCTGCTTAACGATTCCTGCGTTCACATTTCAATTTGATTAAAAACGATTAAGTGCAGGAACGGAAATAATTTGCGGCCTGATTGTGTGCAGCGCACATGAAGCGCAAGCGCGTGCACAGAGAGCAGCGGTCGCGCTGCGGGTTCCCAGTTTGTGTCCGTTCTCGAACTGTTCCGTCTATTTCAGCTGTAGAAATGGTTGTTCCGAGTCGAAACTGACTTCTTGCATATTTTCGACCAATATACAGAAAACTACAACAGTATATCATAAATACAGCCGTTTTTGTCTTACGTGAACGTAAACAGATGAGAAAGAAAACACACATGTACAGGATTTTTGCTTAAAGAGCCTAATAAATGCACTGCCTGTCATTAATGTTAATCAAAGAACAAAAGAAAATCATTCACTGATCTTGACTGAATATATTTAATATCTTTGATTAATCTTTACTTTATTTATAAAAAGAAAACTATGCAGTGTTTTGAAACTTTTAATTAAAGTTTCTGTACCTGAAATTTTGTTTAGTTGATTTATGATATTGCTAATTGATTTGTTTGTTCCTATCTTATTACTGACTGTTTACTTGTCTTTAACACTTTAATATTTGAAATTTATATTAATCTAGTTGTTTTTGCTATGGTATTTTTTTTTAAAGCACAGGCAAAATTCTTCTTGCAGTGTTTTGTAGGCTGATTTTAGTTCATGTTATTCAACTACAACAGAATGCTTTGTAAAAACACAGAATACATGTTTGACATTTACATTTTTGACTTATTTTTTATATATATATTGGATATTTTATGTTACTGGAATCGAAACTAGGAATCGATAAGAATCGGAATCGATAAGCAGAATCGGAATCGATAAAATACAAACTATACCCCACCCTAGTAAGAAATGTTACGAAGATAGATAAAATAACTGCTGATAGTGAGCTATGATGTCAGATCGCTCTTTCAATAGGAAAAAATATCTCACCTTTAATAGTCAATCATATTTACTGTACAAACCTTGTCAGAGAACTATGAGGGCAAAAAAAAACAAAAAAAAAAACAGAAACAAAATAATCGTTCATTAATCGTAATCGAGGTAAGATGTTCAATTAATCGAGTTTAGGCCATAATCGTCCAGCCCTAACTTAAGTGTGTTAAGAAACATGAAAGTGTACTCTTTAAACCATTTATGTGGTCTATTATTTAATTAATATTACTGTACATTAATATAATAATATACTACACATGAACATTCAAAGTAATTAAGACCACTTTTTTATTTTTTGTTTCGAGAGGCTGGTACTCTCCCATCTAAAAACATGCCTGCCCCCAACTCTGGACCCATTTCAGTTCGCCTAAAAACCCAACGGCTTAACGGGTTAATCGCCTCAGCTCTCCACACTGCCCTGAATTACCTGGATAAAAGCAACACTTATGTCAGAATGCCATTCATCGATTTCAGCATCAGCGCTACTCTCTGCAACTGGTGCCTGGACTTTCTTACTAATAGACTACAGCCTGTCAGTATTAACAATTACAACTCCTCCATCCTCACCTTGAACACTGGTGTACCACATGGCTATGTCCTGGCCCCAATTCTCTACTTCCTTTTTCACCCATGACTGCATACCCCTCTACATGGCTCTAATTCCATAATCAAGTTTGCAGAAAACACCACTGTGTTAAGCCTGATAAGCGGCGACGATTAAATGGCCTAGAGGGAGAAGGTTCAGCACCTGGCAGAGTGGTGTGCCGACAATAATCTTGCACTCAACACACAAGGAACTGATTGTGGACACCCGGCAGACTAGGAAAGACCACACACACACACACACACACACACCCATCAACATTGATGGGACCAAAGTAGACTGTGTGTCTAGTTTCAAATTCCTGGGTCCATATCTCTGATGATCTTTATAGAACTTAAACACCTCCACTCTGATCAATAAATGTGTAAACCCATGCTTTAATTAAAATACACTTTCTCTATAACCTGATTTTCTCAATATATTAAATGTTCCCTTCACGCACTGAGCAGTATCGATATTTCGAGTAGTTTGAGTGAGTGAGATTTTTTTTTCATTTGGCTGCCAAAAACAGTTTTCTCAAGTTCAGTATATAGAATGTGAATCTGATATGAAACAGCACAATGCACGGCATAATTTTTTAGATATATTTTTAAGCATTTATGATGTGCATTAATGTAGCATTCTTTAACTTACAAAACATACAGCAATATTACTGACTTGCTTGTGTCTAAGGCTAAGCTTTTACCAACAACAATTATCAAAATGTGATCATGCTTGTCAGTAGAATGTCTCAGTCGCACTGTTACAGCATGAATTGTGGGATCATATTGTGCTCCATACTTCAAAAGAAACAATGCAATTATGTGTTGGAAAATCTTGAAATATCTTCTCAAATGTTCCAGAAATGGGTGATAAAATTGGAGCGGCCTGAATAATTAATGAACACTACTCTGAATATCTTCTAAATGCACCATGAAAATATTCAATATTTACACAAATGGCCAGATTTACTAACGGTCTGTGCCGGAGCAAGCCCTCTTTTGCCATTAAAAGACTACTGTCAGGATTTACTTAAGGTATGCAGTGAAAATTTAGTGCTAACAAGGTGTGGGCAGTTATTTTTGTGACTGACGTTATTGCATATGCTTTTGTAGGAGTTTCCCTTTCATATCTAAAATATATATGAGGTATTCAGATCAATCACGCAACATGATGTACTAATATTTGCAGTAGTCAATTTACTGGTATTTGTGCAATAATTAAATGCCCTCCCCCCGCCAAAAAAAGCATGTCTTAAACCAGTTGCTAATTTGAGCTATTCATAGTAGATTCCAATTGTCATTATGAAACAGATCTGGCTGTGTTTGTAATATTTAATATGCACATTGGCATAAGATCAACCGCAGAACTTTCCATTCCCATCATCGCTTTGATTATGAAAACAGCATGATACTCACTTCATGATAAGGATGTAGACTCCATACATGGAGACCAGAAGCACTGATTCCCACCTATAATAATGCATTAATGGACACAAATATCAATAACTCTCATAAGTGTACATTTACATTCATGCATTTAGCAGACACTTTATCTTAAAAAAGCTATTCGTCAAACATATGAACTTCCTAATGTTTCTAAATAATTGCAGTACCTCTGCAGATACAATACAATTTTTCTCATCTGCTTGAACATGTGGACATGGGTTTAGAGGAAACACACAGTGGTGCGACTTACCATACAACTCTTTCATCATAGATAACCTGGATAAAAAGAGACATCAAAGAAGTTAAATGAATATTGGTTGCTGATGAAGTCATCATTGCATAATTGAAACTCTACTGAAGAGTCATTCATATCATCTAGAGTCATTACTGAGGCCATGTTCATACTTTAATAAAACAGGAGAAACTGCATTACTATTCCCCTCTCTTTTTTGTCCTCTCTCATATATACGGTTAAACATAGACTCACCAAAATCAAGGCCAGAACTGAGAAGATGTAGTACAGTGAGTCTCTGAAGAGAGACCACCAGGTCAGGGCCACCGTCTAGGGCAGAAATGGTCAAAAGACACACAAGAAACTGTGGCAATATGCGTATTTCAGGTGTTCATTACGATTTAAATGAAGAAAGGCTAAATTAACTCTTATTATTAATACGGTTTACCTCCTTTGATAGATAGATTTGATAGATAGAGTATGTCTACCTGACGGGTAAAGATGCCACACACTCCAATGATGACCAGTATGTTGAAGACTGCTGACCCAACAATGGTACCAACGCCGACATCTCCCTTTGTGATAAATACACCTGACAGTCAAGCACATGAATCATGGTCACAGATGCGATAGTCAAAATCACATTAATCATTTAACAAACTGCACATTTTACTGTGTGGTTTAAATTGTGAAATCAGAGGGCTTATTGTATTAATATTCACAGTTTGGCCATTTAACTCTATAAATCCTTCTGTATTGTGTTTGATAAACAAATTTCTAAATATCTAAATTACTGGCATGATCAAAAGTTTAAGGTAAAAATGTTGCACACAATCAACCATATTCCATCTGTCATCTAATTGATATTTCATACTTTTTAGCAAGTAAAAGTTCTATAAGTATATAATTGTACAAACGTCCACCTTCAGCTCGTATTTCAAGTGTATTTTGTGTGATATCTTTACTTTAATATGATCCATCAAGCTTCTGAGAAACGTTCATTCAAATCTCAATTACTATTGTATTGCGTTGCATTATATGTTTTGAAACTACAGAGCTTTGATCATAAAACTTCTCGGTTATGCATGTGATCCTCATTCCCTGAAGGGTACATTACATCAACACTAATGTTAGGGGTCTCACTTGGGAGCCAGTAAAAAGTAAAAAGTAGGCCAATGAACATTGGCGAATGGAATTTGCATGCCCAGTCACTTCCCCTGTACACACAGGTATATAAGGCGGCATTGTGCATCCACTCATTCAGGTTTGTGCTGAGGAATCAATATCATGTCCCGGCTATTTAGAGGGGTAGTTCAAAGTTGTGGCAGGGGGGATATAAAGTCTCTGTTCCCTCCTTCAGGGTTCAGGGCTCCTTATGGTTGCATACTTAACCGAGACATTTCCTTTCAGTCAGTCACGTTCAACATTACATCAACACTAACGTTAGGGGTCCTTATGGAAAACGCCACATCCAAAATTTTATGAGGACTTGCAATGCAGATATCAGAACTTGCATGCCAAGTAACAGCTGTCATCCCAAGTTGCAACCTACCCAGTGCCCTGTCATGAGCTGAATAGTCTTTTGGTCTAAAGTGGGACTGAAAAGACTACACTTACTTAAGGACTGTACTTAGAGCAATGATGGTTGCAGCTGCTGTTCTTTTACCCAGAATAAGGAAGAGTGCTTCAGCTCTCTCGTTTCCAAACATGACCAGTTGCATTACACTGGGGAAGCGTGGCTAAGTCAGTGCAGAGAAGGATGCTACGAAGAACACATGCTGACCGAAGGGATGTAACATGTGGAGAGTAAACATATGGACTGACCAGCAGGGCAGTGCTACATATAGCAAAGTCACTGACTGAAAAAGGGAGGAACTACTACCAAAGCAGTGACTAGACAGAAGTAATTCTGACAAGGGAAGATATGATTTACCAAGAGGAAAACAATACCATGCAAGAATACAATACACAAATGAGATTACCAGAAGGGAATCACTACATGTGGGCAGTACAGTACAAAGTCCAGTACATGGGATGACCGAGGAAGGCAAGCAAACTCAAGTATTGTACCTGGCATCAGACTCCTCCGCCGAGACACAGAGCAAGTCTTCCTGCCACTTACCTCTTAGTACACAACACATGAGAAGGTTCCAGCTCAAGTTGGCCACTGTAAAACCTAACAAGGTATCAGGTGTTGCCCAGCACATGGTTCTACAGAAGCCTGTGCACCAGAGCTCTGGAGGAGGTGACACTCTGAGTGAGCCCTCACTCCTAGGTGGCATGACTCACCTTGTGTTTGGTACGCCAAGGTGATTGTATTCACTAGCCAGTGGGCCAACCCCTTTTTGGAGGCAGCCTTCCCCTTGTGCTGTTCTCCAAAACAGACAAAGGGCTGGTCAGAACTTCTAAAGCTTTATGTGCGCTCCGCGTAAACGCACAAAGCGTGAACAGGAAACAAGGGCTATCTCTGCCTCCTCCGAAGGCAGCATTTGCAAGTTCACCACTTGATCTTAGAATGAAAATAGATAGATAGATAGATAGTCCTGTTGTTGGAGGATAGTCCAGTAAGGAGAGCTGTCTTAAGAGACAGGATCTTAAAGAAAGATCACAGAGAGATCCCAATAAGGGATGAGGCATGGCCTAGGAATGGAACCTGATGACCTACTGATTTGCCACTGCAGTCAACATCCTGTCCAAGAGCCTGAGGCTGCATGCCCATTGCACACAGCACCCCAGCCAGTCTTGAAGGCATCTGTTGTAATAACAACATGCCTGGACACTTGTTCCAAGGGCACCCCTGCCTGTAGGAAGGCTAGTTTTGACCAAGGGCCAAAAGTCTGGTGACAACTCAATGTAATGGACATGCAGAATGTGCCATTTGTGCCATGCCCATCTCGGGACTTGGCCAAGAAGCGAGTGATGAATCAGTCTCATATGTAGCAATCTGAGCAGCAATACCGCTGCTGAGGATGACATATGAACCAGGATCCTCTGAAATTGTTCAGTGGAACCGGTTTCCCCGTGAATACATTCAGGCAGTCCAGCACTCACTGGGCATGGTTATTTGTGAGATGTGCCATCCTGTTGACTGAGTCCAACTCCATACTGAGAAAAGAGATGCTCTGCACAGAAGAGAGCTTTCTCTTTACCCAGTTGAGCCGAAGCTCCAACTGGCTGAGGTGCCGGATCACAAGGTCCCTGTGTCTGCACAATAGATCTCAAGAGTGAGATTTAAAAAAAAAAGCCAGTTGTCGAGATGGCTGAGAGTGTGAATGCCCACTTCCTTTACTTGGGCAAGGGTGGTCTTTTTAACTTTGGTAAAGGCATAGAGACAGCACGAAGGGGGGAACCTTGTACTGATATGCCCCACCCTCAAAGCTAACCAAACAACTGGTTTGCGTTGAAGCAATATCGAGACATGGAAGTATGCATCCTTCAGGTCTATTGCTGTAAACCAAGATTGATCAGTCACCCAGAGGCAAAATTGGTCACCTTGTGTAGTTCCAGCATCAACCCTGGCTCAGATCAACCCCGTGCAATACAGTGCTTTGGCCTGATATACTGTATTTGCAGGACAGTCATCACATGCAGGCTGGAGGTGGCCTGTCCAATGGCAAGTAAGTCGGGAAGCATGCATGATTCCTCCATGCTTTTTGTGACACTGCAATCACACTCTCCTCTTGGGGAACCTATGCACTTCTGGGAAGAATGGCAGCAGAAACCAATAATCCAACCGCAAATGCTTGGGACAGGGCAGAGGGTTCCACTCTAGCCTGATGGTCATGTCGGCATGGGAAAGCATGGCTATCAACTCTGAGTCAGTCTCCGGCTAAACAATCAGACTCAAAGGGGTGACGTTGAGCGTGAGTTGAGTCTTCATCCTCAAGATGACATTGGCTCACACTCCGATGCAGCGATCAAAATCTGATCCTCCTCGGGAGACCCAAATCACATGTATGATCGACATCACTTGGGAGCTCAAACAGCAAGGCTGATTTGTGGCAAAGGGGACTCACTTGTGGCAAGTAGTGATCACAGCCTTGCCATAGTTATGCTCTTAAGCGAGAGCATAAACCATCTACAAAAATAGTCTCAGCATGCTTATCAGATATGGCCATCAGAAGAGGTAAAAAAAGGAAACATCAAGAAACTGCATGTACAGAGAGGCATCTTTAAAAAGATGCTCACCATCTGTTTTACCGTTTTAGAGAAAACTGTTATTTTATTTGCTGAAGTGCCCAGGCAGGAATCACTTCTACTCATTTAGAGATGAATGGAAGATTGATGGCTCAAACATGAAACACTCCAAAGCAATTGGGGCTCCCAAGTTAAACCCCTAAATTCAGTATCAACATAACGTCAAATGTGACTGACTGGAAGGGAACTGAGCATTCAAATATAATTTTACTAAGACATACTAACAACTGACATTTATATGCATTAATGAGTTCGCTATACTTCTATAAATATCTCATTGATTTACACTAGAAACTTACTTTAATGTAAATCAATTACTAACTGAATGTGTACCATAGTATATGCATATGTTGCATCTTATGTAAAATTATATTCATCAAAGGGGAGGTTCAATGTTTGTGCAAACTTACCAATTAAGGAAGTAAATAATTCAGGAGCTGAACTTCCTGCAGCCATGAAAGTCGCCCCAGCCACATCTTCACTCAGCTGCAGATTCTAATCAAAGCATCATATAAAATATTAATCATAAATACTATAGCAATAATGCTAACTTAAAATAGTCTTTTTAAATAGAAATGACAGATTAAAAGTTGTAATTTGAAGTTTAGCTAACTGCATTAATTTAATATATACATTTTAATTTAATTGCAGTTAACAAGCATTTAAATGTCAGAAAACATTGCATTAAGTTTGCATTTAAGTATATCATTTTATAGAATATTATTTCAAAAATAAGTAATTTTTTAAAGTATACTAAAGTGTTCTTCAGTAGCCTGAATCTCTGCAGTTTATTTAAACCTCAATTGCTCCTGACAATTCATGAACAAAGCCAATTTCCTGAAGGAACGTGAACAAAGAGAATTTCCCAGAAGGCAACACATGTTAATTAACACTTTAGCCAGAGTTCATGACACATAGCGTCAGTACTGACCTGTGGGAGCAGAAAAACAAGGCTGTCATCACTTCATTTTCTGAAGGATAGCAAAAGTAACATGTGCTGTCATTCTTACTCCAGCTGAAATGTCTGGCAGGTGGCCGCACTCACCTCTGAGATCTTCTCCAGGGATGGGACAAAATAGTCATCGCAAACGATAGCCAGTGCGTAGAACATATAGACAGCCTGCAATAAGAGGACAGATAGATAGATAGATATAGACAGGTAGACAGACAGGTAGACAGATAGATAGATAGATAGATAGATAGATAGATAGATAGATAGATAGATAGATAGATAGATAGATAGATAGATAGATAGGTGATTCACTCACACATAGCACGTGCAGTAGTACGGCTCCTCTCTTACGCTGCTCTTTGGTGAAGATGTCCTCAGGGAACTCATGAATTGCTAATGGGAAAACACCACATGGTTTGGACATGGAATCATCAGACACAACTGTGCTTGCTGGATTTTCAAAATCAATTTATGTGAATGTGTGGTGGGGTAGTTGCATATATGACACCAATGTCACAGGTAAAATATACAGAAGACTGTGACAAAACCCGAGTCTATTTATAGCAACCCATCACCGTGCTACTGAAGCCTCCATTCTACACTCATGTGAAAACATACACACTAGACCCAGTCTCTAGATTACGTTACCTCAGAAAAATTATGCCTAAACATGAATCTTAGAAGACTTTTCAAAAGTAAGAGATTTCAATCTGATCTCAAATAATTCTCATCAAATTCTCATTAAAGACCAACATTATCTGAGCCTGGATTCTGAGTTTATATGTTGGTTTTCTTACAATTTCTTAAAATTTATTTCATAAATCTATTTTTATATAAGTAACATACCAATTTGAAAAACTAACAGAATGCATAGTCGATATAAAAAACTGGATGACGAATAATGCTAAATTCTGAAAAAACTGAGGTGTTAATTATAGGACCTAAAAACTCTAGGTCTTTCTAGGAACCTAGGTGTGCTATTTGATAGCAAGCTTTCCTTAGAAAGCCACGTTTCTAGCATTTGTAAAACTGCATTTTTTAATCTCAAAAATGTGTAAATCACGACCTATGCTCTCAATGTCAAATGCAGAAATGTTAATCCATGCGTTTATGACCTCAAGGTTAGATTATTGTAAGCTTTATTGGGTGGTTGTTCTGAAATCTCAGTAAAACAAACTCCAGTTAGTCCAAAATGCAGCAGCTAGAGTTCTTACTAGAAACCAGGAAGTATGACCATATTAGCCCCATTCTGTCCACACTGCACTGGCTCCCTATTAATTTAACATTGATTTTAAAATCTTGCTTATTACTTATGAATCCCTGAATGGTTTAGCAACTCAGTATTTGAATGAGCTCTTGTTACATTATAATCCTCCATGTCCACTGCGTTCTCAAAACCTAGAACATCAAAATCAACTGCGGGCGGCAGATCCTTTTCCTATTTAGTGCCCTATTTGGCCCCCTGACTGAGCCTGGTTTCTCCCAAGGTTTTTTCTCCATTCTGTCACCGATGGTGTTTTGGTTCCTTTTTAATCTCATTGATTATAAATACATTAGAATCAACCTGTTTATTTCATTAATAAAATATCCATAGATTAAATAAGGATTCATAAACATATGTACATCTGTGAAGTTGAACATGATTTACATTTTAGTTGCTCTAAATATGTTAGCATGGTATGTTTTACTGTCTATGCAAACGTATGTGAACCAAATTTTACGCAAAATAATATTCATGTTAAGATGATGCTACCATCCACATTAATTTTATAGCATGTTCATTGACTCATTTGTTTCTAAAAAAAAAATTCTAAGATATTTTAGAAAAGACAAGTTTATGTACTAAAGTACGATCACGTCTCCTAAAAAAGCAACCTTTGACTCAATAACATTTTTCACATTTTCCACTAACAAAAACAAACACATGCACAGGAATAATCTTCTGTTTTCCCCTTTTCAACCCAGAAAAAACCTTTGTCACCCCTCCTTAGATATTTACAATGATTTCTTTTTCATTGCTCGTCTTTTTTCTCATTGCTATCTCACTCTTTCTATACTCCATTTCCTTCCTCTTTTTTGTCATCTTCCCATCCTCTTCTGTAGCCCAGTGTCAAAAGACATGTTTTGGCTCTATGTAAATTGCTGAATTGCAATGAAAAACCCGCCTCAGATGAACATCCTGACGAGCTGCCTCAGCGAAGGCAGTTACTATGGCAACTTCTTCCCTAGGGCCGTGAATTGTTGACGAGCAGCGGCAGGAAGCCAATGGCAACAGAGCGAAAGTGAGAAACTGAGTGGAGGATATATCTTTCCCATGGACTTGATTTAGGAAATATGGAAAAAAAGGAGGGACTAAAGAGATGACAAGCAACACAGAAGTGCAACTGCTAAAAATACTCCATTTTCCACTCCCAGGGGGAACGTCTTGGGGTTCTGTGAGAAAGACGCACATATAAGACGGTGGTTGACTCCAACCAAAATAGAGAAAGTGTGTAAATAAGATGGCAGAGCAAGTGAACGATTTTAAGACAAATCAGAGAACGGAAATTGCTAGCATGATGGAAACATTCACACTTGTTTTCAATTTTCACTTTTTTCCGTAGTGTTTGTAGTCTCATGTAAACCTCATGTATTTTCCGTTTGTTAGTGCAAGTGTTAGTTTCATTGGAAAAATTTGTGCAAAACTCCCAAAATGTACATATAAATACAAATAACTGCAGTTTTCAGCTGAAATTAACATTAGTGGCAGTAAAACACCAACAAATTGGAGTCCTTTTGACACAAATTATGTTTACAAGGGCAGATTATTAATAAAAAATGCTTTTTTTCCCGGTTTCCTTCACAATAATATGTTATCACCTCAAAACACTTTTAATAGTGCACTTTTTAGACACTAACACATTTTGACATTTGTTTCAAATAAGCAGCTCCATACAGGTCCTTCTCAAAAACTTAGCAAATTGTGATAAAAGTTCATTATTTACCGTATTGAAATGATAAAAATTAAACTTTCATATATTTTAGATTCATTACACACCAACTGAAATATTTCAGGTCTTTTATTGTATTAATATTGATGATTTTGGCATACAGCTCATGAAAACCCAAAATTCCTATCTCAAAAAATTAGCATATCATGAAAAGGTTCTCTAAACGAGCTATTAACCTAATCATCTGAATCAACTAATTAACTCTAAACACCTGCAAAAGATTCCTGAGGCTTTTAAAAACTCCCAGCCTGTTTCATTACTCAAAACCGCAATCATGGGTAAGACTGCTGACCTGACTGCTGTCCAGAAGGCCATCATTGACACCCTCAAGCGAGAAGGTAAGACACAGAAAGAAATTTCTGAACGAATAGGCTGTTCCCAGAGTGCTGTATCAAGGCACCTCAGTGGGAAGTCTGTGGGAAGGAAAAGGTGTGGAAAAAAACGCTGCACAACGAGAAGAGGTGACTGGACCCTGAGGAAGATTGTGGAGAAGGACCGATTCCAGACCTTGGGGGACCTGCGGAAGCAGTGGACTGAGTCTGGAGTAGAAACATCCAGAGCCACCGTGCACAGGCGTGTGCAGGAAATGGGCTACAGAGAAGCAGCACTGGACTGTTGCTCAGTGGTCCAAAGTACTTTTTTCGGATGAAAGCAAATTTTGCATGTCATTCGGAAATCAAGGTGCCAGAGTATGGAGGAACTGGGGAAAAGGAAATGCCAAAATGCCTGAAGTCCAGTGTCAAGTACCCACAGTCAGTGATGGTCTGGGGTGCCATGTCAGCTGCTGGTGTTGGTCCACTGTGTTTTATCATGGGCAGGGTCAATGCAGCTAGTTATCAGGAGATTTTGGAGCACTTCATGCTCCCATCTGCTGAAAAGCTTTATGGAGATGAAGATTTAGTTTTTCAGCATGACCTGGGACCTGCTCACGGTGCCAAAACCACTGGTAAATGGTTTACTGACCATGGTATTACTGTGCTCAATTGGCCTGCCAACTCTCCTGACCTGAACCCCATAGAGAATCTGTGGGATATTGTGAAGAGAAAGTTGAGAGACGCAAGACCCAACACTCTGGATGAGCTTAGGGCCGCTATCGAAGCATCCTGGGCCTCCATAACACCTCAGCAGTGCCACAGGCTGATTGCCTCCATGCCGCGCCGCATTGAAGCAGTCATTTCTGCAAAAGGATTCCCGATCAAGTATTGAGTGCATAATTGAACATCATTATTTGAAGGTTGACTTTTTTTGTATTAAAAACACTTTTCTTTTATTGGTCGGATGAAATATGGTAATTTTTTGAGATAGGAATTTAGGGTTTTCATGAGCTGTATGCCATCAGTATTAAAGCTGCGGTAGGGAACTTTTGACGCTCTAGCGGTTAATAAACAGAACTGCTTGCGTCTTGCGGAAGAACATCGTAGCCGGAACTACTTCTCTCTGTTTATGTCTATGAAGAATCACAAAGGTACTGGGTTACTCCGCCGCGGTACCCCCGAAGCAATCTAAAATAGTCAGAATATAAACACTTATTATAGATGTACCCTACTGATTCAGGACAAGCTAAAAACATGGTTTGGAAAATGGATTCATGGTGTACTCACTTATTATATACATTTTTCTACATTTTGAACACAAACAAAGTTATGGACCGCAGCTCTGATTGGTTGTTTCTTACCGGGAGCGGATGACTTTCTGCAAATGGCAATAGGACACTGGGAGGAGCCAGAGGAGCTTGATTTTTTCACAGATTATCTGTCTCATATACTGTCAGGACATAAAGACAGGTTTAACAAATATGTAAAAATATATAAAACTGGAGTGATGACCGTGAAGGACGAGAGAGGACCAGGCCTGGGACATAATTTTATGTTTTGGCTTTTATTTGTGCCTGTCAGTCGCCGTGAGGGGCTGACACGCTGTTCTGTGTTTATTTTGTTATTATTAAAATGATGTTTTGATTGTGCGCCGGTTCCCGCCTCCTTCTTCCCGACGACTATGGAGTTTTTATTATTGCAATATGAAAGTTACATTTTTATCATTACATTATGGAAAATAATGAACTTTTATCACAATATGCTAATTTTTTTAGAAGGACCTGTATATATGGCTTTTCTGATGCAGTAAACTTGCTTGATAGCATACCCGGTGCATCACTGCACTTGAGACACAAAGCTCTCGGGTGCGAGTCCTGGAAACATAAATCACAATAAAAAAAGCTCAGAGACTTCTAGAAGCTATCTAAAATTACACAGTTGCTTCAGCCAATGAATTGTTATCTTACATTTGCTTGTGTTAGGATCATCAGTTTAGTGTAGGTGGTATGTTCATGTTAAATGCAACAGAGCATAAACCCATTTGCGCCACTGACTGGCTATTTAATTTACGAACTGTGGTGATACGAACAACAACCAACATTTTAATGCATTGCCAGATTCACAAGTATATGTTTTGGATAAAACTTAACACACTTTGAGTGCCACCCACTAGACATTTCACTCTGAAAACACCACAAAACTTGTAAGAAGCAATGTAATATAATTCTGCAGAAATGTCGCCACAGACACAAGTTGCGTCGATGGGCAAATACGTCACTGTAACCTTTCACCTCACAGAAACAGACAATTCGGGGCTTGTGTTTCCTTTTTTCTTACCAGCTGGAGCCAAGTTTAGCTCCAGTGCAGCTGCGCAAATCAGCAGCCCTCAGCAAATCATTGAAAGCCGCTCAAATGATGACGGCTCACCCAGTCCTCTGTCACAGTTATTCACTATATAATGTTACCACTATCAAGAACCTATTGTTGAATGTAAAGTTTTCATTGATGTTAAAGATTCTTCATGGAACCATCAATGCCAATAAAGAACATTTAATTTTAAGAATTAAATAAAAAATGGATAAGAGAAAAGGCTTTGGTGGCTTGAACGTATGAGAGGAAAAAGTGACAGCATCTGTCTTTCTGTCTGATTGTGTGACTGCAAGCTGTGAGTGACAAACTGCAAAAGAGAATGAGGAGAGAGAGAATGTTATGCTATTGACTTAAAATGGCAGGGTGTCTTGGTGTCCAGCTGGCTTATCAACTGCAAAACACGACCCAGCAGTCTACAACAGCAACCCACTCAAGATACAGCACACATGCTAAAATCCTGTGCATCACATACTACGCCAGGGTTATTACAGTAAACTAAAGTCTAAAAACATTAAACATAAAATATTTTCATTATTTGAAATAAAATAACTATAATTGAAATGAAATAAAACAAATATACATATAACATATAAATACACATTTAAACCTAATCTTATTTTATTTAATTTCACACATTTGCCATAGCAACTTTTCTCAATTTTCTCAAGTTTATTTGTTCTACTAAAATAAGTAAAAATAAAATAAAAAGTATAAATATTATATAGAGATATTTAAAAAAATCTAAGTGACAAAACCACAGCTAAAATAAAATTTAAAATTAAAATTAAATTTGATAATAAAAAGTAATATCCTGGGTTTAATACAAGTTAAGCTCAGTTGACATTATGCCTGTCTATATAATTTATATGAGATGTAAATGTAAAATGTTATAATAGTGCATACATCAATTCTTCTGTAAATAATTGTGGATTATTTGAGCTGTAAAGATGTTTAAATCTTGATTTTTCATGGTGTTTAAGGTTAAGGGTTTTGATTTAAAAAAAAATGACAAAACTATGAATAAACTGGATAAATACAATAAATAAAACTGAATAAAATTTCGCACAGAAAAGTTTATAAAGCATTTTTCTCACACTAAATAATGTTAGCAAGCCTACTGTTTATGTCTTGTGGCTGTACTATTGAAACTGAGTATTATAACATTTATAAATCAGCTCCATTTACTTCCACTGCACGTGCTTTTATTACATGTGATGTACAAATGATAACTAAAACAAAAAATTGTATAAAAATTTATGCAAATATTATATAATCAAAAACTAATAACAATGACATAAAAAGCTAAATTACTAAATCTACAATCAAAATGAAAACAGAAAAACAATATTCAAAATATTAAAATAAACAGTAACTCAGTGATACTAAAATAGCACTGTCTTACACACAGAGACGCACGGAATGATTCAGGAAGGTGAAGTACAGCTTTAAATCAGTAGGCTACATGTGTTTAAATAGCATGTCTCACCTCTATTAATCTGAACTGTGAATTCTGTCAGAGCGGGGAAAGAAAAGAAAAAGATACCAAGCGAGAAAGAAGTGAGAATAAGTGCAAACAGATATCAGGAAACGTGTTCAGGACACAATTTACTAATGCAGATCGGGTATAGAGTGGCAGTTTCCCTTTCACTATGTGGGTGCAAGTGAGAAAGCCTCAGATGGGTGCAAAATCCAAAAATATACCCTTTTCAGACTGCGTCAGAAAATGGCACAAAAATCTTTGTGGTATCATTATTTTCACAAACTTTTAGAAGACTTTCAATTTTTTATTATAATTTAAATTCTTAGATTTAAAAAAGTTTAAAGGAATAGCTAAGCCAAATATTCTGTCATCATTCACGCTAATTTTGGTCCAATTTTGTTGAGAGATTATATAACACCTGGGGCCGTATCTATAAAGCTGCTCATAGTAAAATTCTTTAAAAAGAAAATAGTTTTTAGTGTGTCAAAATTGTAAGAATGATGTAATTTTATTTTGACTTCAAAATAAGTGTGATTCATAAAAGTTCCTAAGTTTAAGACTACTGTAGGTCTCAGCTCATAATTTATTTGAGAGAGATGGAGAGGTCTCCTAACCTAGTTAGGAGAAACACGGTGGCAGCAAAGAGGAGGAGACACACACTTTTCAATGAAGATATGATGTATTGGAGTTATATGATGATATGGAGATAGTAAACCGATATAAACTTGATCGTGAAGATAGGCAATTCTTTCTGTAACTGACCAAATAAGAAATTTTATTACTTCTTGCACTCTATAAATCAGCGCTCTAGCTGCAGAAATGAAAGCAGTTATTATATTTTTTGGCAGGAAAACTGAAGAAAAAAAAATGCAGCAATGCACACAGTAAGCAGGGTTTAACTACTGTGGCATTAACCCCACCAAACACAACAGTGCTGCTTTGCTGTTTAAGAATTTTATTTATCAATGTTGAAATCAGTTTTTGCTGCTAAAAATTGGTCACTCAGTTCAGGTTTTATGGGAAGACCGGCATCTTTCGTGGCACATAAATTGCCTGGACATGTTGGCCGTGTTTCTTGCACTGAAACACTTTCTCCCAGACCAGAGAGGCCATCATGTGCTTGTCCTCACAGGCAACGCATCAGCTGTCTCTTTCATCAACCATCAGGTGGGTCTGCAGTTGCGCCTGCTTTGCAGGTTGGTACAGCAGATCCTCCAGTGGGCTCAGGAAAACTTCTCTCCTTGAGGGAAGTTTACATCCCTAGGCACCTCAATCAGCGGCGTCGGACTGGGGATAAAACCAGCCCTGATCACCAGGGCCCCAAAGGAAGAGAGGGCCCTTGAAAAGTCTGGAATATCTATTTTCAAGGGGAGGGGGGCTCATTAGGATTGCCTATGCATAGGGCCTGGGTTCTTGTGCAGCTCCCCTGACCTCAATCAAGAAGCAGACATCCTGTCGAGGCAGGGGCTGAGACCTGGGGAACAGAGGCTCCACCCTGAGGTGGTGGAGCAGATTTGGAGGGAGTTCAGCCAGGTGGAGGTGGACTTGCTTGCATCTCAGGAGATGACACTGTCGATGTTGCCAATGCTGCGTCTGTATGCCTTCCCCTTGATTACTCTGCTCCCGGGAATTCTGGAGGGTGTGTGCCAGGATGGGGTGTGAATGCTGCTATTAGTCCTGTTCTGGCTGACTCGAGTGTAGTTCTCGGACCTGGTGGCCCTCCTCGATGGTTCTTCATGGGAGAATCATGTCAAAAGTGATCTTCTCTCTCAGGCTGGGGGCTAAATTCTTAACCGTCGTTCAGAGTGGTGTGTGGCCTCTAGCTGAGGTTGTTAAGACCACTCTTCATTCTGGCTGTGGTTTTGGAGGGGCTATCCTTGCATATGAGTCCTCTGGACTTCTATTGCCTCTGGAAATCAGGGTTCATTCAACCAGAAGTATAGTAGCTTTAAACACCTTTCTTACAGGGGTGTTCATGTAGGATGTTTGTGATGTGGTGGGCTGTTCCTTTCCAATCACATTAGTCTATCAGTCTTGAGAGCCTGGAATCTACGCCAGGCTCTCCAGTTTTATTATCTTAGTTGTGCTCGCCATGATTCACACATGCATTTGTCAGCGTGGCAGAGAGGGCATTGTCATTTCCACAGTGTTTTGACATAGTGCTAGTTCCCTTGAAAGGAAACCTCTTGGGTTACAACTGTTACTATGGTACAATGAGAGGGAATGAGACGTTGTTTCTCCCTTCCACACTTCCTGCATCCCTTTGAGCAGCTTACTTCGACCTACCAGAAGCTAATGCCATTTACACCTGATGCGCTTTTAAGATTCTTGGTCACTGGTGACGTCTCGTCATTCCAATGGACTAATTTCACACATGCTGCAGGACGCAGGTTACACAGAGGCATTCCCACCCCGTTTTACCACAGCATCTCGTTCCATGGCTACAGTTGTAAAACAGTTGTATGTATGTACACACATGCGCACACACACACACACTCACTGGCCACTTTATTAAGTACACCTGTTCAATTGCTTGGAAACACAAATTGCTAATCAGCCAATCATTTGGCAGCAACCCAATCGATTTAGGCATCTAGATGTGGTGAAGATGACTTGAAGTTCAAAACGAGCATTTCAATGGGGAAGAAAGGGGATTTAAGTGACTTTGAACGTGGAATGGTTGTTGGTGCCAGACGGGCTGGCCTGAGTATTTCAAAAACTGCTGATCTACTGGGATTTTCACACACAACCATCTCTAGGGTTTACATAGAATGGTCACAAAAAGAGAAAATATCCAGTGAGCGGCAGTTGTGTGGAAGAAAATGCCTTGTTGATGTCAGAGGTCAGATGAGAATGGTTAGAAATGATAGAAAGGCAACAGTAACTCAAATAACCACTCATTACAACCAAGGTATGCAGAATACCATCTCTGAACGCAAAACATGTCAAACCCTGAAGCAGATGAGCTACATCAGCAGAAGACCACACTGGGTGAAGCTCCTGCCAGGTAAGAGAAGGACACAGAGGCTAAAATTCGCACAGGCTCACCAAAATTGGCAATAGAAGATTGGAAAAACATTGCCAGGTCTGATTGAGTCTCGATTTCTGCTCCGACATTCAGAAGGTAGGGTCAGAACTTGGCGTAAAGAACATGAAAGCATGGATCCATCCTGCCTTGTCTCAACAGTTAAGGCTGGTGGGAGTGGTGGTGTAATGGTGTTTGGAACCTTATTACCAATTGAGCATCGTTTAAATTCCACAGCCTACCTGAGTATTGTTACTGACCATGTACATCCCTTGCTGACTACAGTGTACCAATATCCTATAATAATGATGCACCATGTCACAAAGCACAAAATAACTCTGGTTTCTTGAACATGACAATGAGTTCATTTCACTCAAATGGCCTCCACAGTCACCAGCTCAATTTAAATTATAATTGGTTTAGGTTTTAATTGATTTATAAATCTCATAATTTTATCAATATGCAGCTAGTTTAATCAACTGTTTGTTAAAAAAAAAGTTTTTGAATGTGACTTCAACCAGACAGTAACAACACAATATTAATAATAACTCAAGATCAAGATATCAAGACTCAAGATAAAAAGTAAAATTAAGGTAACAAACATATGCATTGCTTTGAAATATGTCTCTCATGCTTTTGTCATTTTCATATTTCTGTTTTATAATTTATTTATAATATTACTGTTATTTATATATTTCTGACAAACAATTGCGTTTTTTTGGTCCATGGGCTTATATGGGTCACTTTCCCTAAATACTGGGCAAATCATATCCAACTGAAAGCAGTTACTTCTGCTTATGCCATGTGACCTTAATGCATCATGTCAGAAGAGACTACACTCCAGGTCTCATTACCATACAGTAAAAATGATGCAGCATGATTTGTTTTTTATTTGACTGCAGTGATTGTCCTTGTCTTCGAGGGATTTTCTAGCCACCTTCTCCTTCTGAAATGTACACAAAATATTTGGCCAACACAAAGAACATCATGTGCAATGATTACTGACATGTCTAAAAATAGAACCTTCTCTTTCCTTCTCATTATTTATTTCCTCCCACCTCTCCCTTTCTCTCTGTCTCTCTCTCTCCCTCGCCGCTTTTCTTTTTCATCTAAGCTCCCGCTCTCACACGGCTCTCCACAAACACACACGCTCCCAAAAATTTAGCATTCAGTTGCCAAGCAACACAAACCTCAAAGGATTCTCATCTGAAGACGAGGTCTGCCGTCTCGTCCTTTTATAAGGAACAAAAACAATGGCGGGGACCAGAGAGAGACAGAAAAAAGAAATCAATCTCAGACTTATTACATAATCCCCTCTAATTACGGAAGAGCAGTTTAAGGAACTGCACCTATTAAACATGATATTGCTCAGCTCTCACAGACAAGCTTTGCCAGATACTTTGCCAGTAGCCTTTCATCAAATTGCAGATTTGATGATGAGAGCAGTCATCAACTCATTCATTTTTGCAAGGGCTCTTTGAATTGATGAGTTACCTATTGTATTCTTCTCATACTCACAAAATGCTCACATCCACTTCATTTACAATAGCCATGATTGAGTATACAGATTAAAGGCAAATTAAACACAATTTAATTCCTTTAACAACGATACTAACTTACGTTTTATAATAATAAATTATAAATATTATAATATTAAAACACAACGTATTACAAGGAAACTCGCAAATGTTCACAGTAGTTAGTATTTCAACTTTATGTCTCACACTTAACCCTCTAATGGTGATTTTTGACCAAAAAATATTAAATTTTTCTTTGCAGTCAAAAATGACCATATTGGAAATGAATGGGAAATGAATTTCACCTAGTGGAAACATTTGGTACTGTTCCCAAACAAACAAACAAACAAACAAACTTTAAAATGTAATATCAAATACTATAGCTATAATTATAATAAGGTACTTTACATGTGCTTTAGTATGCTAGTCAACACATCAAAATAACTGTACTTTAATGCATGTCAACAGATTATTAAAACAATGATTTTAAATGTACTGTGTGTTCAGAAACAGTCATGAAAGTGTCTCTTTAAGTAGAGTACTAGTGCACATTCAGTAGAATAAAGCACACTTCTTTTTCACAAGGGTGTATTTTTGCATGTATTTGTATGGTAGTTTAATAATGTGGAGAAACCTAATGTAGTCAGGTTTTAATCATATTGATTTTTCAGTCAATAACATGTAATTTGTTCTAACACTCTTTGATTTGACCTGATCATTGGGGAAATCAGATTGTCTATGTCAAAAGATCTAGTTAGATAGTGTTATGGTTCACTTTATCCCTGAAATCCCTGATTTTAAGACTGTGTATCTTCAATGTCTGAGTGCCCAGGTCTAATTCTGGCAACTAACAGTGCCGCAAGCATCCAGTCTGTGGTGTTCGCCATTATTTAAACTGCTTGCTGCGCTCACAGATTAAAGCAGACAGACCATGCTGTGTTCTCAGTTCTCAGGACTTTGTCTGCATAATATACAAACTGCAACAGAACTACAATAATAACAACAGAGGTATTTGTCTGAGATCAATGGCTGTAAGTGTTTTCCAGATGTGGCAGTAGAGTGTCTGTTCCTGACAGCTGTTTATATTTGCTGTAGCCTCCTGATATCTCTGGACAGTGTATGTTTTCTCTTCCATCCATTTTATGTCTTTTCTTTTCTGTTTTGCTACAGTAATTTATACACCTCAACAACATATGGCCTTGTCAGACAGAACTCTGCTTTCCAAAGACTGAGCAGACTTGTGAAAAAAAATGGTAGTACATTCTAACATGCATTTAAAATAAATAATGTATTTTAAAATAATATACTTAAGTGTAATGTTATATAAGTGTTTTTGGACTTTTGACTGTTAAAATTAAATGAAAATGTATTATAGCTTAAAATGTGTATCAAATACATTCAGCTGAACTTAAGAGTGATTTTTGACCCACTTAAGTAGGACTTAAGTACATCTTTATATGTAATTTCATAATTACTTATTTTGTCTTAATACACTGACCTACACCCGGTTTCACAGACAAGGCTTAAACCTAGTCCCAGACTAAAGTGTAAGTCTGAGCTGTTTAACTGAAAGAAACTTGCACTGACTGATCTTAAAATATTGATGTTTATAATGTTAATAAATGTTAATAAAAATAACTTACATTTCCTAATTGAACAATGGCTTAATCCTGGTTTAGTCTCAGCTCTGTCTATGTAACCGGGCCTTAATGTACTTCTTTAAAGCAACACTAAATTATTAAAACTACGATTTAAAAATATTACCTTTAATTTGACTTTATTACAAAGTGCACTTTTTGTGTACTTAAGCGTGTTAAGAAATACAGTCTTGAAAACATCTATGTTTACGTAACTTAAGTAGTCTTTTATTTCATTAATAGGACTCATGCTCATTTTATTGAGGTAAATTTAAGACTTAAAAAAAAAATTAAGATCAAGTAAAAAAAAAAGGAATAATTGAAGAAAACAGTGATGATTTTAAAATAAATACACTTTTACTTGAGAAATTACATAATATAAAAAGTCTGGTCACACTTTATTTTAGGGTCCAATTCTCACTATTAACTAACCACTGACTATGTATTTTGTCTCAATTAACCCCTTATTTGCTGCTTATTAATAGTTTATAAGGTAGTTGTTAAGTTTAGGGTATTGGGTAGGATTATGGATGTCATGCATTATATGTACTTTATAAGCACTAATAAACAGCCAATATGTTAATAATAGACATGCTAATAAGCAAGTAGTTATTAGTGTGAATTGGACCCTATACTAAAGTGTTACCAAAAGTCTTGTTATTTATGAAATCGATCAAAATAAAGTGAGTTTATGATTTAAACAAGAAATAAATTTAAACCTGCAAATGGGCCCAGGAAAAAATCAACTTCAGTTTTCAAATCCATATTGACAGTTCCCTTTCAGTCAGTCACTCCTGACGTCACGTTGGTGACTGACGAAATGGGATATTGCTTCGATAGACCAATGTACTTCGAGTGTAAACTAAACCAGCCAATGGACATTGGCATGCAATTATTGCAGGTGCAATGCATACCAGCTTTTCGCGTTTGAGCCAAGCGACAGTACCGTTCTGCTCAACTGTGCCTGCTGTGAACTACGAGTTCAGCATGCTCTCGGAAGCTTCTTGTGTTGGCGAGATGGCGCTTCAGTGACGGTCGTTCCAGTGTCGAGCGGATTGCACACTTCAGGCTGCACTACCCCCTGTCGTGTTGCAAGTGGTCATCTCCCCTGTGCGCCTCAGTACTAAAAGTGCATTTCCCAAAGAGCAATTTCCTCTAAAAGAGCTCCATGGGTGCATCTTTACAAAGACAATGGCTCGTCCTTTTAAGGATGCCATTTCACCCGTGTGTTTCTGGGTGCGGTCATTACCTGGCATTGGTTTGGTGATGGTCACGATTGTTGCCTCACGTGTCTGGGCGTCAAGCATGCTGAGGTGGCCTTCATGGATGCGTCATGTTCCTATTGTGGGAAGATGACCATCTCGGAGCTGCAACCCATTACCTCTGCCACTATCTGGGTCTCATTCTGCTGGACAGATGAGAACCACTTCTGACAGTAGCACGGGTGGTTTGAGGGTAACAGTGGTGGCAAACCCCGCAGGGAACCAACCCTCTGGGGACAACCGCTCTTCTTGCTCCTCCAAACCAGTGGAGCGACCCACGGAACATGGTGGGCCCTCTTCAAAGAGCATACCAGCGGTATCCAGTGGACCTTCACCCCACAAGAATGTCGATCTCAGCATCGGAGGGAGAGCTGACTCCATCCCCTGATGGTCCAGCTAATTTCAGATGGTTTGGAGCCGCTCAGGTAGACCTGTTTGCTTCTCCAGAGACCTCTCACTGCCTGTTGTTTTACTTAGTCTTTCTAATGTCGCCGTATTGCCGCATACCATGACCCTGTGAATGGGAAGTCTTTTGGTAACCATGACCGTCATTAGGTTCCTTAAAGGGGCCAGGAGGTTAAATTCTTCCCGGCCCCCCTCTATACCCTCTTGGGACCTAACTCTAGTGCTAATATCCCTACTGCAGAGCCCAGTCAAGCCTTTGCATTCAGTTGACCTAAAGTTTCTTTCATTGAAAACTCTGCTCCTGCTTGCACTGGTCTCCAACAAGGGGACCTGCATGCATTTTCGGTCGACGATTCATGACTAGGATTTGGGCCAGCTGACTCCCAGGTAATCCTTAGGCCCTGACCTGGCTACGTGCCCAAGGTTCCCACTACACGCATCAAAGTCCAAGTGGTGAACCTGCAAGCACTGCCCCTGGAGGAGGCAGACCAAGCCGCTGGCTCGTGGCACCTTGCTGACAGATATTTGTGCCAGGCCTTCATGATGAATCTGTGAGAACCATGGAAGGCTGGTTTCCATATTGAGACCTAAGCGGTATAGTCCATGGTATAGCCTTGGAGCCTGTGTTTCCCCAGCAGACTTTTGCCTTTCCAAGAGGATTTTAATCACCTCACACAGGGCTAAGGAGCACCCATGGCACTTTGGTAGGGATCCCAAATCGTCGGTTACTGACATCAAGAGTGTCCGACTGAAAGGGAGCATCTCGGTTACGTATGATAACCCTCGTTCCCTAAAAGAGGGAACGAAGATGTCATGTCCCTTCGCCACGGTTGCTGTACCATCACTGAGCCGCCAGGTCAACGGCTCGGCTCCTCAGCGAAAACCTGGTATGCATTGCACCTGATGTCTTCTCATAGTCACGCTATATGTGATCAATCATGGAAAGTAGGGACACAAGTCGGCTCTGGGGCATTTTGAGTTATTCTCAGATTCTGAAAGTGTAGGCTCCAAGCTTCCCAACGATGTGTAACATGGAAATCTGATAATATTTGGATAAGTTGTGGCCATTTGAAGGTAGGCACTCAAAAAAGCTGAAAAAGCAGAAATAGCCTCTGAAGATTGTGCAGTTCTCACTGCTTCGAGTGACAATGGGGCTCATTTACATCTCATTTAGATAAGCCATACCCCCTACATAGCAACGACAGACACAACGGGAAAAATCTGACCGCATACTATTAATAATAAAGGAGAATGTGCATTGTAAATGTCAGTAATTTATCTTTTTTTACTTTTATAAAAATGATTTAGAGGCTGAAATTTGTGAGTTTTATCTTTTTTATAAAAAGTCTTTAATCTTTCAAATGTGGCCATCATTTTTAATGTTATTATTTTAATGTTTATGTAAACAAAAAGTACATATTGATGCTAATTTTATTTGTTATTTGCTGGTTTTCTACATAAAATTTGGTGAATTGATTTCATTTTGTAGCATTAGGACTTTTTTAACAGGATTCTGTGATAACCGATGAGCTAGCTACTGTTATAACAATAGGTAGATGTGGGAAGGTCTAAACATGGACTAAATACATTCTTCCTCGTCGTCATCTTCGCTCAGTTGTAGATTAGGGATATTATACAGTCTTATTATGCCGCTTTCATCTTCGCTCAGATCGTCTTCAGAATCAGTGAGCGATTGTTCGCTATAGCCGGCCAGAGCGCTGCATACTAAGTAGCCACGCTTCCCTCGGAGGGCGGGGGCAATAACAAAAGAAACAAAAGCCGGCTTATCCAGTATGGAAATACAGACAGACAATAAAAACTCCCCTTCTGCCTGCTAGAATCTCAGAGAAACTACCTGATTTCAACCTCAAAATGTACGCTTTTAAATATACCAATACTGCTATCTCAAACACGCAGAGGCTTCTTTGTGATATCAACTAACAGATTCAGCAAAAAAACGAAAATCACCAATTAAAAAAAAAAAAAATGCTTCTTTCTCATTTTGCTCGAAAGTTGTACTGCCGATTTGTGTCACTGGTTTCCGTGACGGGTCACATATATAAGCAGCTGGATGCAATAACTGCATGCCAATGTGCATTGCTTTAATTCGTTTACACTCAAAGTAGATTGGTCTATCGAAGTGGTATCCCAATTCGTCGGTCAACGACGTGACGTCTCTGTTCCCTCCTTCAGGGAACGAGGATTACCATAGATAACCAAGAAGATTTTTATTTTTGTTTTAAGTACAAACTCATTTAATTTTGTTCAATTTTACAAGACTTTACATTTTACATGTTTAGATTCTAAAACATTTAGTGTATCTTTACGCTACAAGTGCTCAATTTTTCACAAGGGGAGTTTAGAGAATATACTCCATGCAGCCGTAGTAGCCAAGAGATATGCACACATACAAATACATTTACTGTGTAAATGTTGTATATCTTTCAAGCAGTGGCCTTTGGGGAAAACAAATATTTGCTCTCACTCTCATTCATTTGTATACATGACCAGGAAAACACTCAATAAATAGCACACCATAAAATCTTAAATAGAAATTTGAGATTTAACATTTTCTGTAATGCAAACATTATAAAAGGTTTGATGCCCACCTGCTCTGGGAGTGTCGATTGTTTGATTTTCGACGCCATACTGCAGGACCCTGCGTCTGGGAAAGTCTGTTTCTGGCCATGAAGACTCGATCTCTGTAATGACATGAGAAATGAATTTATCTCTACACCAAACAACCAAATGTGTACAAAAGTTTACTTTTGTATCTGCAAAGTGTCACTGCAACAGTCAACAATGTTAATGAAAACAAAGTTACAAATCCATCAGGTAAACCAAAAAAGGTATTTGCAAGCAAGTATGCTTGAGTGAAAACATTTGGCACCAGAAAGCACTTCAAGTTCCACTACGTAAGTGTGCGTCCTGACGCACATACTGTACAACCAGAACCATTTTGTTTAGTTTTCTCTTGACAGCAAGAGAAAACAACAGTGTGGCAAAGCTATGCAGCATCCTGTTCTGTTGTTCAGGGCAGCTGGGTTATATGTATATAATACTGTGAAGATACATCACGTCAAAGACTACACATATATGCATATACTTTTTAAACTGAATAATTAATCTGCCATAAATTAGATAAATTATTCAGTTCTGTATTTCATGATAGATGTGACAACATCTGCCTCAGGCAAAATTTTTGTGTTTTGTTTTGTGAGTTGTGTGTGTCCGGATAGTCTACACAAAATCATAATTGCATTGCATTTTTGCTGTTTTTCAAATGCCAAAGAGTTCACTTACAAAACAACAACAACAACAACTGTTCATGCAGAGTACTTGAGCTGTTTGGCCTCTTTAAATGAACTATTTACTCAAAAATGATAATTTGCTGAAAATGTACTCACCCTGTAGATGAGTTTGTTTCTTTATGGGAACAGATTCGAAGAAATGTAGCATCGCATCACTTGCTCACCAATGGATGCTCTGCAGTGAATGGGTGCCGTCGAAATGAGAGTCCAAACAGTTGATAAAAACATCATAATAATCCACAAGTAATCTACATCACTCCAGTCCACCAGTTGTTTTCTTGTGAAGCCAAAAGCTACATGTTTGTATAAAACCAAATCCAACATGAAGACATTTCTAATCTTGGCTTCTGGCTAAAATACGAGTCCTCTATCCACAGTGAAAAAGTCTTCTTGTGTGAATCAGAAGAGAAATATGCATGGACCAACACACCAAAACAGTCCAAAACCGTTTTAAACTAATATGTGGGTGGATTTTGATGTGAAAGGACAACAGGGGATGAACTTTTTACTAGGTAGCGTTATAATGGATTACGAATTTGGCCAGAAGTGGCAGTTTAAAGTTAAAAGATGGATTTCTTTCCTTACAAACAACCAGCTTTTCTCTTCTCAAGATGTTAATTGATGGACTGGAGTGGTATGTATTACTTGTGGATTATTGTAATGTTTTTATCAGCTGTTTGGACTCTCAATCTGACGGCACCCATTCACTGCTGAGCATCCATTGCTGAGCAAGTGATGTGATGCTACATTTCTCCAAATCAGTTCCCATAAATAACAAACTCATCTACTGGGTGAGACATTTTCAGCAAATTTCATTTTTGCGTGAACTATTCCTTTAACTACTTTAAATTATGAGCAACTTGTGGCTTGTCAAAATACAACTTTAAAATATCTTACATAACACTGTAAATAACAGAATGATAAGCACATTAGAAATAACATAATCTTAAACTTCACTCTATTAGTCTGAACTCAGAAATCACAGATTTTTAACATTTACAGGTAAAGAAGTCTTTGACTTTGGAGTAAGAATAAACAACTGAGTTTTTTCACGATATAATCTTAATCAATTGGTTTCACGTATGAAACGTTCAGGCTTTAGATTATGAACATTATGAACAGATGTCCAGTCTGCACTCAGGAAATTATCATCCAAAAAACATTCAGACCAAGCCTAGGAGGACACTCAATGACTGAACAAGACAGAGCAAGCTCTCATCCTCATCTGAATAAAAGGAAGAAGGAACGAAAGCTTGCAAAGACACAATATCTAAATGCTTACAATGTAAGCTGAACTTAAAGATCAAGAACACAGCAAACATGGATTCACGTGTGATTTCTACGTTGAGTCTTGTGTGTTTTGTTGAAAGAAACCACTGGAACGTTGTTCTTATCAGACTGTCTCTCTTGCTCCCTTTATATGGCATATTTTTTTCAGCTTTCATTTTGTGACGCTATATATGGGTAAAATCAGCTCCTCTGCTGCAGTACCGTCCTCTCTGTCATCACAAAACATAAAATTAAACAACTTCTGCCACACACGAAGATCAGTGTCACCACTGCAAGCTGGAACGGTTTGTTGTCCTGGGTCGCTCTGCTGTCAGTATAAACCTGTGTCTGTTCTTTATTAAAGAAATGTCAAAATAATCACATTATTCAAGTACACTTGAGTAGAATAACAGTTTTTTTGTTGTTGTTTTTTTACTTGAAAGTGAACATCTGTCTACATATCATTAATTTGCCTCATGAAAAAGAGTACTTGCAGACAATATATTATTTATGAAATAAAATCCCACTTAGGCGACATAAAGAGAGACAATTTGATGTTTCTTAACACATTTAAGTACACTTTTAAAAAGTGCACTTTGCAATAATGTCTAATTTAAAGTTTTACTTTAAAGTACATTTAAATCATTACGTTTTAGTAAACTTTTGTCATGCTTTAAAGAAGTACACTTATTTTGATGTGTTAACTAGCTTAACTATTAAATATTAAGTGCTGGATTTTAATTGTAGTGTTTTAAATTTAATATATTTTAAATGTGCTAAATTGCGACCATCATTACAAATATATTTATTACATCATTGCATTACACTGGAAATGCCAATTGAGTAAATTAATTGTTTTTACCATAAAAAGAAAATTTAAAAGACAACAGAAATAATTATGAAATTACATATAAAATATTCTAAAGTCCTACTTAAGTGAGTCAAAAAGCATTTGAGCGCTAAAGTTCAGCTAATTGCATTTAATTTACATTTTAACATGCAACATGTGTCCAAAAACATTACATTCAGTTTACACTTTAGTACATTATTTCCATAATAAGTACTCTTTTTAACAAAAGCTATCATACTTCAATAGACAATATATGAAACTTAGGTAGTTTTAATGGTTTTACCTGGAGATATAAGAGTATATTTTTCTAATCCTGTCTAAAATGTTTATGTTGTTTATTTTTGCTTCTATGCTGTGACTGATATTGCTTTGGGCAAGCTAACACACAGCTGGCATGCGTTACTGTAGGTTATTGTTGTAGCGCTGACATACAAGTATGATGCATGGTTTTTTCCTAAAACAGTTAAGCATGAACCTCGCCCCACAGCTGATTTCATTGGTCAACTAAATAATGCAGTCACCTGTCAAGAAAAGATCATACTGATGGATTAAAACACACACTTTACTGGTTTGAATCATGCAAGTAAGTCAAATGTAAGCCGGTTGACCAGGAAAAAAATAAAATGTGAAAATGATTTTAGTAAATTGCCTGCTTTCCATTGGTTCGTCCAGTTCTGATGTTAACATTGTGCTTGCAAACTCAGTTGCCGCACATAATATGTTTGCAATCCAAGAAGCTCAAGTTCATATACAAAAATCATTTATTTTTGAGTGTTTCAAGAGATAAATACTTGATAAAGACAACACCTCTAAGGTTCTCAAAACCACAAAAGGATTGATCTACCATTAAAGAAAAGCTGGGTTAAAAAAGGCAAGGGTTGATATGTTTTATATAATGTGCTTTATATTTTTAAATATGCTTATTTTTAAAGAAGTACTCTAAAACAGGTTCTGATTATACAAATCAATTAATGAATAGTGGGTCAATTTTAATTCCATGCTGACTTGGATATCTGTAAGTAAAAGGTATTTATAAATTATTATCAGCCTTTTTTTTTGACAAAGGAATGAACAAGATGTTTAAGAAATTACATTGAAAAGATGTGCACTTACATGACAAAGCCCAAATAGTAATTTTTTTTTATTTTTTACTTTTTTTTTTTTTTTTGGGACATGGGAGTAGGTCCCTATATAATGTGCACCAGCCTTCTACTAATTAATATAAAACAATATTGCTATAGGAAGCATATAATTGTTGCTTTCAGCCAATTGATTGGTGAATCTCTAGGACTTTCTCAACCCATAATGTAATTTAGGCAGGAAAATGTATATTGTTTTTTCTCACTCTTCTTGTAACTCATAAGCACTATCACATCACCCTCTCTTTCTGCCTTTTTTTTTTTTTTACTGCAGAATCAGGAGCATAGCGTTCCTGTCACTCAACTACATGACACGCGCAATGGTAAAGTCATGGGTTTTTAGTATTGTAAAAGAACATCTTTATTACATTCATTCAAAGTAGCATTCAACATGATACATAGTACAGCACCAATAACAAACTCCAAGTTAATTGGTATGTATAGCTTCTATATAAAGCATGGGCAAACACCTTTAAGTGGTGCTGTGACGCAGGTGTGAAGGGGATTTAACCAGCGGCAGGAAAAAATAAATAATAATAAATAAATAAATAAAATAAAACTATTTAAAATTAATAATTGTTCACATTTTGGCTAAATAATTATTATATATGTATAAAATACCAACTATTTAAAATTATTTTATTTCCTTTATGTTTTTTTTTTTTTTTTAATATGTATGCTCCTTGGGCGCACCAATGCGGAGACGCACAATTCAGATTTCCAAAAAACAAAACTGAAAATGCACGTCACGAGCAGGAGGATGCTGGAGTGACACTAATGAATGTTCTGTCTGTGATCGTCCTGACCTGTCAGCTGCAGGACCTGTGCGAGCCACACGAGCGCGAGAAGCCCGACTCCGCAGCAGCAGAAGCGTCGGAACGGCCGCCGTCTGGCGCTCCGCATCACCGCCTTCATCCCGCTCCGTCTGTTCGGCTCCCGCCTCTGAATCAGAACATGACCGCCGAGGATTCCTCCTGCTGGAAGGCGGGGCTGATAACTACCTTCTTACTGCACTAAACTTTTGAGTCGTCTTGCTTTTCTTCATCACAGTCACCACTGCGCTGCTGCGAACTGTTTGAACGCATCGCTCATCGAACCGCGCGCGCGGTCCTGTCGTGTACACGCGCAGGTATCATCTGCTTCAAAGCGCGCAAATGTGCTCATATGCCATTGGTCGTTGTAAATGGTACCCTCTCCCTTTCTGTCTCTCTCTCACACACAAATCACTGAGCTGCCACTTGAGGGCGGCTCTTGCCATTAGTTGTGCTGTGATCGTAGACGACCAAAGTGAAAACACTCTTGAGACTGAAAGACTGGGACGGAGAGGTAGCTTTTCTCTCTCTCCCCATGGCATGTTTGATCACTCTTTTTGTGCTTTAAACTTATGAGCTGATGAGCTGACTAACATACTAACAGCTGACTAACACTGAATAAATAAGTTTTCCGTTGATGTATTGTTTATTAGGATCGGACAATATTTGACAATATTTGACAATATTTGACCTTTCTAAATACTAAGAAAATCAGCTTTGAAAGTTGTACAAATGAAGTTCTTAGCAATGCATATTACTAATAAAAAAAATAATTTTTGATATTACAAAATATCTTCATGGAACATGAATTTAATATCCTAATGATTTTTGGCATAAAAGAAAAATCAATAATTTTGACCCATTTTATTTTTATTCTTGGCTGTTGCTACAAATATACCCCAGCGACTAAAGACTGCTTTTGTTGTCCGGGGACACATATATATCTTTAAAGATAATTGAAATAGAAAGCAAACAAGGCCCAGTTAAGTAACTTTATACCGATGTTCACCGCCAGGTGGAGATCTTTACTGTTATATATTTGACATACTTCAGCTCCTCACTGTAGAGTGTATGTGATAATACATTTGAGGTATGCAATGTCATATCTTAATATTTTGGTCAAATATTTATCATACTATCTGATCATGAAGCCAAGTCAAGACATCCTCATTTTCCATTACACTGTGAAAAAGACCAGACAACAAACCAACAAACGTGTTTCCTGTTACAATGGTTGAGTCTTGTTTTGATGTTTTTCTTAGTTTTGAACACTTCAGTTTAGTTTGAGAACTAGAGAAACCATACACACAACTCTCGTGTTTCCAGAGCGCGCGATAAGCCACGACTTCAGCATGATGTCAGAGACGTGTTTATCTTCCATGTTCTGGAAGATATCACGCAATACACTCGAGACAAACAAAGACAAAACCCAGAGCATTGTTGTCATCAACAGTCCACACTTAACAAACGTAACACAGAGAATGCCTTTGAATGCACTTAAGTTGGTGAACGCAGTTAAATTAATTCCAGCCATTTTGAGCGTGCATCTCTGCAAAACCTCTCGACCTGGATGAAGCCTTGCAAAGACAAGAGCAATAAAATAAATGAAAATAAAAAATGGAAATGAGCAATATTTTGATGTGCATTCTGCACATTTAATTGCTGCAATTTTAATTTAGTCACATTTAATATTTATGATTATTATTTATACTCATCAACGTTTACTCTCACCCATGCTATAGTTAAGATGTGTGTGTGGGAATACTGCCTTGTGACAACAAAACTTTAAGTTTAGAGTTGTGTGCAAAACAATCATCTCAGACCCTGTTATAAAATACATACAATTTAAGATGAACAGTTAGTATGCGACTACCTTGAAACTGAGAAATTGATGATAATAGCGCTCTTGAATATTTCAGTGTTAAGTAATGAGTTCAAAGTATTATAAATGACACATTTCTGACACCAGCTCATACAGAAACAAGTTCAGTTTTTATTGCCAGGATCCCTCAGTTTCACAGATGCATTACATGATCAATCCCTATCAGTTAAAAGAAACGAGTACAGCTCCAGTGATCGCCATACCATTTCTCAGTGTGTTTTGACTGGATGGATTATTCCTGTCGGTCCTGTCATAATTCTCTCCCGATGTCGTAGACCAGTGTGCATAGTGTGTGGATCTGTGGTTTTTTGTTTTATGTAAGAATACTTATTTATGAAAAGTGCCTGCTAACTACTGATTCTGTTCTGGGAGCTGATCATTTATGGGATCGGTAAGATACAATGCTATTATTGGCAGATTTGGCAATTTAGAACAGTCATTGACATAACAGTAGCTACTGTACTAACAGGGACTAAGCTTAATTTGTAAATCTGTCCTCGGGCATGACATGGCTAGCAACATGACATAAAAAAGAGCAACACATCTAAGAATGATCGCTAACAAAGTGGAAAATGCACATTCTTAGGAGTGGTTTGAACTGTCTGTAAGACGCTTTTAAAATGCACAATCTGCAAATGCCACAGTCGTAGTGAAACGATGCAACATTTGGCCGTTCATCTGCATGATTTGCTAAATTTGACTGTGGCTTTGTTCCAGAGAAAGCAGGATGTGCTTTAAAAGACCTTACAGATGCTTCAGTGCATAATATAAGCATCACATTTAAAACAAAAGGACCGACATCTTGTAAACAACAGTAAAACTGAACTGTAACATAAAGCATTACTATATGTCGAAAAGCATTTATGGCTTCATAAAACATCATAGCATAGAAAAGACAGGGATTAGTTTGACATTAACAAACCTGTCCCTTTAAAATACATTTAATCACAGATGTGTTTGAAAGTAATTTAGTCTAAATGCATTCATTTTTTTTTTCTTCTTCTTCTTTTTTTTCAGAAAGGTTTTGCTGATGGAGTGTCCCGATCCAATCCATAAATAACAACGAAAGTTATTTTTAACTAGAAAACCACTTGGGTCACCAACAGCAGTCAAGAGTTAACATTTCAGCATCGAACACAAGGTAAATTCACAATACAGCTTTAACGATAATAATGAAAACAAAAACAAATAATGATAAAACTCTTAAGAACATGAAAAGATGGAATGTTACATAAGTTTCCAAGCAGCCACGGTTGAGTTCCCTTCCAGTGTAATTTCAGGAGTTTTCCACCCAGGAAAATGTCTTAACGATTGATATTATTCCAGTAAAACAAAATATGGCCACCTGCTATCATGTCATGCCTTAATATTATTACAATTTAAAATAACATAAAAAATAAAACATTCATTGGCTCACAAATTTGCATCCCTTCCAGTTCAAATATACATATCTAGCAATAACATCCACATTTTTTTAAGATTAATAAGTTATTACATTTTTATAAATACATACACAGATACAGAAGGTGGCTTGGAAATTGCTCGTTCACAGCCTCCTACGATCTAAAAGACTATGTCGCACACAGATAAACAGGAAGTAGTTCTTTTACATTGCTCTTTAGCTAAGTAAATCCCACAGAATGCATTCCCGATTGCATCAGTGTACTTCCTGTCCGCTTGCATTCTTCAAACTCAACACGTTCTCCACTAATGGCAACAACTAATCAGCAAACTCCGTTTTACACACATCAGAGGGAAGTAACACTTACTTTGTCTCTACAGAAGAATAAAGATATAGATTTCATGGTAACACATCAGAATCTGCTGGTACCGGGTTATCACAGTGACTCTAAAATAAAAGCATTTGAAGGGGAGAGGACATGGATGATGTACAGTAATGCTGAAGGATGGTTATTTAACATTTCGTTTCCCTTTGCGGTGGTGCTCAAGTCTGGCATGTTTGGTGTGTGTGTGTGTGCAGGCAAGAGTCCAGTCATTTTGCTCTTCTTCTCGTCACATTATCAGTGCACCTTTAGGTGAGGTAAAGAGTGATATTTGGGTGCATATATGAAAATAAAAGACAGTTTTATAAATATGTGCTGTCTCACAGTTTAACATAAAGCACTCTTGGAAATTTGTGTGAGAACAAAGTAGAACTGGTCTGGTTTGTCTCTTTAATCGTTGTGAGAACACTTGAATCAAATTGGTTGCAATCTTTATAAACAGAAATGCTCTATTTTAAGTCATTCTTTCCTTGGTAACTTAACACTAAGATCCGTTTCCTTGCAAATCAAGAGCTGTTCAGATTCAGTGGGATCAGGCTTCATTCAAAAATAATAATAATAATAATCGCGGCATACACTTTGTCCCATTACTTATTTCCGATTGGACAGTTCTTCAACTCTGAAAAGGCTAATCTGAAAACTAGCATCCCCCCGGGTATGTGTAATAATCATAAAATATACAAAACAAGTCCAGTGAATTATTCCAGTGCATTTGAAGCAGGAATTAATTTTAAACTAAAATTTTCAGTGCTAAAACAAGAAACATCCAATTACCACAGAAAGTCATTTTGCATGGCCTCACATTTTGTACACTTGTGAAAAAGACGTACACTTTTATAAAGTATTATTACAGAAATCATACGCTTAAAACAAATAAACTTAAGTCTTAATGTTAATTAAATTATTAATTGCAATTAAATGAAAATAGTTTAAATTTATATTATAATTAATGCAATTGCCATTAATTTATAAAAAAAGGCAAAAAGCAGTGCCTTTCCGACCCACTTAAGTAGGATTTCTAACTTAATTCTATTGTCTTTGTTAGTACAGATGATATGTACTGACAAGCATTTATGATAAACTAAAATATTGCGTAATATCTAATGAAACTGATATATTTTTTTATTACGCATCTGTAAATTAGGACTTTTAATATTTATTAACTTTAAATGTAATACTGAATAACACACTATGGTTAAAATTATAATTAAGTGCTTTGCATGTGCTTTAGTATATTAATAAACACATCAAAATAAGCGTACTTCTTTAAAGTACGACAAAAATGATTTAAACTAATTTAAAATATACTTTAAATGAAAACTTAAATTGACTTTATTATAACTTTTTAAAAGTGTACTTAAGTGTATTAAGAAATATAGTCAAGAAAGTGTCTCTTACAGTACCTTTTTATTTCATTAATATTATATTATCTGCAATTCAAGTTTTTTAAAAATGTACTTTTTTTAAGATTTGAAGTACACTACAAGTGCACATTCAATACAATCAAGTGCACTTCTTTTTCACAAGGGTAGTCGCAAAAAAACAAACAAAAACAAATTGCACAAATTTGATGATTTTGCTCGTGGTGTTGTAACGTTAGCACATTCACTCTGGAGATGAGCAAGAAGCTTTTAACCAACTGCCAGCACAGAAAAGGGCTCTGTCTATTTCTGATACTGTGATGTTTAATACAGGGTTACAATTACACTGACATGTTAATAATTTTCCTCTAATATATACACTGAAGTACATGAAGCCACCTATATCAACACCAATAAGTTCTCTAGAATGCATTGCTCAGGATCTGGACACAATCTTTTGATGGGACCATGTATGTCACTATATAAGAATCGGATGAAAAATATTTAAAGATAATATGATTTTGAACATTTATTGTCACTAAATGTTTTCCAAAGTCTCTTTTAGCCAATTTTGATTAAGAGTTTTCTACGAGATCGGATCTTGCACCTGGCTATCGTTGTTAACGAGCTGTCACAGTGATGGGACAATGTTAAATCTAGCCCTGAAAACCTTTTAGGGTGCAACCGAGATGACTCTAATAGTAAGATTTATTTGAGTAAGAATGAACTTAGCTGATCAGTTCATTTCGTGCATTTTTCTAGTAAGGCTCATCAATGTTCTTGTCACTTAAGATAAATTTTTTAGGGATTTGCTAACATTTTCATTGGCCTTTTCATGCGTCTTCTGATCTTTCTTGCTGCCATGGTTTAGCCTTCGATGCTAGCAGGGTTTGTTGACGTTGCAGAGCAGTTCGGTGACTTTAATGAGCCGTGACACGGTGCTCTGGGACTCTTCCTGCAAGCGCTGGTTGTTCTGCCTGAGACTTTGCACCTCTGCTTGAAGCATTGCCTTGTCCTCTTTCTCCTGTGGGAGGCATGCAAACACAGTCACGTTCAGGTCTGAGCGTTCTCACGCTGTATCAGTAGGACACATCCACGCCACATGAGGGTTTCCTATGCCTGAATATATCGATGGAATGACACACAGATGGCTGAAGCTGGGGAAAGGATGGCTTGCTTGATTTGCACACACAAACAAAATATGCCACAATATTACATGCAAGGCAAACATTGATCCTTAGATGAACAAAAAACTGATTATTACGCTGAGGTCCTGATTTACTGGAGGTTTGCATGTGTAAGCAGTGTCATGAAGTCTCTTCTGTTCAACAAAGCTGCATTTATATGATCAAAAATGCAGAAAAATAACTTTTCTTTGTTAATATAGTAAAATGTAATTTATAGCTGAATTCTCAGCATCATTACTCCAGTCTTCAGGGTCACATGATCTTCAGAAATCATGCTCAATAAACATTTTTGATTATTATCAATGTTAAAAACTTTTTGCTGCTTAATATCTTTAAAGAAAAACATGATAATGATTTTAGAAATAGAAAGTGCAAAAGCATTTACTTGAATGTATTTTGATCAATTTAATGCATGATTGCTGAATAAAAGTAATAATCTCTCTCTGAATTATGCATGATAGACTGAGAGAAAGTTATACAAATGTCGACAGGTTATTTCTGTCAAATGGATGCAAGACCAGCTACAAAACTGAGGGGTGTGCTTATTTTTCCACAAAATAAATTGTGAATAAATGTCTGTATATTTTAGATTGAACAAGCAAATTAGTAAATCAGGACCTGCATGCAAATTAGTTCTTGATTTCAGCAAAAAAATAAAAACAAAGCCCAAAGTGGCATCAGAAATGCTGCATCAGTCACATGAAGCATTCGTTAAGCGCTGGACATTCTTGAAAAGAAAAATACATGCATTTTTCATAGTTTTCATGCATGCTGAATGATTTTAACGCCTAAAAACACTGAAAAAGCAATGATGCCTCTAAACATGGCAGCAGTTGACAGTCGACTGTTATCTGTGCATGTATTGTAATGTTCATAAGGCCACACTTTTCTCTGAAGGTGACCGAAGTCTTCAGTAAGCTATGATTTACCTAGATGAGTGTGCTGGAAAACTGTGGGACATTATGCAGTCAACCATGCTCACCCTCGCTTTCCCTTCCTGACCTTACGTGGATAATGGGATCAAACAAAGGAGAACTGAGACCCTGGATCAGCTAGAATACTCATCCTGACTCAGAGACCTGCACATGCACTTCAGTCATACAGGTGTAGGTTAATGTTAATGGTCTGCAGTAATTATATTGTGTGTGTGTGTGTGTGTGTGTGTGTACTATGACACGCCTACTCTTTGTGCTTTTACCAGCCAATCAAAATCAACCTCAAATCACTCCATTTCCTAACATCCAATGTAGCAGAGGAGCAATAACAACAAAACTGTAAAAAGTGTAAAAAAGTGTAATTATATATTTAAGTACTGAGCAATATTAATCAACAAGACGGGTATAGGGTTAGGATTAGGGTTAGATTTGAGGTTAGTTGCATGTCATTATACATAATTTACAGTTATTACTACTGTAAGTAGATGAAATGTGTAACAATGACACTAAAATAAAGTGTTATAATTATTTTTGTATGTTTATTAGTACAACATATTCTAACTTAACATTGTGTTTTAAAACTGCTTTTCCAAACCAAGAAATTGAAGGTCGAGTCTTTAATCTAAACGAACAAATCCCTGTTAATGAAGACACTTTACCATTAGTTAATATTAGTCAGTGCAATAACTAACTAACATCACCTCTTTCAAGGAATAGTTCACTTTCAAATGAAAATTAGCTCAGTTCATCCAAGATGGAGATGAGTTTGTTTCTTCATCAGATTTGGAGAAATGTAGCATTGCATCACTTTCTCATCAATGCATGCTCTGCAGTGAATGGGTGCCGTCAGAATGAGAGTCAAACAGCTGATAAACACATCACAATAATCCACACACCTCCAGTCCATCAATTAAAATTAATCGATTTGATTGAAACCCATCATTAAAATGTTTTTAACTTCAAACCATCGCTTCCAGCTATAATATGAGTCCATAATCGATAATACAACTTCCTCCAGTGAACGTCCTCCACACATCTTTGTTTAGAGCTTGTACATGGTGCTTGATCTGCGCAGATTTCTCTCCTGATTCAGAACAGACGGCTGTTCCTTGAAGAAAGCAATTATATGTATAGAGAACTAGTGTTTTATGTGATTTAAAATGTCTTAAGTATGGATTTCATTTTAAAAACATGGAGCTTTTCTCTTCTAGAGACATTAACTGATGCACTGGAGTGCTGTGGATTATTGTGATGTTTTTATCAGCTGTTTGGACTCTCTTTCTGACGGCACCCATTCACTTCATTGGTGAGCAAGTGATGCAATGCTACATTTCTCCAAATCTGATGAGGAAACAAACTTTTCAGCAAATGTTTATTTTTGGGTGAACTATTTCTTTCAGCTATACTTTTCCATCATCTTGTTGTAGATCAAGTGAGAAATGTCAAACACGTTGTTGTTGTTGTTGTTTTTGTTACTGATTAAAATCTGAGTAAAAATCTCATGCTCTACTTGCCTTAACTGCCATTGGTGGGTTAGTGTTGAGAGTGAGCATGGCTTGTCCCTCCAGCAATCTTCTCATCTCCTCTGTTCACCCTGCTCAATGACAAGACAGGTTTCTTTTGCTTGTCCCGCCCTACCTCTACAGTCCCTCTGTGTGATTGGCTCTGTGAAGTAGCAGTGGCTCTTTGAAGAAGCGAAGAGGGCAAGGACTGGACAGGGCAGATATACAGACAAGGATGGGTGGATGTATTGAATGGGAGATATTTGAAGGGGTTACAGTGTGGGAAGAGTGCTGCGACAGAGAGAGCTGTGATGTGACAAACCCACAGAGGACAAAGTACCTTTTGGAGGTCGTCCTGCAGGCGCTTCAGCATGGCTTCTAGCTGGGACACTTTCTCCTCAAGGTGACCAGGCGAGTCACTGCGAACGCAGGGAGAGAAAGAAGAACACCAAGAAACACAATGATGTCCAGTCATAACGTTTTTTTAAAAAAGTAGTAAAAAATACAGTAATATTCTGAAATATTATTGCAATTTAAAATAGCTGTTTTTTTCTATCTGAATATCTGTTCAAATGTAATTTATTCCTGTGATGCACAGCTGCATTTTCAGCATCATTACTCCAGTGTCACACGATCTTCCGAAATATTTCCAATAAACTGATTTGCCGCTCAAGAGACATTACTGATTTTTATCAGTATTAAAAACAGTTTTTGCTGTTTAATATTTTGTAGGGCTGTCACAAATTATTATTTTGGTAAGTGAGTAATCAGTTGATTATTTTGAAAAAATTAAAATCGGATTAATCAGTTTATTAAATTTTTTGGTGGTAATAGACCTAAGACCTATAGACCTATTTTATATTAAAATAACATAATACATATAATATCAATGAGGCAATACTATTTTGTTCAAATAAAGTAACAAAGAATTTAATAGAACAACACTGTTAAAATGAATAATATACATGATAATAATTATCGTATGAACAGTATGTATTATAACAAATGTCTCCAGGGGGCGCCAATGGACTGGTGATCAAGTCCTTGTTTATTACTGGCCAAACTACCTTCAGTTCAATTCAATTCAATTCAATTCAAGTTTATTTGTATAGTGTTTTATACAATACAAATCATTGAAAGGCAACTTTACAGAAAATTACATTTCTACAATAGTAGTAGCTTATTAGTGGTGAATGTCAGCTGATGTGCAAATGACTTTTCAGAAAAATTAATACAAGAAGTATGTTTTGTATGCAATTCAAATGTTTAATCTTGAATAACTGGCCACTGTTTTATGATAGAAATGCTACAGCCATTGTCATTTCTTTGAACAACAATGTGGACTTCAAAACATGCAAACTCTAGAAAAACTAAAAGTTCATGGCACGGTCATCCTCACCTGTCCTTGACGTCTTTAAACCGGGTGTCTGTCTGACCTGACTGGTTGTCTGGGGATGCTTGTGATCCATCTCCTGACTTCCGGTCTGAAACCCAGCAGGAAATGACATCATTAATATTCCATCTTGTGACAGTAAAGTATCTAAACCAGCATTATTACTGAACAGACTCAACTGACTCACTCCAGCTCACACTTTCAGATGTTCAGACACATTTCTTCCACTGAAAATTGCCATTTCTCACCTTCTCGAGACAAAGCCTCCAGAATGTTCCGACAGGCGTTGGCCAGATCAGAGATCGACTGCCACTCTTCTTCAGACGAATCTGTGGTCTCTGAGAGAACTGAAATCAACAAAAATATATTTTAAAATGGCTTTGTGGAGAGTATTTAGTATTTATTATTAGAAATACAACTATTTGAAAATCTGAAATCTGAGGGTGCAAAAAAGAAAAGAAAATCTAAATATTGAAAAAATCGCCTTTAAAGTTGTCAAAATTAAGTTCTTAGCAATACATATTACTAATAAAAAATTACATTTGAATATATTTAAAGTAGGAAATTCATGGAACATGATCTATACTTAATATCCTAATATTTTATGGCAAAAAAAAGAAAACTAAAATCAATAATTTTGACCCATACAATGTATTTTTGGCAATTGCTACAAATATACCGCAGCTTCTATTCAAGATTTTTTTTTTTTTTTTTTTTTGTGCATTTGCAACTGTTTGGAGCTTAGTGGAGTTCTCTCTTCATCTCTTAAGACTGAAATTATTGTTATATGCTTCAACAAATACATTTTTGGATGTTTTTGGATAACAACTTGTTTATGGGTTATGACCTTCTCTGTTCTCCATTACATTCAGTCCCAATGCACTTATTTTTTGTCATCCTGGGGGTCTCTGGTTTCAAATTGGCCGAATCACAGCTATTGCTGTCTGTGTAGATGCAACATGAGTTACGCTGGAGAGACGTATGGCACAGGATACACTTTAACCACTGCAACTATTTTAGAGCTTACAGCATGAATCGGGCACAGAAATATAAATAAGCCTTTAGTCTGTTTTTAAACATGAATATAGCATTTGAAATCATTCTATAAATTAATAACACTTTTTACAGTTCATGTGATCATCTAAGTGAAAGGCATGGTGAAGGATGTATGATGCGTAATTTGGAAAATAGTACAGTTTAAAAGAATGAAATGTAATGTTTTCTGACACTTTATTGCATGTTAATTACAGTTAAATACAAATGCATTATAGTTTACATTTATATTTAATGCGATAAACTGAAATTTAGAGTGATGTCTGACCCACTAAGAAGGACTTACATCTTACATCTTTATATGTAATTTCATCATTATTTCTATTGTCTTTGAAATATAATTAAAGTACTGGTGAATGTACTGACAAGTATTTAGGATAAACTAAAATACAGTCATGGCCAAAAATATTGGCACCCTTGGTAAATATGATCAAAGAAGGCTATGAAAATTCTTCTGCATTGTTAATCCTTTTTAGTTTTTTTTTTTATTCACAAAAATATAACTTTATATTGGATAATAAGAATTTAAAATGGGGAAAATATCATTATGAAATGAAGGTTTTTCTCAAATACTCGCTGGACACAATTAATGGCACCCCTACAAATTCTTATGAGAAAAATATCTCTGAAGTATATTGCCATTCATAATCACAATTTTGAGCAGTGTGATTATAAATGTGAAATTATCCAGCCATGGCTTCCCGTTTCAAAGAAATATAAAAAGGAGAGAAAACAAATCCCAAATTCCCTTAATCATCCATCACAATGAGAAAAACCAAAGAATATATTTCTGATGTGCATCAAAAGATAATTGATCTTCACAAATTAGTGCCTATAAGAAAAGAGCTAGAGCAGTGAAAATTCCCATTTCCACCATCAGGGCAATAATTAAAACTTCACAATCAAAATATAATGTTATGAATCTGCCTGGAAGAGGATGTGTTTCTATATCATCATAATGTGTGGTGAGGAGGAGAGTTGAGTGGCTAAAGACTCTCCAAGGATCACAGCTGGAGAACTGCAGAAAATAGTTGAGTCTGTGAGTCAGAAAACCTTAAAACATTGTCAAACAGCACCTACATCACCACGTTGTTTGGGAGGGTTTCAAGAAAAATTCTCCTAGCTCATCCAAAAACAAACTAAAGCATATTCAGTTCTCAGACACGACTGGAACTTCAAATGGGACTGGCTTCTATGATCAGATGAAACTAAAAATGAGCTTTTTAGCAGTAAACACTCAAGATGGTTTCGGTGAACACAGAGATAAAGAGTACCCCATGTGTACAATGAAATATACTGCTGTATTTTTGATGTCGGGAGGTCCTGGACATCTTGTTTAGATACATGGCATCACGGATTCTATCAAATACCAACAGATAAAAAATCAGTAAGTGACTGACTCTGTTAGAAATCTTATAATGAGCCATGTTTGGATCTTCCAACTGTACAATAACCCAAACACAATCCTCAAAAACAACACAGAAATGGGCCACTGAGCTCAAAACCAAGCTTCTGCTATAGCCATTCCAGTCCTCTGACCTGAACCCTACAGAAAATGAGAGGAGTGAACTGAAGAGGAGAAGCTGGGAATCTAAAGGGTCTGGAGTGATTCTGGATGAAGGAGATGTCTCTGATCTCTTGTCCAGTGTTCTCTAACCTCATCAGGCATTATAGCAGAACATTTAGAGCTGATAAACTGACAAATGAAGGTTTCAAAAAGTATTGAATAAAAGGGTGCCATTAATTGTGGCCAATGTGTATTAGAGAAAAACCTTTATTTCATAATGATATTTCTCCCCATTTTAAATTATTATTATCCAATGAAAGGTAACATTTTTTTTTTTATAAAAGATCAAAATGATTAACAATGCAGATTAATTTTCACAGCCTTCTTTGATTTTATATTTAACACCACATAACCATTTAGTAAGTACATGTAGTTAATTAATATTACTCCGTACTTAATTACATAATTATACTGGAACAAGTACACCTTAAAATAAAGTGTAAACGAAACTTATATGTCATGCATTTAAATATAATGGTAATTACTCATTTGTACTGACGAAGTTGCAATTTAGTACATTTCAAATATATAAACTTTTTATGTAAAAATTATAATCAAAGTACTTTAAATGCGCTTTTGTATGTTAGTCAACACATCAAAATAAGTGCATTTAATCATTGCATGACAAAATATTATTAAAACTGATTTATAATTAAACCCACATGCAAATATAACATATAACAGATAATAACTTTATATGTGAAAATAACATTTTAACTGCAGTTAGGCTTTGGAATCTTTTTGACAGTAACTTCTAACTCTGCCCCGAACTGCACAATTTGAGAGGTGTTTCTACTGACAGTCTGTGTTTCTTGAGTATTTACACACATGCACACCCATATGCATTTTAAAGAAGGGCCTGGAAGATGTAACTGCTGAACAATCGAGGGGGAGAAGCACAGGGCAGAGGCACATAACAGATGGCCCAGAGACAGTGTCTTGATTTGAGGCCGTTTAATACCCTTATCCCAACCAGCCCCAGCCTAGCCCCATCTGCCTAAGCTTTACACTCATTTGAAAATGTCAGTGCCATTCAGGCCTTGATTCGTATCTTTAAAGGCTTGCTAAATTTGCTTATGGAGCGGAGGCTTGTCGTAGATCAGCTTATTTTTAAACAGGCAGCATTTACTGTAACAAAAGCTTAGAAACAAAAGAGACTGAAAGCAGGAGTAAGGGAAAATGAAACCTCACAGAGGAAGAGGAGGAACAGAGCCTCCCTGTAGCTAAAGACAAACGAATACAAAAGAAGGTGAGGTGATGAACATGGCAATATACTAACACAAAAGGTTAGTATTAAATTGATTATATCATTCATATATATATATATATATATATATATATATATATATATTACTATGTAATTGCTAACTACTGAATTATCAATAGTAAGTGAACTGTTGGATTTTGCCAAATTGGATTTAGTGTCACCAATAACTTTTTATTTTATTTCTATCGGCATTTAGCTTGAGAAAGTTGCACGAAAACCAGGCTTTGATTTAATCTTTCAGTCCAAAAGGGAAGAAGAACGAAGAGTAGAGGCTTGGAGGACAAATAGAGCTGGATGTTATCTGCATAGCAGTTGAAATTAATACCAAATATCTTAAACATATGACCAGATGATAATAAATAAAAGAGGGCCCAAGACAGAGCTTTGAGGAACGCCAGTAGTAACAGATAAAGAATATTACCTAAAATGTATCTTTCTCTCTCTGAAATGGACGTAAAATATTCAAGGCATGTTTTCTACATTTGTTTTTAGTTAAAACAGGTAAGAATGTGTCACGTTTGGTGATACAGGAAACACAGAGAGATCCAAATGCAGGTGTGAGATTTTATTTGAAGGGCAAATCCAAAAGGGTAAACAGTCCAGGCAGGGTCAAAACCAGAATATCCAACAATATAACAAACAAAAACAATAACACACGGCAAGAGCAGACTCAGGAAAGTATCACACATAAGACAAGGACTCCGTGACACAGACTAAGACAGACTGGGTATAAATACACAGAAGGGTGATGAGGGAACTGGAGACAGGTGGGGAACAATCAATTAACTAAAAAAAGGAGGAAGGTGACCAAATAAGGGAACAGGAAGTGATAAGGTGACAGACACCGTGAGAAAGGAGGACATCTAGTGGAACCCCGGGGAACACAACCCAGACACTGTGACAATACCCCCCTCTACGGAGCGGCTCCCAGACGCTCCACGATAAACACAAAACAGAGACCAGGAGGGAGGCGGACAGGTGGAGGCTTAGGGGGAGGGACAGAGGGCCAGAAAAGAAAAACATGGGGAACAGGCACCAGAATGTAAACACAAAACAGGGAGACCAGGAGGGAGGAGGACCGGAGGAGGTTCAGGGGGAGGGACGGAGGGCCAGACTAACAGAGGGGAACAGGGACAGGAGGGAACACAAAAACAAAAAGCAAAAACAACAACATGAAGCCCCCCAGGGCGGAGCAGAAGACCACCACATCCTTGTGGTCGACGCCAGAGTCCTCCAGGGTGGAGCGGAAGACCACCACAACCGTGTGGTCAGGGGGGAAGGCCCCCAGGGTGGAGCAGAAGACCACCACAGCCATGTGGTCAGGACCAGATCCCCCCAAGGCGAAGTAGACCTCCGTGCAGCCGGATCAACGGGACGACGAAACTCTGGTAATCCCCTGGTGTCCTTACTGGACTCCAGAAGATCAGTGCTGGCCTGACACTGCTCATGAAGATCATTGGTGACTTGTATTTGTACATGAAGATCATTGGTGACTTGTATTTGTACATGAAGATCATTGGTGACTTGTATTTGCTCATGAAGATCAATTATGACTTGCCTTTGTTCATGAAGATCAGAGGTGACCTGCCTTTGTTCATGAAGATCAAAGGTGACTTGCCTTTGTTCATGAAGATCACCGGTGATTTGACTCAGTCCTTGAAAAACACCAGTGACTTGACTCAGTCCTTGAAAAACACCAGTGACTTGACTCAGTCCTTGAAAATCACCAGTGACTTGACTTGACTCTGAAAGGTCAACGGTGACCAGCCTAGTCTCTGGAAAGTCCATAGTACCTAGCCCTGGCTCTGGAAGGTCAACGGTGACCAGCCTAGTCTCTGGAAAGTCCATGGTACCTAGCCCTGGCTCTGGAAGGTCATCGGTGACTAGCCCTGACTCTGGAAGGTCATCGATGACTAGCCCTGACTCTGAAGGATCCACGAACACCTGACTCGACTCTGGAGAGTTCACTGTAACCTGACTCGACTCTGGAGGGTCAACTGGAACCTGACTCGCCTCTGGAGGGTCAACTGGAACCTGACTCGCTTCTGGAGGGTCAACTGGAACCTGACTCGACTCTGGAGGGTCAACTGGAACCTGACTCGACTCTGGAGGGTCAACTGGAACCTGACTCGACTCTGGAGAGTTCACTGGAACCTGACTCGACTCTGGAGAGTCAACTGGAACCTGACTCGACTCTGGAGGGTCAACTGGAACCTGACTCGATTTATTTATTTTTTTGCAGGTGTGAGATTTTATTTGAAGGGCAAATCCAAAAGGGCAAACAGTCCAGGCAGGGTCAAAACCAGAATATCCAACAATATAACAAACAAAAACAATAACACACGGCAAGAGCAGACTCAGGAAAGTATCACACATAAGACAAGGACTCCTTGACACAGACTAAGACAGACCGGGTATAAATACACAGAAGGGTGATGAGGGAACTGGAGACAGGTGGGGAACAATCAATTAACTAAAAAAAGGAGGAAGGTGACCAAATAAGGGAACAGGAAGTGATAAGGTGACAGACACCGTGAGAAAGGAGGACATCTAGTGGAACCCCGGGGAACACAACCCAGAAACTGTGACAGAATGATTAATTTCAAGACCACAGCGAGATTAATCTAGATTTAAAAAATTAATCTATGCCCACCACTAGTCAAAATCAAATCAATTTGAGCGTGAATTACACCCATATGATTGTAACCACTCTAAGTTCGTCTGTCTTGGGAAAGCTAGTGTGTCTCAGAACCAGGTCCATTCGTTGATATTGGTGATATCACAAATTCCAGAAAATATTGATTGTAGTCCAAACAAGTCATTCGTTGTAGTGTTTGAAAAGCTTCTGTTTTTTATGCTCAAACATAGAATAACTAAAGTTGAAATTGTGAAAAAGCATAATAGTACCCCTTTAAATAAATAATCAATAAACTAATATAACACTACAGTACACAGTAATAAATGTTGTAGCATTATTTATCCCCTTATTTCTTTCTTTGATATCTTAAGTGAATGATAACAGTTGACAAATAAATCATTTGCTTATAATTATATTGGAGCCGTACATCAGGTCTTAAAGGTACAACAGCCTATAAATACATCCTGCTGTCATTAATACTAATAAAACAACAAAAGACAGCTTTGACAAAGATTAATCTATATTCAGTTTATACAGTGAACACTATGTACTGTTATTTTATACATAATTATTACACTGTACCTTTACAAATACTACTGTTGGACCTTATTTTATTTGTAATTTCTTTCTGTGTTTATCAATGGTTGTAGATTGTGTAATTTGTTCTTATTTTTTATAGTCTTTAATCATGTTTGTATTTTCTTAGTTAAGATAGTAGTTTTTGTTGTAGGACTGAATAAGTATTTAGCTTTAATAGAAAGCAAAGTTAAAATTAAATATTATTTTTTTTAAAACCCGATCCAACCCGTGACTCAAAAACCGTAATATGATCACAACCATAAGTTTTGTGATCCATTGAACAATTAGTTTTTATGTTTATATTTTCAGTTTTTAATTGAAATGTTTGTAATTTGTTGTTTTTGTATTATTGATCTTATTCATTCTTATTTCAGCTTTAGTTATTTTACTATTACAAGTTAAACTAAATGAAAAATATAAATTTTAAATACTGAAAATTAAAAAAAATAAAACTATAAATTTTAAAAATATAGATTTTTAATAACTATATATATATAACTATATATATATAACTATATATATATAACTATATATATATATATATATATATATATATATATATATATATATATATATATATATATATATATATATATAAAATCTGTTCAGATTTGTACACATTCCAGCCTTTAGATTAAATGAAAGAGCTCCTGCTGTTTTTCAGTTAATTAATTCGGTTAACAGAGGTAAATCTCTCACAGTTTAATATATCTAAAGATCCCATCTGTACTTGTGGAAACTGCACTTATAGATTACCAATGAAGCTGAAATAAAGCTTTAGATGTTTTGAAGGCACACAGTCACTGTGGAAGCACTTGTGAAGGAGTATTTAATAACCCACTGCAAATAATGGTCTGCTGTAGTAACAGTGGTCTGAACCTATAGCATTAACTATATCAATCATTTAAAAATAATACATTTACCCTGTTTTTGCGGTAACATTAAGAATCACTTACTCTTGGTGATAGAGTTATGGAGGCTCAGGGCTCTGGAGTTTCTTTCTGCACTTTCCATGCAGGAGGACCTCATGGTCACATCACTGACCGACGGCGTCTCCTCAGGCCCCAGATCACACACAGACTAGAGAGAGAACCAATGATTCAAGATTCAAGATTTTTATTCGTCACATACAAAATTATATATAGCATATATAACCAGCAGTGAAATGTGAGTAATGAAACCATCAATGAGTAGAAGCAGTAAGATGACCAATAAACCATGATAAATCTATTAGGCAATATAGTTATTTTGCTTGTTATTAACCCTCAAATGTATTGTACTGGCATATATGTATGCAGCAATTATGTATAAAGTGTAATACAGAGAATTAAATGCTACAAATTAAATGTTCTTTGTATCATTAAATCCTTCATTTACATATGAATGTACATATGTAGGCCAAGTCCGTTATTATTAAAAAATGCTTAACACTGAGTTCAAAACAAGACTCAAAACGACCAATTAATCAATAAAAAAATCAAATAAGTAATCGCATCAATCAGTCAATCAATCAATCAATCAATCAATCAAATGTTTCCTGCATTTTCTTGTTGGATTTCATCATAATTTCTCTTTTATCTTGAGTATTATCAATTAATTCATTTGAATTTTATTTTATGACTGCAAACCAAAAAAGTTCAAATAATATATTATGAATGTTAAGTTTGGCATTAAAAAAAAATGTTTTACAAACAAAAACTCAAATCAATCAATCAATCAATCAATCAATCAATCAATCAATCAATCAATCAGTCTGTCTGTCAGACAAATAAATAAATATTCCTCTATTTTCTCATTATATACATTATACTTTCTCTTTCGTCCCACCAAGTACAGTACATTGAGTAATAAAACACACTTTATTTATTGTTTTTATTTTATTTGATGGATACAACCAAAGAGCAATAAATAAATATGCATAATTAATGATAAATCATAATTAAAAGAAAGCTTAAAAAAACTCAAAACAATCAAATAAATAAATAAATATTTCCTGCATGTTCTTATCATACTTTCTCTTTTGTCCCACTGAGTACATTTATTTATTTATTTAATTGTTTATACGTTCATTCATTTGAATTTGATTTGATGGATGCAAACCAAAATTATATTTATTAATTCAATTTATACATGATTTCTGATAAATTTGGTATCATCAAAAGCTGTACACTGAGTTAAAAACAAAAGACTCATCACAGCATTCAGCTAACTAACTAATAAATAAATCAACAAGTAATTATTACTCAATGCGCTCATTGGGACAAAGTATGACAAATATGAGTAGATAAAATGCAGGAAATAGAGGGAGTGAGAGAAAGTGATTTTATGAGGGGAAGAAGGGAAAGGATGAAGTGGGAGGAACAGAAGGGAAGGAAAGATGAAGAGAGAGAGAGTGGGAGACAGATCTGAGAGGTTAAAACATAGCAATCACTTTCCAAATACAGAGAGTTACACAAGCGGATCCATCGGATGCCCTCTGTGTGGGAGACACACACTGAACATCATGCCATGATTCAGGTGCTTCAGTGCACTGTGCTATTATGTGTCAATGCCCTTAATATTGTTTGTAAGTAAGCCTCATAGTTAGGCGTGTAATGATTCACTTGTTTCGTGGCAATCCGGCTGATGCATATGCACCAATTCTGGAACATGGATCTTTGAATCATGAATCATTTGGTTTTTGTTAAAAATGAATTTAAAATGATAAAAAACTAATTTTGATTCTGTAAATTATCATTTAAAAAATAAATAATATTTTTTTAATAAGTTAAATGAAGTGTTCTCAATATATATTTTTTTCAGACTGAAAAATCCCAAGGAAATAAAAAAATAATATATAGTTATGTTATATAAGTTTGCATTTTAATATTTTCTGTTTCAATTTTAATTTTAGTTAAATTGTAAGTAAATTGACTGTTTTTTTCTTAAATATTTATACATTTTTTACTGTAAGCATATAGTTTTTATATTTTTTTTATTTTTGTTTATTCTTTTTTTCACTTTTAGTTATTTTAGTAATTGTTAAATTAAATGAAATTAGAAATGCTGAAAAAAAAAAGTTTACTTTTTTAAATATTATATTTTTATTTCAGTTAATTATTATTATTTTTTTTTGTTAACTATAATTACCCTGGTTTAAAAATGACCTTCATATGATTTTAAGCATTTTAAGTTGATTCTTGAACGAAACAACGATTCACAGAATGATAGGGAATTTTAGTCTTAGAATTTTAGAATTTTGTTCTATTTCCAGAGCAAGAAAACATGGAAATGGAAATAATAATAATAAAAAAAATCTTTTTTTTTCTTTTTTTTTTTTTAAATCTATATGAAATAATTTTTTAATATTTTATTATAGTAATTAGTTTTAATTTTAGTATAGTAACTTAAATTTAATTTTATAATAGTCATTTTATTTGCATGTTTTTGTTTTTTCAGCTCAAAAATATTTTATTGATGCAAAAACCATCTGAAGTAGTTTGTCTTTTTCTTACCTAAGACACATTAAGATAAGAATTTACATAACCAATCAATGCACTTAAAAAAAAGAGAAGAGGTTGACAATCAGTTCATTCAATATGCTCTCCCATCGGCTATGAAACGATATAGTCTCATAATGAAAATAAAAAAGTGTGAATGACATACCTGTTCCTCTTGCTCCAGAGGCACTTTGGGTTTGACTGCCAGAATGAGGTCAGGGGTCTCGCCCCAAAGCTCTGAAGGGTTTTCATAGATGTGCCTGTTTGCTTTCTGCCCCACGTTATCATACACATGCCTGACAGACAAACACATTCACAGAGGAGAAACATTAGTTAAACAGAATAAATAAATGATAGAACTGAATAAATATTATTTTACAGCATCCAAAATACTACTTTACTTTTGAATTAAATAAAATGTTTGTGTTGTCTATTGTGCTTATAATATGAAAGCTTTCATTAAAGGGGTCGTGCGCATATTCTTGGTTACCATAGAAGTACACATTATCATACTTTAATAGTATTTATTATGGAAATAATATATTTGAAGAGAATAAACTTAAATCCTAGATGTTAATTGTAATTTAATGAAAATAGATTGTAATTTAAATGTATGTCTATTGTCTTTTTGAAATATGGTTAAATACTGCTGAATGTACTGACAAGCATTTATGATAAATTAAAATATACTTTAATATCAATTCTGCTGAAACTAGTGTCATGCTGTTATTTGTAATTACACATTTAAAATAATGAAGTTGTGATTTAGTACATCTAAACATACTAACTTTATAGTGTAATATTGAATAAAAATAAAGTTATAAATATAATCAAGTTCTTTACAGGTGTTTTAGTATGTTAGTCAACACGTCAAATGTAGTTATGTAAAGCACAACAGAAGATTATTAAAACAACAGATTTACAATGTATTTTAACCAAACGTTGAAGTAAAGTGAATTTTTTTTTAAGTTAAGAAACAGTCATAGTTTGTTATTGTTGTTAACTAACACTAAAATAATGAAATGATTAAATAAGGGTTAGTAAATATTAGATGAAAACTTAAAGTTATCTTGAAAAATGTAGTAGATTTAGTAATTTAATTTTAGAAAAATATTAGCTTTAATAATTTTAGTGTAAAAATAAATAAATGTTGCCTTAGCACCTAACTGGAATAAAATAAGTTGAAATACTAAAATTTATAAATTTAAAGACAAATATATTACATAAAATAAAATAAAAAAGACATTGTTACAGAAGTTATAAGCGACAATGCATTTTTTTCTTCTTGTTTTCTCCTTATGACAACTTAATTTTCTCGTTATCTCGACATAACCAGATTTGTTTCTCGTTATAACGACTTAATTTTTATCGTTATCTCGACATAACCACAGTTGTTTTGTAGTTGTAACGACTTAATTTTATTGTTATCTCAACATAACCAAAGTTATTTTGTCGTTATAACGACTTATTTTTCTCTTTATCTCAACATAACCAAAGTGGATTTCCTGTTGTTTTGTAGTTGTAATGACTTAATTTTTCTCGTTGTCTCAACATGACCAAAGTTGTTTTCTTGTTATAACGACTTAATTTTCTCATTATCTTGACATAACCAGAGCTGTTTTCTCGTTATAATGACGTAATTTTCTTGTTATCTCAGACATAACCAGAGTTGTTTTCTCGTTATAACAACTTATTTTTTATCGTTATCTTGACATAACCAGAGTTGTTTTGTAGTTGTAACGACTTAATTTTTCTCGTAATCTTGACATAACCAGAGTTCTTTTTAAGTTGTAACAACTTAATTATCTCTTTATCTCAACATAACCAAAGTTGTTTTCTTGTTATATCGACTTAATTTTCTCGTTATCTTGACATAACCAGAGCTGTTTTCTCACTATAATGACTTAATTTTCTTGTTATCTCAGACATAACCAGAGTTGTTTTCTCATTATAACAACTTATTTTTTTAGCGTTATCTTGACATAACCAGAGTTGTTTTGTAGTTGTAACGACTTAATTTTTCTCGTTATCTTGACATAACCAGAGCTGTTTTCTCGTTATAATGACTTAATTTTCTTGTTATCTCAGACATAACCAGAGTTGTTTTCTCGTTATAACGACTTATTTTTTTCTCGTTATCTTGACATAACCAGAGTTCTTTTTAAGTTGTAACGACTTAATTTTTCTCGTTATCTCAACATAACCAGAGTTGTTTTGTAGTTGTAACGACTTAATTTTCTCGTTGTCTCAACATGACCAAAGTTGTTTTCTTGTTATAACGACTTAATTTTCTCGTTATCTTGACATAACCAGAGTTGTTTTCTCGTTATAACGACTTATTTTTTTATCGTTATCTTGACATAACCAGAGTTGTTTTGTAGTTGTAACGACTTAATTTTTCTCGTAATCTTGACATAACCAGAGTTCTTTTTAAGTTGTAACGACTTAATTTTTCTCGCTATCTCAACATAACCAGAGTTATTTTCTCACTATAATGACTTAATTTTCTTGTTATCTCGACATATAAAGTAGTTTTCCCGTTGTTACGAGTTAATTTTCTTTAACTAAAACTAAAATAATGAAATGTATTTATTTATTATATTTTTTTATAAAAATTTGATGAAATAAATATTTAGTAAATTAGGATCAGTAAATATTAGATGAACACTTAAAATTATCTTGAAAAATATTAGTTTTAATAATTTTGGTGTAAAAAAAATCTTTCCTTGGCACCTAACTGGAATAAAATAAGTTGAAATACTAAAATTTATAAAAAATAAAATAAAAATAAATTAAAGACAAATATATTACACAAAATTTAAAAGGACATTGTTAAACTACTTACACTACAAGTAATGCAAACTGAAAATACAAAACCTATAAAAGTACTTTAAAATGCTAATAAAAACTATAATTACATATAAATAATAGTAAATTAACAGTGTTGCAGAAAGGTCAATTTGAACCCAGATTTAATCTGTTTGTAAAAGGGTAAACAGTTCATTTTTAGAGTGAAATCCGAAGCAGACAAACAGAAAAGAGAGAACTGCATACTCTTCGATGATGTCCTGGTACGGAGCGTGTGCTTCTAGCGAGTAGCTCCGTGTGAGAGAGACGGGGGTGTCTTCAGGGCTCTGGTTCTTCATGTTGTCCTGCAGGGAAGTGGCCCGTAAGAGAGGCAGACTGGGTGGAGAGAGCAGCGAATCAGTTTCCATGGGCTCTGGAAATCCAATCTCCTGCTTTAGAGTTTCACTGTCTGTCATCTTATTTTCAATCTGTTTCTTCTCCTCTTTCTCCCCTCCACCGCCATCAACTTCATCGTCATCGTCATCCAGAACCCAGGCCTCGCCTGACTGTCCCTCTCCGGATTTGCTCTCCGCATCCTGGATGGCCTTCTGGTAAAGCTCAGAGAAACTCCTGAACTCAGACAAACACAAAAACAATGGGAAAAGAAAGTGAAGAACAACAAACAAAGTTTGAGCTCATTTATTTCAGTGTACACATTTCACTGTTAGTCATGGATGAAAAGATCAATCCTGCTATTTTGGTTTTCTTTTTTGAAGTATATTACATAATCAAAGACTTACATAAATCATGCTGAGTAAGTCGCTGTATATAGGATTTGAAAAAGTGCCGTTTTAACCCATGATATGTGTGTGTGTTGGTTTGGATCAATAAGCATTACGAGAGTTGAATGACATTTGAGCAGATGGTGAAACACTGGTCACTTCTTATAACAATTCATTTATTTGCTCCCTCCCTCTTTCTATCCATCTGTTTCCCTCCCTACGGACATATATAACAAAATATACAATACAAATACATAGGTGCAAATATATACTGATAGATAAGGCATTATATTAATTGTTAGTCCACAAAAAAATGTTGTCAGCCTAATTATTTTCACTATCATTCAGCTGAGGGTCTTTAAATAAATGAATAAATAAAACATTTGTGGAATTAAACTGCTCAGAAATAACAGTAAATATATTAATAATGTTACAAATGATTCTATTAAAAGAATCCTTAAACATGTATCACAGTTTAAGGAAAAAATTCGGCGTTGGTTTATGGAATCTTGTTTCCGCCACGGGATAAAAAAACAACAACAAAAAAGAAACATTTAATTGCAATTTTTAATTTGTGATATATAAGAAATAAATATATAAATTGTGTGATAACAAGTCACGTTACCATTTTTTTTTCCGTGGTGGAAAAATAATTAAACAAAAACGAACGGAAAAAAAACAAAACATGAGATGTAAACAGAGAATTCTGGGAAAAAAGAGAGAAAAAAAGGCAGAACTGCACGGTTTAAAATTCTGAGGAAATCTACGCAATTCTGTGTTTAAACCTTGCATTTCTTAATTGTGAAGTAAAAAGTTGCAATTACCTCTTTATATTCTGGGAAATTCCCAAAAATGGGATTTCATTTTGGGCAGTTTTTCTTTCAAAAACATAAAAAACGTAAACTTTTTAGCGGTGGTTTTAAACGGGATACACATTACATTTACCATTATTAATTACATGATCAACAGCACTCCACTCCCACAGCCCACTTTTCTCTCAAAATCACTGCAGTGTATGCATTCTTTACCTCATCCCTCCATTTTATCCACCTTCCTTCAAACATAAATAACCCGTCACCTCTATTACCTGCGTGGTTTTCCGTTCTCGTCTGGAGGTATGACTGTGATGTGGATCTTTTGAGCCGTACGGAGGAGTCGGCTCCGCTCTTCCAGGCTGAGGTGCACCAGGACCTGCCCACAGAGACGAACCACACGAGCCCCCATCTGCAGCCCACCGCTCTCCGCGTATCCGAACCGCTGGAGCTCTGTTACAAATCCTTCCTCGCTCATCAGGAAGCCCGGCTGGCCAACGCCGTCCCGCAGAGGAATGACCTCACGTGCCTCACAGCCTCGAGTCACCAGCTGCGGAGAAGTTCAGGAGCATCAGGTTAAAACAGCATACAGCATATCATAAAGAGATCCAAGTCGTAACCCTGAGCACTGAATCAGTTTCATTCATCACAGGATCAGATATGCCACTGTAATGGCTCATTAAATAAAGTAAATTGTAGATCTGTGCTGCTTGAGCCGCAAACTGATTCAGACAGTTCAGTGTGATTCTGTGAACTGGTTCATTCAGTTCACTTAAAAGAACCGGTTCAAAAGAATGATTTGGACATCACTCTGGACTGTTTGCCTGAGGCTCTGGATTACAGGTAATAATTAGGAATGGGTACCGAAACCCGGTATTAAAATGGCCCCGGGGCTAAATTATGAAAGACCGTAGTATCAGTAAGATTTGCTTAATAATGTTATCGTGCACATTTTATCTTACCAAACATAATTCTAATTTGCGATCATATTAAGACGTTTGTCTGTGAAATATGCGAGATCTCTCATGCACCCCGCGCACGCACACGCTTAAGGGGCTGTTCACATATCGCACCTTTTGCACGCTCAAGTTCGTTATTTCAAATGCAAAGTTTACGACTGCCAACACAACACAAAGTATCACAACACAAAGTAACACAACACAAAGTACCGATAAGAATACCGTTAAAGTACCGGACTGTTAAGCAGTATCGGTAAGAGTAGTAATACCGTTAAAACCTTAACGATACCCATCCCTAGTAATAATGTTGTAAATATGAATGAATGAATGAATGAATGATGAAAAAATAATTAAACAAATGAAAAAAAAAACATGAAATGTAAACTGAGAATTCTTAGAAAAAAGAGAGAAAAACTCATAATTCTGGGAAAAAATCTGTGCAATTCTGTTTATACCTTTCATTTCTGAATTGTGAAGTAAAAAGTTGCAATTACCTCTTTATGTTCTGGGAAATTCCCAAAAATTGGATTTCATTTTGGGCAGTTTTTCTTTCAAAAACATAAAAAACGTAAACTTTTTAGCGGTGGTTTTAAACGAGATACACATTACATTTACCATTATTAATTACATGATCAACAGTACTCCACTCCCACAGCCCACTTTTCTCTCAAACTCAGAGAAACACAACACAACACAAAGTAACACAACACAAAGTACCGATAAGAATACCGTTACAGTACTGGACTGTTAAGCAGTATTGGTAAGAGTAGTAATACCGTTAAAACCTTAACAATACCCATCCCTAGTAATAATGTTGTAAATAATGTTCAGTTTCTTGCACAGACTGATTGTTTTGCTTCATAAGACCTCAATATATCGTCTGGATCTCCGGGTAATAATTTTGTTTTGAGTGAATATGCTTTTTTTTTTTTATTATCGGTAGTGACAGTAGTCATTGACTTGCATTTTATGAATCCCCAAGGACCACGGTTTCACCTAAAAAAAAATATTTACTGTTCTACTGAAGAAAAAAACTTGGGTGGCGTGAGGATGAGTAAATTAACAGCAATTTTTCATTTCCGGGTGAAATATTCCTTTAAATACATACAAACAGCAAGTTACACATTCTATTAAACATGAAATTGGAAAGTAGAAAGGCTGAAATAGTGTAAAATCTTGTAAAAATGTACTCCAATATTTTCACGTATACATTAAATCTCACCTCCAGCCTTTGGACGACCTCCTTTATATCCTCAACTTGGCTTTCCGACATCGTGACAGTAATCGCCTCGCCTCTCTCGTAGAAGATGTCCAGGGAAGGGCCCCCCTGAGCTCCAGACTCAGTCACGGCCTTCCAGCCGATCACATCGCGGCAGCTGCAGTTGAATATGACGGTTCGCGTGGATCGCTCTATTAGCACGACCGACTCCGCTGACACACCGAGCAGACAGGACAGGCTCAGACCGTTGTTCTCGCCACCCTGAACGACGGTGACGGCCCACACTAAAGCTCCTGCGCTGTGGAGCTCCGCACCTTTCGCTCCCTTCAGCTTCTCTTTGCGCTTCCCACCCAGCGACAGCAGGGGGAATTTGGTGGAAGAATCAATGGGCGTTGTGGTGACGTAGTTCTCCGCCAGGTCTTTCAGGTACTCCTGTCTCGTACGTGTGGCCATAGAGCGAAATTTCTCTGATTTCTCTGCCGCATTCTCTGCATTAATGGCTTTGGCGAGGAGAAAGTCCCGGAAGGCAGGAGAACGTGGGAAGCGTGCACCTTTAGGGAAGAGAGGACCAAAGAGAGGGATGTCCTTGGAACGAGTTACTGCAACTCTGAGAAGGGTGGAGATAAAGACATGTTACATTTGACATTTTATTAAAAAATTTATTTAAAATATTTTCTTTTCCTTTTTGTCTGCTCTCTTACCTGTAATAGGTGTTTTCGGTGCAGGGCTCATGTACTCGGACAATGATGAACACATGCTGAAAGTGAGAACGGATGGCTTTGGGGGTGAAGGGTAAAGCACCTGGCTCCTGGAAGACTATAGTGATGATATCATTCCCTATGTGTCTCTTCCTCAGTAACTAAAAGAGAGATAGAGAAAAAAAAACATTCTAAATGCATTGTCTTAAATGAAAAGTGCAGTATACTAAAGCCCTTGGACCCTTGTGAAAAAGAAGTGTGTATAATTCTACTGAATGTGCATTTGTAGTGTTTTTAAATATATTATATACATATATATATATATATATATATATATATATATATATATATATATATATATATATATATATATATATATATATATATATAAACTGTATTATAAACTTGAATATAATATTAATGAAATAAAATGCCACTTAAGTGACTTAAAAGTAGACTGTTTCTTAACACACTTAAGTACACTTTTAAAGCACTTTTAATAATGTTGAATTAAAACTTTTTCTTTGACGTGTTGACTAACATACTAAAGAACAGGCAGAGTAGGCCTACTATTATACTTTTAACTGTCCGTGTTCCATATTACAATTAAAGTTAATACATTTTTAAATGTACTAAATTGCAGCTTCATCATCACAAATGTGTAATTACAAATGTATTTAAATACATAAACTACAAGTTTCATTAAAATTACATTAAAGTATATTTTATTCATTATACATGCTTGTCAGTACATTCAGCATTGTTTTAGCCATATTTCATAGACAACAGAGTTATGGGTTGCACTTTATTTTACTGTACGTGTACTTACATGTACTTATAGTCAACCTGTCCTCCAACCAATACGCTTGTATAGGTCGTTTGTCCAAATCCCTGAAATACGACTCATCAGAGCGTATACTACAATTGCGCCCATATTGGCAAAAGGTCGTTTTCATAGTAATTTTTTATACTCTTTTATTTTCACTCTGATTTGCGTTTCGTGTAGCTCAGTTGGTAGATTATTGTGTTATACCTTGATATGAAATCATGCTATCATGGGTTCGATCCCAGGGAACGGACATGCACAAAAATGTAAATGCTCAATAAATCATAATTTAGCATGATTTCTGTGAGGGTTAGGTTTAGGGGTGGGGTTAGGTGTGGTCATTCGAACGAATAAGCCACCTACAGTAGAAAAATATGTAGGAAATACTGTGAGATCGGTGTAAAAAGCCCACACATTGCATTTAAATAAACATGCGTTTTGACTGGTAATGACGTTATATGTAATTTCATGAAGACAGACGCAATGCGATACTGTCATTATTTTTACGCCCGCTAGAGGACACTTAACTTCAAAACATAAATATAGTTCGTAATAAGGTGCTTGCACATGACCTATATGGTCGTTTTTTGTTGGAGGACAGGCTCCTTATAGTGTACTTACAGTGTATTTATCTAAGAAAGTTCTGGTAATACAAGGTAACTACGTGGGGTAGGGTTAGGTTTAGGGGTAGGTTCAGGGTTAGTACCTAGTTGTTACATAGTTATTGTAATTACAATAATAAGTACATAGTATGTACATGAGGAACAGGACTGTAAAATAAAGTTCTACCGAGTTATGAAATTAATTGTAAATATGTACTTAAGTGATACTTAAGCTAGTCAAAAAAACAGCCTAGTTTTCAGCTAACTGCATTTAATATACAATTAAATTATCATACATTTCCATTTAATACTAATTAACATGCAACTATGAGTCTGAAAACACAAAATTCAGTTCACACTTAAGTAGATTCTTTTAAAGAACTCTAATTCTGCAATAAGTATATATTTTGCACAAGGGGAGACACCAGGAGATTTGCACATGCAAATGAGGTCTCAATACATATCCCACTGCTGATTCATATCATTGCGCTATTGATATACTGTAAGGGCTGCTCAGTTTTTAATGGGATGTTCTAGGGTTGTGTAGATTACCTGTTGTGTATTGTTGGCTGTGTATGGAAGCATGGTGGAAACATGGAACATAACCTCGTAATCCTGGTAGCGAGTATACAGTGAGTGTGTACCAGTGGAGTCAGCTGCAAATAAACACACAAACACTATCACACATCAAAATCTGGTATTGTCACTCTCTGTACAGTTTTCTTTCTATTATTTAATCATAAAAATACAGTAAAAACAGGAATATTTTGAAATATTATTAGAATTTTAAATAAAAGTTTTGTTTAAATATATTGTCAAATGTAATTTATTCTTGTGAACAAAATATAAACACCAAGTTTATGTGCAAAACATATGAATTTACATTTATTTTTTCATGGAACAATTAGAAAAAAGAAAAGTAAACAATATTGTAATTACATTCTACTTATATACAACACATGCAATAACATTAAAACTATTGTACTATGGTGCAATTGTATGAAGACTGACTGCATGCTGAGTTTTGGTCTCACTTTTGGTGTCTAGTTGAGCTCTGTATTTCTCCCAGCCCTTGAGTCGTACTCGCTCTCCAAGAAGGTCCAGAAACTCATCGAACTCTGGTCCGGCGCTCTCATTGTTATACATGTCCTCTTCAGTACTCTGTCCTGCTCTGCAGTACATAATGCCCACCTTATGCTGGAAATTCAACTTCATACACACATAAAACACACATTAACAGGGATGAAATTACAGTTACTTTACACACACAACATCATTCTTCCTCATTTTGTCACTAAGTCAGTTTCACATTGTAATCACATTGAATGCACAAGTGTAGGTGCAGCAACAGCATAACTGCAAAAGTATATATTACACTACGGTATATACATTTAACTTTTTAATATTATTTGTCAGTGCATTTATCAGATGCATTTATCATTCACTTTGCAAAAGCAATTTGTCATAGTCAACTAGATCATAGAGTCAACCAGGATCATTAGACAACTAAAATAGGAAGCAAGGATTAGAGGAGGAGAAATGCATTGAGGAACAGCACTTGTCAAGCCAGTTCATGTGACTTTATGTTTGAAATAGGAGTTGCACCAACTCTCTCCCTCTCTATATATATTCACAATATAATATTTTAAGATGTCTGTTGCATCACTATTTCTAGCCTATCAGTAACTTGTAAACACAAGCTGTCAGTTGTGCAGAAGTACAGAAATCAGATCAACATAACATCTCTTACCCCCTGCTCATCCAGTTTGAGGAGCGTGTCTCTGACTTTAGGGGATGTTGAGGCTAGTCTGAGGCAATGTAGGTTGAGATCGGGCAAAATAAACTCCAGCAGTCTCTTGGGTGAAAGGCCGCGTGGCGTGGTGTGGCGCGCTGCGGAGGGAACAGACTCCTCCAGGATCGAACCTCTCAGGGTCTTCAGCTGCAGGAAAACAGCAGGGACCAATTAATTAATGAGTGCAAAAGATATAATGTAGTCTTAAAGGGGTCATGACATATATTTATTTTTATATTTATTTTTCCCCTTCCATAATGTAATGCAGAATGATTTACAAGCTATTAGAATCACTTTGATTTACAAGTCAATTTCATCTTACTTTTAGACCAAATAAAGCAGCTGCACAAAAATTCTATCATGAGGACTCTCTGAAGATTTTAGCATGGTATTGAATATGACAATGCTAATGTATTTGGTCTTAGCGGAATAGATCTGCTACGCTGCTGCTGCTGCTCGTTATTGCTGTAAGTGTAGATTATTAGAGCCTTTCGCACCGCTTTAGTTCCAGAACTAGATGTACAGTACTAAAGTACTGAGACGATTTGTTGTGAACTATTTCCCAATACCATTTAAAGGGTTGCATTCGCACCGACAGTGTGTACTAGGATGTGACGTAAACCGGTCGACAGCGATGTCATTTAACAACGTTAACAAAGAAGAATAACGTTAACAACAGGAGGATGGAGTGTGACGCTGTGATCGAAGCTGTGTTTTTGCTGTGTTTTTGCTCAAAAAAGGCAGTCAGGTACTATAATCGCATCTATTTAAGGTATGTTTTAATCCTTTTTCAGCTTTATATTCTTAAATAATATAAGAACCATAAAAGCCTGATTTAACAATTATGATACTATTTTGCCAACCAATGTAATGTAATGTTGCATTTATACATATATTAATGTAATTAATATTGATTAATAATGTAATGTTCTAATTTAGATTTTAAAAAAGGAATAAAATGAAAAGTGGCATTTGTGTAAAAACATTCTTGTGATCATCTCTGATTCATTTCAAGCTAAATCAAAAGCAGGGAGTGGGTGGGAAATTGTCTTATTTCTGACCATTGTTTATAGAAAACGTGTAAAGCATTATAAGTGTACCCTTAAGGAAAAAATAAAAAATGCTACAAAATTATTAGACAACTCCTTTGAATGAATGGGTGAAATTGTTTCCAAATCTTTTTTGATGACTTCTGTGTGTGAGAGAGTGATATATTTACTTCAGTGGTCCTGAAAATGATTCTGTAGTTGTACTGGGACCCACTTGATCCCTCCTTTTCCTCCCTGCGGAAACTGACGGCCACCGGCCCCAAACGCTCGTCCATGCCAAAGAAATTCTGATGGTCTGGAAAAAAAGATTGAAATGAAGATTTTAACAATTCATACGAAATGCTAATTAATAAATAAATGTGAAAGCAAGTGAAACACTAGAATACTGATCACTAGAAAAAGAGGAACTATGATTGAGTAACCTTTAACGGCTCATGACTAAGATGAACAAATATGCATTATGGGTAAACCACTGTTCAACATGTATGGTAGTGTCAAGAGTTTGGGTCAATTTTGTTTCACCTGTATTATGAGCTTAAAGTGTTTCTATTCTCTCTCTCTCTCTCAATATTTGCAACTCTACACTGCTTTTGAATAGCAAATAATTGGGATGCTTGGACATCATAGCATCAAGGTATAAACTTCATTTGACTTCATATCACAGCCCTTTACAGAGCTCAAGACAGACTGACAGACGGACAATCAAAAATAAAATAATAATAATAAAGTCTAATATATTCCCCCCTATTAGATTTCTTAGGAAACTATTACTATTTTTTTTTGTTATTTTAATAACTATTTTTTAGTACTTTAGTAAAAATATTGTAAATAAACAGATTATGTAACTTTGCGCATTGCATGCTCTGCAATCTTACACTGGCATTTGAGAAATCTGAAGTCTGATTATACTTTGAAGTGCAGAATGAGTCATCAAAATTGCTGATCTGTACTCTTCACACCCCTAGTTTGATAACCACTGCAGTAACACATACATTCCCTAAAATAAGTTACTTTTTAATTATGACAAAATAGAATTTTATGTCATAAATAAAAAAGCCAGGACTGAGTGCCCCTTGTCACATCTACGTAACTAAAGGCAAAACAGACGGTGCTTATACAGTATGCACATACTATTCTGATGACATAATGTGCATCACACAAACTGTATGTGGACCCTCGCTTAAACCTAAAAACCGAAGTGCACTTTAGCCTTTACACAACATTGTTTTCAACTAAAAACTTTTTTGTTTTGGCCATTCATTTACACGACAACTGCGTTTTGGATGCCTGAAAACAAAAACTTTTAAAAATGTCTTTCGAAATGCACGATTTTGAAAATGTTACCGTTATCATCTCTGTGTAAACTATGAAAATGCAAGTTTGTAAAAACGGTGACATCAGTTGCATGCATTTCACATGTTCAGTCTATAGCCCCCTTCCTCAAATCTTGCCCTGGAGGTCCAATGCACTGCAGAGTTTAGCTCCAACCCTGATTAAAGTCGCCTGTCTGCAATTTACTAATGATCCCAAAGACATTGATTGACACTGATTAGCATGCTCAGGTGTGTTTGTTTAGGGTTAGCGCTAAACTCTGCAGGAAAGTGGATCTCGAGGTCCAGATTTGAGGATCCCTGGTCTATAGGAATGTGTGTAGCACTTTATTTTACAGTCCTGTTCCTCATGTACATACTGTGTACTTATTATACTAATTACAATAACTATGTTATAACTAGGTACTAACCCTGAACCTACCCCTAAACCTAACCCTACCCCATGTAGTTACCTTGTATTACCAGAACTTTCTTAGATAATTGTAAGTACACTATAAGTACATGTTAGTACACGTACTGTAAAATAAAGTGCAACCGGAATGTGTATGTAGGCAGATGCATAGTGTTTCTACAAAGTGACATCGCCAACTACTGGCCTGGCATGCATAATACTGTGTGTTTAGTTGTTTTCACGGACCTTCCTTATTTAAAGCGCTTGATTCAGAATAGCAGCTCGTTAGGAGAGAGCTCCATGAACCTTTGAATGCATTTACACTTGGCATTAACATGCGATCACCGTGATCCAGTAAAGCAGATCAGTTCTTCAGTCAATCAGGACAGGGCGCATTTACACTTGGAAACATCAAGTGACTTTTATATCTGGATAACTGATCGAATCTCTTACCCGAGCAATATTTATATAATATTCCAATCTGAAGTACGTTTACACTTGTCTTTTCAATGTGTATATGTGGACAACACTCGGATTCAGGTCGCATGTAAATGCCAAGTGCATATGCAACCTGAGTGGAGACAGACAAGAAAGACACACAAAATGTGAGGAGCAGTGGGTCCCAGAACCGGAGTTGGGAACCACTGCCTAAAGGTCCTTTTAAAGTGCCTATGCGTACCTTAGAGTAGTAATACTTGATGTTTTAGTAGCCCTTAAGACATGAATGCCCGATCCTGTTTCTGGAAATTCCAACACTCCTCCATCAAACCAGTAGATCTCCAGGAACAGGATTGGGAGCCCCTGCCTTAGAGTACTACTTTGAACCTTTTAGGGGCAAATATAGTGGAAAGATATTCCTTTAAAGGGTACAGCCTCAGTGACAAGCTGTTGTACCCATAAAAGTATGCTTTTAGCAAATTTTTCTGAGAGTAAAGTAGACTGAGCAGTGAAAATGAGTATGCAATATGTTTCTTCAAAAAGTTCAAACAAGCTTTGCCACACACACACACACACACTCACCTTTCATGTAAAAGTACTTGTGATAGTATCGAGCTCCAAGGTCTGCATGCTCTATGAAGTAGTTACTTTTCCCCTGTGCCTGGACATGGCTTTCTCTGGGCTCCTCTAACACGGACACAGCATTGTTGGGACTCTGAAGACTCCTCCACCTGTGCCTGGCGGCCCGTGGCAGGCAGAGCCCCACACTCTCCTCGCCACCCATCTCATTTCGAAAGTGAGGACAGCTGAGCAGGAGATCATTATCGTTCCCATCTCCTTCATCGAGCAAGGACTGCTCTAAATCTTCCGAGCCAGTCCCACTTCCCAAGCTGCCCTGAGAAACTGAGGAAGGTGTGGATTGTGAAAGCGGACGGAGCTGAGAGGCAGCTGACGCTCCGGACGTGATGTTTTTCTTGCGCCCGATGCTGTCCCGATTGGTCGCAGCCTCCGACAGGTCAAAGAGGATGCTCTGTACGTCATAGTGTGCAAAATTGCGCACCCAAGCACCACCTGGGACTTGGTCACAGGAAAACTGAGGGGCCTGCGGAGGGGACGATTTAGCCTTCTTACCAAGCCCCTCTGGTTTTGGGGGCTTGACTGGTTTTGATGTGTCTGCGGCTGGAGCACAGTTTCCTTGATACACGCCGTCCACCTCAGGAGGTGCCTCTTGCAGACCCAGCAGAACAAACGGATCTCTGAAGCGCAAGGCACTGGGACTGAGAACACCTTGATCTTCCGAACCGGGGTCTACAATCTGGGTTTGTCTTTCTAGCGAGGACAGGCTACCGTACTCTCGGTGGAGGAACTCGCCCTGCCCCCCAGTCCCAGATTTGTCGCCCCCTACTCGTAGCAACTTTCTCCCGACTTGCCCCGCTGAATCCATATCTCCAAGGGTGACATCACTGTTGCTGCGCTGCATTATGTGTCCACGACCTACTGTCCTCAGATTCAGTGCAGCTGCGCTGGGGGAGACAGTCTCGCTGTTTGTTCCCTCTCCCTCTCTCCTAGGGGGCCATTCTGCCAGGACTCGTGTACGTACACTACCACCATCCTGCTTAGGGTCAAAGTTCACTCTCGCTAGTGTCGGGCGTGGGCTCTGCCTGCGGAACTTGCGGATGAAGAGATCGTCTGATTGCATGATTTGAAGATGTGGGAAGTTCTCGCTTTTCAGTTGCCCTTGCCCCTTTTGTTACACCTCGCCACCAAAGAACTGCATCTGTGTGAATAAGGAGTTTTTGGGGAACTCAAGTGACCAACATAAATGTTTCTGTTCTAGCCATGAACAATAAAAATCCCCAGCGCTGCCAGTAGAGCTCCGGTCAATGAATTCCTCATCCACTAAAATATTCCGAATGCTGAGCGCAACCTTCTGCCTTGGAATAAAATAACAGCTGCACAGGCTCCAGAGATGATTTCAATCTCTCTGTAAACATCTTAAGTTCTAACATACAGGATTACTCTCATCATTACTGTTATATGAAGCATCCAGAATGACTTTAATTGCATGTGGACTGACTGAAATTGGATTCCCAGTCAGGTACGCCTCGTTGTGACTCTCTGTTCACGGCTGACCACAAGCTCTGTGCCCTTCAGAGACCCCGGCTGCATCCTCCACTGTATTCCTGCAACACAATGAAACAGGTTATTATTAGTTTGTACGTGATAATAGATGTGTTTTTTTTCTAAATTATATTGTGTTGCTTGACAGTACATTATATGCTGTGGTAAAATCTGCTGAACCACTTACACTGTACTCTTCATCGATCTATCCAGCTATTACTGGGAACAGTCGTTTTAAGTTATTTATATTAGAGTGGTTTGTTGATTGACTTTAAACAATCACTTACTTCTTATATTAAAAGAGGTCATATTTTTGTCATGTGGACAAGGTTTAACAATCCGACACTAAGCAGAAAACTACAGTCTGTGCTGTGTACTATATATTTGTTCTATTTCGCTCTTTTTACCCATCTTTAATAATTGCTTAAGGACAAAAAAAAAAAGGAAAAAAAAAAGATAATTAGAAAAAAAAAAAACAAGAAAATAATTGGTGGTTTCTAATGAATCCATTCAATGTTCTGTGTATATGCTCCAGTCTAGGGCTGGGTGGCATAGCCAAACATATTTTTTCTATATCATATATAGATTTACCATTAATGAGGAGAGAAATGCTTTCTATATGTTTGTTAAACCTTGAGAATTAATATAAAAATACGTTAAGCTGTATGCACTAATCTTTGGTAACACTTTATTTTAAGGTGTCCTTGTTACATGTTACATGTACTTACTATTATAATAACAATGAATTATGCATAATTACATGTAAGTAACCCTAAGCCAAACCCTAATCCTAAACATATAGTTAGTACATGAAGTTAATTAATATTACTCAGTAGGCTACTTAAATGTATAATTACACTGTAACAAGGACACCTAAAAAAAGGTAACCTAACTGTTTAATTTAGAGTCCCATGAAATCCATTTTATTTTCCACAAAATCTTGTGTTTTCCATATCATGATTTTATGATTCAATACACATTTATAATCAAAAGTTAATTCTGATGCAAATTATGCAATCCATTCAAAACAAAACATTGCATTTTTATTTTTGTCAAAGTAGATGCTTCATAACTGAAGTGTATGAATTGAAACACAGATTAAGAAGGTCTTGGCTTTATGATATTCCTTAAAAATACTAATATTATTACTCTGGGAAAGTTCCTAGTTCAAAAATGTAATATATCTGTGTCATAATTTCTTCAAGTTAAACCAAACCTTAATTTTGATGGGTTGTCGTAAAGATCTTTGATTTTCAGTGTGTATTTGATGGTAGTTTTTCTCAAATAATAACACAGTGAAAAGCTTGTGAAATGACTCGTGTTCATGTTCTCATATAGTGAGATGCAGATGCTGAAAACACGCGTCATGTGTGTTTCAGAGTGTGTATCAGACAAAATCATGCCATTCATTAATGCAGAGACACACAAAACATGCAGACTTATTAGCCACATGCACACACACAGCTGACTGGGCCGTTTTATCACTCATCAAAAAGATTACGAATCTCTAATCCAGCTGTCTATTCTAGTGACCCTTCAAATTAAAATGTAAAATGTAGTTTAAAGGTGATGGTCACAGGCCTATTTAAACACCGGCACAAACATGATGTGGTTGCTAAGGTAGAATAGTTTTCATTTTTATACACTTCCTTACTGTCAAAAATAGCACAGACTATGGCGCACATCAGACCACATCCACCCAGCAGACCTGCACAATAGTTGCTCTGCTCACAAGAGGAGGGGGCTTCCTGCAAACTTTGCCAATGCATTGGAAAGTACTCATGATATATGCCAAGATTTTTAAGTCCAGGTTGCATGATTTTTGCCTTATTTACTCCTGCACACACCCTTTATCAGGGTCTCTAGTCTTTCTCTGCACTCTGGTTTGTTGGGGAATGGAGGAAGAGGAAGATTAATATCACAGACATATGCCTTTTGTTTTAAATAATCATCATTAAGAGTTCTAAGGTATGAAATAACAAAACAAAGTTTGGCGCATGTAGTTTATTCTGCAAAACTAAATATTATGTGAATTGCCTAATGTGCAAATGAAAAAAAAAAAAAAAAAACTATGGCAAGCAGTTTTGTATTTTACTGTCACCAGTGTTCTTTGTTGCAATTTAATTTTGACAATAATAATAATAATAATAATAATAATAATAATAATAATAAAATCATGACCTTATATGTCTATCTATCATATTATGATATCTGTAACTTTAAATTGATAAGTACAAATATAATTCTGAATTAACGACTAGTTGTAATTACAGATTATAACAGAGTTACAGTCTAATTTTGACAAGTCTTATTGAATTACAGATATCTACTAGTAAAGTAAATTAAGAATAACCTGAATGTGATTTTTATGTCTTAATATCATAAGACAGCTCTTGAATTAGACTTTTGAAAAGTCAACTGTAGCTCTCTAAAATAAAAATAAAAAGTCATCTGAGACAAAGAAATATTCTGATAACTGAATTCTGCATTTCAGCCCATACAGATACAAGCAATGTCTTTTTCCCCCTTAATCAATGTAACATATCCATAATTCACTAACATGCTAACTAAACAATACAAAATAATAATAATATTATTTTTGTATTATTATTTAGTTTCTTTTTTTTAGCATTGTTAAGTTAGCATTTTTGCATGTTAGCACAAGCCAAATTGATGCACCCACGTATATATATATATATATATATATATATATATATATATCTAATTCAGCATTAGCCAGAACTAAATTAATGCCGATAACACTTGGAGCTTTAGGATAAAATGGCTTGCCATATTAGACACTGAAAGAATGTGTTGGTGTTTTGGCCAGATATAAAAACCACTTAAAATTTCAGAAACACAAATCAGAACGTTTTACATGAATGAGGCCATCTGAGGTTCTTGCAAAAATCATTATTATGCAATGAACTTCAAAAGTTTGGTAAATCCACAGTCCTTTATCCCCTTCACAATTCTAAGACAATTTCGAGATTTTTTTTTAGCTTAAGCCAGTAATGTTTAAAATGAGACCCATTTCATAAAAACTTTCCAAATTAAAGTAGCCTATAGCCCTTCTTATGTTTTCAACATTTAATCAATGGATGGCTCCACACGCATCCACAGATGTCTGGGCTAAATATCCACTGACCCCAGAACCGCCCTGAATAGATCATGTCTTTCTCCGCATCGTTTTGTGCTGATGTGCCGTTTCATCCATGCACTAAATTGCATCCAAATTTCGCTAAAAAGAGGGCATCGCAATAAGAGCAGTGTGGACGCAGTTAATAATCTGCCTGCCTCCGACTCATCAACGCTTAAAATAAAATGAGCGTTTATATGAGAATGATAACAACAAAGGCTGCTCGCACAGAATAGACGACGATATGAATCATTGCCTGCTACATTTCAGCAATGCCAACCGGAACAGGACGAAGTCACCGAACGAACAAAGAAGCGAGCAGCACATCCTCTCTCGCTTACCGTCTCCGTGCCGATTGCATCAGTGGCACTCGGTGTCACTCGCATTAAAAACAGCGCTCTCGAATCAAACTCACCGACAACAAAGCGATGTCTGACAGCTGTCTGCTCTCTTCCGCTCGCTCTTTTTTTCACCTCGGGTAATTCATGTCGAGCCTACAACATAAACTCGACGAATACGCCGTTTCTGCACGGCGACTTCCTGTGATGTGCAACCTCGAGAACAGGTGCAATGGTGCAGCGAGCCCTTCCGATGCGCGCGCCTGCCGAGCGCCAATACGCGAACACTGCGGTGATGTGTTTTAAAGGTGAACGACGAGGATTTGACGGTTTCATCTCTCTTTCTCTCTCTCTCTCTTGATCTCTCTCTCTCTCTCACACACACACACACACACACACACACGGTGTCCTGATCTCATTTCACACTCTCCACTCTTGAAAGATTTCTGCTTAGTGCAGATTTGGAAATTTAGCAGAATCCAATGCCAGACCTGGTGCTTCTCTCTTACTTTAAGACTGGTCCCTAATTCGTTAGATTGGTGGACAACTGCACATCTAATTCAATCTCAGATGGGGTTTTTTATGAGGAATTAACGCTTGTTTTGGTCAACAGCTGTTAAAAGAATCCAACAAGGGATTGAACAGAATCTGTAGTGCATTACGTGTAAATTATGTTGTGCTTTTAACACATTTGGTTACTTGTGCACTATCTGTTTCCTCTTTCTGGTATGGGAAATCACTAAGTCCCCATTCTCAGTATACGCCGATTCACCTTTCAGTTTCACTTCCAATTTTCTGACATTTTAAAAAATGTAGTACATTTTTTTGTTGTTGTTGCTGTTGCTTTAACTTCAGATGTTCACGTATTTGCACAAACAATGTCCTTTATGGTACAGCCATATCACTGAGCACTCACATGAATAAGTGTTTTTTGGCCTTGTTTTTCAGTTTTTTTAAAAAGCTGTTGATGCTCTTTAGACGTGTCTCGTTATGTGGTTTGAGTTGTGCTTGTATGTTTGTGGGTAAGAGGATATTTTGAACTTTCAGTGGAGACTATTGCATGTCTTTTTGTCATTTATGTTTACACTGCATTAAACATTTAGGATGCATTATCATACATCATACATATTTCATAAAGTCAATATGATTGTAGCCTTTCTGCTTTCTCTTACCTATTTTCAGTTTCAGGTGCATCACCTGCTAATGTGTTTTATTATTTTTATAAGTTGTGGGTTCATGCATGAATAATTGGTAGCTGAAAATAGATGCAAATATGTTAAAAACTTTTTTCAATGTTTCCCGCAACCCAGCTACAGTAGTCAAACCTTTCACAGATGCAAAAAAGTGGTTTAAAAAATACAATTTAATGAGGTAATATTACATTTCTTTGAGGATAACGTGTTTGTCAAGAACATTATAGCCTACTATATGTACATCCAAATCTGGCTATTTAATGTTTAACCTACAGCATTTTTATGAATAAACATCACGGGAAATGCTTGTTGTTGTCCTGTATTTATGAATCTACATATAGATCATTGCTGATTGGGAACTAAAATGGAAATGTTGCCATATTATACGTTCAGGCTCCAAATATAAAGTCTTTATTGAGCCGGAAATCTGATTTAAGATGAAGGAACAACCATTCATGTTGCAGAGCCAAACATGTGGAATAAGATGCACTTTCGTAAATATAATTTATGGACTGGCAAATATGCACGCACAAACATAAATCAGCATTATAAGATAATATATTTATTTATGCATTTATTTTTATTACCGCCGAAGATAAAGTAGCTCTTAGATGCATTTGTTCAACCTGACCTTTAACACACACACAAAACATTTTTTTTATGCATTTATCAAAAAAAAAAAAAAAAAAAAAGTGCACGATACGTACCTTTGAACTAATTTGTAAAGTCCCTCTGCTGTCACTAATTTAATTTTAACCCTAAAATACACCTTTACTAATCAAATTGACATATAGAAAAAAAAATCCTGTGCAAAGAATTGTTTCATGGCTTAAAATGACTTAAGTGTAACTCTACCTTTACCTCATTTCGTATATACAGATTTAGTAGCTATATGCCACACATGCTCTACTTTCACCTGGTTAACTGACGTTGTAAAATCACAAGGCATGTAGCAATACTTGATTCATTCAGCCATGTGTGTTTGACTCCAAAAAAGAAGAGGAGATGGGAATTACACAGGGTCCATGTAGCAGAATCAGGGTCGTCTACAAGTGCATGCACACACGGGAAGCTCTTGTCATCAAGACAAAATCCTTATGTGTGTAAACATACTCGGCAATAAAGCTTTTTCTGAATTTCTGACTTTACTACAAATTAGTTTGCAGTCACTGCTTCTCCCCTGTACTTCATATATCCATATTTCAGCAAAACAGTTTTGATTTTGAAAATTGCAATGACCCATTGGGCCTACGCCAAACACTTAAATCCCTATCAAGTAGCTATGATACACAGCTATGATGGCCAGTCTTTCTTACAGTTTTCAGTTCCCTGTATGCAGTGAGAAATTAAACAGTAAAAAGCCTAAAAGGGTTCTGCTGCACATAATGGGAACATATATAGGATAAATATATGTTATAGCAGTTTGATTGAAGAACAGAAAGCAGAGTAAAAAGGGAATGTGGTTTTTATTTCGGAGAAGCTGTATCCTATGTTTCTTGCCTGACTCTGACAGTCACCCTTATTATAGGGTCTGCTTCCTGTTTGACAGGAAATGATGTGATGCTGCCTGACCTTTATGTACTGTATGTTGGGAGGATGAAACTGTCATGCCATCCTGCCTGGCCTGAAAGAACAAGGTGAACTTGTAGTTTCTCTCCACTTTGTTTCCTCCACACTCACGTTTTGTAAGTGATTTGTACATTTTAACATATGCTCTCATACAAAGCTAAATTATTGTTCCATATTTTTGTCGATAAAATTGGAACAATGTAGGTGTAAACGTTCTAGATTGTACACAAAAAAATACAAAATGCTAGACTAAGGCCCTGTTTACACTGTTCACATATCTAGTGTGATACAATCACAAGTGGTCAACCGAGAGAGATTGAAGTTAACACACACATCTCAAATGCATCTCCTGTGATCATCAGGGATGGGATTCAGTGCCTCTAAGATCTCAATAAGACAGATTTTACCCAGGACAAAAGAACAAGTGTATTTGCATATGTGTATACATTTCTCTATTCAAAATTTCATATATTATTGGTTCTTCTTATCGTGTTTTACTTCCTCCTGCTTTACGTCATGTCAGTCTGTCACTGCAAGCTGATATCACACTGAAGATGCTCTGTGAATTATTAAGCACTTATTGATATTTATAAACAACTGATATAGTGGTGAGTAAAATAAAATCTATATTTACAGGCGGTGCTTTTGATGGATGATAATTTGACTTCTGCGCTTAGCCAAAAATGTCAAACGAGTATAGCTTCTTCACCACTTAAAACATTACAACGTATTAAAATCTTTGTAGCTGGATCATGGAATCCAACTTCGTCTTTATGTAAACAACAATAAACTATTATGGAATTAATACGCTCTAAAATAACATACTTAAGTGTGAAGTGAATGTGACGTTTTCAGACACTTAAATGAAAGATGATTGCAATCCAATTAAAAAATATCATAGTTTAAACTGATTTATTTTTAAGTTCAGCTTATCGCATTTGATGTAATTTTAAAATATATTACATTTTCATTTAATTGCAGTCAACTTGCATTCAAATATCCGAAAACACTGCATCTTAAATGTAATTTCATTATTACTTATACTGTATTTTAAATATGATTAAAGTTCTGCCGACTGTTCTGATTTATGGCACACTAAAATATACTTTAATGTCATTTCTACAGAAACTTATAAGTCACAAATTTTAAGTGTATAATTACACATTTTTTATGATGAGGTTACAATAAAGTACACAAAAAATAACTTTGTATATAATATCGAATAACAGAGTTCAAATTATAAAGTACTTCACATGTGCTTTAGTATGTTAGTTAACACACCTAAATTAAGTGTACTTGTTTAAAACACAACAAAAGAATTAGGATTATTGAACCGTAATTAGTTAAAATGCATGTTAACACTGAATCTGACATTATTGGAAAGTGCACTTTTTAAAGGTGTACTTAAGTCTCTTAATTCAGTTTTTTTCTATAGCGTTTTTTACAATACAAATCATTACAAAGCAACTTTACCGAAAGTAAAAAGTCTATTATACTACCTTCAAGTATTTTTAATATCCGCTAACATTGGTAAATATGAGCAAAGGCTCAAGTCTGCATCGTTTATCATTTATTTTTATCTTCTATTTAAAAAAGTACAATGAATCACAGATCTCTAACCTTTCATTGAAAGTAAAACATTTTAAAGTGTGGAGGAAACTCACATTATGAAATAAATGTTTTTCTCCAAAATATGTTGACCTCAATTATTAGTAAATCATTTCTGAAGTATATTCCCATTAATTTGTAGTTTTTTAGTCTTTGTTGTTGTTTGTTATTATTAAGCACACCAAGGTGACTCGAAATTGTCCAGACGTGACTTCCTGTTCCATTGGATTATAAATATGAGGAACACAAAGGCCAAATTTCCTTAATCATCCATCACAAGGACTAAAACCAAAGAATATAGTTCTGATGTGCAGAACAAGATTGCTGAGCTTTACAAAACAGAAAGTGGCTGTAAGAAAAGAGCTAAAGCATTGAAAATCCCCATTTACACCAAAAATTAAGAGGTTCCAATCAACTAAAGATATTAAAAAGCTGCCTGGAAGAGGACCTGTGTCTATATCGACCTAATGCACGATGAGGAGGAGAGTTTGAGGTTCACAGCTGGAGAACTGCAGAGATTAGTTGAGTCTTGAGGTCAGAAAGCCTAAAAAAACATCAAACAGCCCCTACATCTCCACATGATGTTCAGGAAGGTTTCAGGAAAAATCCTCATCGTTCAACTAGAAACAAACTCCAGCAAATTCAGCTGTCAGACATGACTGGAACTTCAAACGGGGCTGGCTTCTATGGTCAGATGAAATTCAAAAATAAAAAGGTTTTTGTGGGGAACAAACCCACCAGGTTTGGTGCAAACAGGGATAAAAAGTACCCCATCTCCACGGTTAAATACTGCGGGAGCTTTAATGTTGTGGGCATATTTTTCTGCCAGAGGTCTTGGACATCTTTCTAGCAAATACCAGCAGATACAAATCTGAATATAGAAAATGTTTTATTTCATAATGAGAATTTCCCCCAACTTTCCAGTGTTTTACTTCAATGATAGGTTATAATTTTATGATTTTTATAAATGAAAGATCAAAAGTATAAAAAATGCAGATTTATTTTAACAGCTACCTTTGCTCATATTTATCAAGGGTGTCAATATTAGTGTAGGGCACTGTCTATATATATATGTATACACACACACACACACACACACACATACACCCACACACACACTTACTTTTAAGATTTAAAATTGGAAGAACACAACAAGTGATGATTATGTGTAATTAAATGCACTTCTTTTTTTCACAGATGTCCTGGAAATTGTGCATTAGTTGTGTCTCATTTCTCATTTCTCAACACATCCCAAGTAAAATTTGGCTGCCCCGTGTTCCCATGATGTGGGACTAGTGCAAGGTCACCCCAGTGCTTGAAGCAACACTATTTTTAGCATATGACACCAAACACTAAATAAAACATTAATGCCATTTTATGTTCAGTGTCAAAAAACGTCTGTTCGACAAAAATAGCAGAGGTCTGACGAAATAAATGTGTCCATAAGACAAGATAAACATGGAAGGACATGTTTAAAGACATATTCTGTTATTCATAAGCAAACCATCAGACCACATTGAGGATATGCTAAAAAAGTCGAATTCAAACTTTAGAACAAGAAGAAGACCTCAAGCAGGAAGTCTACAGCTTGGTTCATGGGGGTGAAATGAAACAGTCTTGCCAATGCACGTCATGTCTTCATGTTAAAAATGTCGACAGACAGAGACAGACGACACAAGCAGACTTCATACTAGAGAAGTTTAAAGCAACAAAACAGACACTTTTTTTTAAAGCTTTTGAATCTGTTGAATGTGTTTTCGAGTTGTGTGTTTGAATGGCACCAAGAGGAAGAGGAACTTGCATGACGAAACAACACAAAGGGAATTAAGTTTGGTAATTCAAATGAGAGTGTTTTATTCCTTAAACTGCTTTAATTTGGATGTTTTCTGTGTGTGAGTTCAGGTGACTTCCTCTATCTCTGCATCCATTTCTGCACGTATCTACATGTTACTTCCTGTATTATTAACAACATGTGTGTATATAGCCTTTATTATTACAAACTCGCCTCTTTTGAGCAGTCTGGTGATTACCTTATTCATGGAAGTCAAAAGGTTGGAATAATTAGTTCTCAATGCTTTGTGTATAGAATCAAAATTACAGTAAAACAAACATGGTTAGAATTTAAAATAACTCTTTTCTATCAGCAAATCACAATGACTTCTGAAGGATCACGTGACGCTTTAAAGACACTGAAAAAAATAACAATTTTAATATTTCAACAATTGTTTGAAAATGTCAAAATACATCCAAATTTTACTGTTTTCACTATGTATACAAATGCAGCCTTGGTAAGCACAACAGTCCTTCAAAAAGATACAAAAAAATGTCATTATTGCTAGTGTAAACATTTAATTTCAACAAATGCAATTTGTTTTTTAATAAATTAGATTTATATAGAAACAGTAGTGGTTTTGTAGCATGTCCTTATTAATGTCTATATTTTTATGTTTAAAATCTCTACAGAAATGGGGCTAATTGCCCAAATGGCAGGACGAAGAAGTGTTCCAGTGAAAGACAGAGTAAGACACATCAGAGGGAAGCCTTCGCTCCATCACTACATCCTTTATATTTCTGTCACTCTGAACATACTGATGTCTCTGCACCTGCTTCAGAGCCTTTCACCGCCCTCCTCCCCGCTTTACATTCTCCTCTCATCTCTTTCAACCAATATAAACTTATAAACTCTAAAAAATAAAGGTCAAAAAGGGGGTTTCTGCAGTGATGGCATATCAGAACCATTTTGGGTTCCTCAAAGAACCTTCCAGTGAAGTTGTTTCCTAACGCCAAGACCATTTATTCAAAAGAAGCTTTTCCCATCACAGAGAACCAGATTCTTTATAGAAACCATTGATGCCATTGAAGGAAACTTCTGTATGTCATCATAAATTATTAAAGAAATTAGATATATTTATAATAGTATGGAACAATTGTTAATTTTTTTTTGTAGGTTGCATCTCTTTGGCCAAATGCTGTAAAAGTAAATGTCATTTATCAGCCGAAAATAAGGTATCAGGCATCACCTAATTAATATTAATGAGCTGTGGCTGAGCCCTGGGATCAGTTTTTCTAATATTAAGCTCATTTGATTTGTCTAGGTTTCATATTTCTGATGGTTTCAAGGAACGAGAATCTGCCGGAAACAAAATAAAACCGTTTTAAACTATAAACACGAGAAACTGGACAAAGTCCTCTAAATATTCGACAGCAAATACAACATCTGTTTATCTCTCTCATGCTGAGAGTCTTGATGAATTAGACATCTGTCTGTCAAAGTGCTATTCATCTGGAAAACATCTAGTGTATAAACATAAACCATAAACAAACATATTTTCTAATTGTTAAATTAAAAACAAATATTTGCTTAGACACTAAAAACGGTACTTGAGGCACACTGAGTGAAATCTATAGACCAAAACCGCTAAACTACAAGCACATTACACGCTTTATTATATATGTGTGTATAAGTGTATACAAAGTTTGCATGCAATGACATGCACAATCAAATTACTACCTTTAGTAAATCACAGCCTAAATGATACTAGAACCAGCCAGATGGAATATTTTTGCGTGATCAGACCAAGAACAAATAACTACTATTATAAATGCATCTTGAAATTAGTTTTGAGACACTATACTGTTTTACTATAAAACAAGCGCTTCTGCTTATCCAGCACGAGCGATCAAACCAGTCCGTATTTACATGTATGGAGACTACTGAAAGGCATCTTATCAGACAATCAGGCAATTGTCAGATGGCCAGACAGAATTAAACAGAAACGACGCACAAACGTCCTCTTTGTGTGCGAGAGCCCACAGTTGTGTGTGAGAGCGTTCATTTAAGATGTCTTTGCTTTCCTCACCGCAGACGAAAATTCACACTGCTCTAACGGTTCATCGTCCATTTATCATTTATTGTGATGTCTGCCATCATAAAACATACTGCAAGATGATCCCTGTTGAGTCAGGACACGTTATCGTTGGCAGACATTGCTGTTAAACACACTTTATTTGAATGAAAACTGCTTCTTCTGCAAAATGCACTGGGCACATCAGCCAACGCTGTGGCAGCTAATATCTCGCTAATAGCTGTCTGAATCTTCAGTAATGTAGGCCACGCGATGATTAAAAGTGTTAGAACACTAGAGTTCACACTTTCTTCCTTTCTTCTTTTGCATTTTGTGCATAATGTGTGCTGATTATCTTCAGTCAGTGCCTTTAAAATGTAAATTCAGTTCTCAGCCCCCAAGGATTCTCGGTATCACAATGTATGACAACCCGGCTTCTCTCGGTTTCCTGTAATTATCACCAAACAGCCAAACATTTCAAAGATATCTCACAAAACCAAACAGCAGTCAAACAAGCAGCTAATCAAGCATATGCTATGCTTATATTATGTCACAGACACCACAGTAATCATATAATAAGAGTTTACACTGCAAACATACACTAATGAGAAACAACAAACTACCAAATTAGACACACATAAGATATTAACTGATGTACTGGAGTGGTGTGGATTACTTGTGGATTATTGTGATGTTTTTATCAGCTCTTATTCTGACGGCACCCATTCACTGCACTGGTGAGAAAGTGATGCAATCTATATTTCTCCAATTCTGTTGGCTATGAAGAAACAAACTCATTTAGATCTTAGATTGAGTTCATTTTCAGCTTGTTTGGGTGAACTATACTGTGTATAAAGTTGTTTATGAAAAGATCAACGCTTCAGCGCTTTAGACACTGTCAATTTTGTGCATTTTAATGTAAATGTAAGTAGATGTACACTTGGTAGAATCACATTGCATGTAAAATACATACGCGATCATGTTTTCCAGTCAGTGTGGGATATTTTTGTGGCCTGTCATGTGTCCCTGACCAGCTCTTACAGTATATAAAGCATCATGCATCTACATCAACACAGCTTCCTATCATTTAGGTCAATGCATTCAATATTTAACTGTGCCGATTTAATATATTTAGCTCCACTTGCATGTAAGAGCAGGTCAGAGTAAGATCAATGGAATAAAATAAAATAAAAATACAGAATGCAGAATGCAATTTGTTTCTAGTTGTGCTGAATAATGTTATTATAAGAAGTCTTCTCATCCTCCTTAACTCACTGTTGTACGTCTGAGCAAAAGTTTCAACATTGGTGCAAATGTTTGTGCATTTCTTAGCTCTTCTTTGATAGTGTTATCTCACTGAGCAGTTGGCGTTCATGGCATCAAGCTCGGAGTTTCCCACAGATACTCGCAGCAGTTTTATTGATTTTCGACTCTTTGCACCACAGAAATGCTAAGACGTACTGATCACATGCTAATTTGAGTGCTCTTCTTTCTTGCATTCTCTAAGATTTAAAAATCCTTATAATTCATCAGAAATGATACTGTATGTCTCATGTTTTTATACATACAGACCTTAAATAAGTCTGTACTGTGCATAAGTACACATACAATGGCAACATATTCTCATGTATTCATATTAATATGATGTAAAATAGGTTTGTACCACACATATATTTACGTATGTTTGCACAGACACTAAAACATACAATATTGATAAATTGACAACAAAATAAACCTTACAGACCTCGAATTAATCGGTTGACTCTGTTCTGTGTGAAATGTTACATTTACACGAGTTAACATACACTTTAAAATCTTGGCATAAATAAAATATCTGTAATTTTGAACCATTATTCATTCATTCCTTCATTTTGAATGCCACACATCATGCTTTTATTCGGATAATGTCATAAATGAATGCTGTCACACTTGTCAGTCTGTTACGTTTATCCATATACTGTATAATTGTAATGAAATGGTTAGGGTTTTGTTTATACCTTGATGACGGTATACCGTAATTAAAATCATTGTCACTGTGTCTTAAACTTTATATAATTGAATATTATTATATAAGTGCTTTTGCTTAAGTTTGGTTATAAGGTCAAATGACTCATATGAATACTGTATATCTATAAAATGGTAAAAATGTCACTATTTACGAGTGAAATATGATATAAATGATTCATAAATATCTTACATTTCTATATTTGTACTTAATACTTCTCATATTTTAGATGCTGTCTGTACATCCATATTGTTTGTTTCAGCATCTTTTCAAATGCACACATTTTATTTTATTTTTTAATCATCTGTTTATCATTCTGTTACGTACGAATTCTTACAATCTATGAAACTGCATATAAAGATGTACATACGTGGGTCAAAACATACTCTAAAGGTGAGCTAATTGCATTCAATATAAACTGAAACTAATCTAACACGTAACATGGAATTAAGTGAAAAGATTATAATCAGTTCACACTTAAGTTTATTATTTCCGTAAAAAAAAAAAGACTAAACAGCACTTTTTTTTTTTTTTTTAATTGGGGAAGATTGTGTCCTAATACACACTGATATATCTGAAGCAGGTTCAGTGTCACGTAAATAGTTTCTGAATTATGATTTTCACAGCACAAAGCATGAAAACTATCAAATGAACCCAACGAGCGCATGTGTTACTGAGGTAACTGAGAAAGGAGAGGATGAGAAGAAAAAAAACCCAAGACTCATGCATCGCTAACATCATCACACCACATCCGAACAAATGCGTCAAGGTGCAGCTACGCACATTAACATCAGTTTCACAGGGTCAAAAACCATGCAGTCGTGTCTTTTGTTGAGCATGCTTACATAAGATCGTCTTATTCCACTCCCTCTGTTCTCATCTATTATCAACGTATCCCTAGAGCCCGGAGAACAACCCTTCCCCCATCCTAAATGAGAGAGAGACTGATGGAGGCTCTACAGTGCATCTTGAATTTCCTCTCCACCTTGAACACCAGCAGCAGCGCTAGCGGAAATAACTTCATCTGTGCAAACTTCACCATCCTCGTTTCATGAAATTCAGACAGAAATCCTTACCTTTTGAAATGATTTTCTGCGCTCATTCCCTCGTGTCCTTCCTCTCCATGTCCTCTGTCTGTCTTCATCTAGTGCACATCCTCAGCTGAGGTCTGCGGGGCTCTGTGTGTGTGTGTGTGTGTGTGTGTGTACAAGCCAGCGATGACGTGCAGACGTGTGAAGCTAGCAGAGCACAGTTTCAACCTCAGACATCACTTCCTCTGCTTCACAATGTGTTTCCCTTTACTGTGTTGACACATCCTCTTCTCTGCCTCTCCGTTGCTTGTGTCCTCCACAAACTGCACAAGAAACATAGCATGGACATGTGCACTGAAAAACAACGGCAACAACAAAAATTCAGTCGGGAATGGCTAAATTTATGAATAATTTGCACACACTGAATTAAATAGATTCTTCAAAATCAATAATTTTCACAGTGTACAGAAAATGCAAGCAGCTTGTGTCAAAAACCCCATGGGCCTCACCTCCCAGATATCATCTCAGCTCCTCACAAACGTCCAAGGCTCACGCCAGCATTTTTGTGATCACCCTTCTCTCTTTTCGCTTCACCCAAATATATCACTACCGAAATGCAATCCTCCGTTGACAGCTTGCTGTAAGACGCTCACATTGTGCTGTTCCTACAGGGGCAGGTTGAGCTGCTCTCCGTCTTTAATACCCATTCACTTTAAACTAAAGCCGGCCCCTTCCTCCGCCCCGCATGCGCTACTGCTCTCCACCCCCTCCTGTCTTTCTGTCTTTTCTCTCCTTCACCCGCTTGCTTGGATCTCTCTTGCCCTCTGGCTCGCAGCCTCCTCCTCACTGTAGCTACAGTAATCCTGTTTCTAGACTAATATGTGGATGAGTAGAGAGACTAGATTCATATGGACTAGAAATAAAGGTCCCAATAAGGGGGTTTCACAGCAAAGCCATAGTGGTTTCCTCATCTAAAGAATTATGTTAGTGTACAGTGGGTGTGTGAATGCATGTGTGTGTGTGTAAGCCTAAACACTCCTGACTCATGTCAGCACATACACAGTCTTTCTCTTGAGATGTGATATAACGACTAGGATTGGGAGCGGCTCTGCTCTAGACTCAGTATTACAGATAGAGGACTGTCCTACGGCTTGACCATCTGGCAGCAGAATGGGGTGACCCTCCCTGAAACTAACCCAACACCACGATGCAGGGGAGGAGTGATTCGAGGTGGGGTAGGTCGATCCAAACACACACACACACACACACACACACACACACACACACACACACACACACACACACACACACACTCACACACATGCACACACACACACAATCCTTACGGGGACTCTCCACAGGCGTAATTGTTTTTATACTGTACAAACTGTATTTTCTTTTGTATTTTCCTCAGTTCCCCCAAGTCTGTGTATTCAGATTTAAGTCACCACCGAGATAGAAAAACATGAAACACAAAAACACACAGAAAGCCTTTCTGATTCCCAAATGACAATAGTAGTGTAAGACAGAAAAGTATGAGATGGTTCAGAATATATATTAGATAATTGTTTATTTTTATAGAATATGTAAATTAAATCAGCATGCATTTCTTATTGAAACCTTGCAGATGAAGAAATAACAACCAGAGCTCTTCTGGACCTGTGCTGTTTGTGTTTACTAAAACGTAAAAATAGTTTTGTGTCAATAAAGCTGAAATAAAAATAGTATATATTAATATTAGATACAAAAAAAATTATAATAATAAATATGTTGTTACTAAACTTGCAAAAATAAATTATATCTTAAAATAATAATTATAATAAATAAATAAAATTATAAAAGCACACAACAAAATGACTTAAAATGTAAAACTGAAAATGATCATTCAAAAAAATGTATTGAAAATATTAATTAATTCGATAATACTATTTAAATAACACTTAACTAAAATAAACTGAAATATAAAATAATTTTATGTAAATGAAGCTAAAAATAAAGCTATAATATAATTTAATTATAAAAATAAAAAAACATAAATATTAGATGAAAAATGTATATCAGTTAATGGCCAAGTCAAGTTGAAGTACTAAAATGATTAAAACTAAACCTGAAATAAAATACATTAAAATACATAAAACTAAATAGAAATATTTAAACATTTGAAAGGTTTTCCCCTTCAAATCCACTTTAAACAGTATTATAGTCAGAGTGTGATGCTGTAAGTGTGATTCTGCACCAGAATATATTCTCAGAAAATAAAAGAGGACTCTGAAATCCTGTGTTCAGTCCAATACCCAGACATTTTAATGATTATATGGTCATCTAGTGGACATTGTTGGTACTGTTGCAGTTGTGCAGATCACAAGTGCATGTAATATGCTATTGTCCAGAATGCTTTTGAACTGCAGATTTAGTCATTTTTAAGTATTTATGAAAAGGCAGTTCCTCTATGACCTGATTTTTTCTTCTCATGAATGAAACAAACCCCCAGTTTAACCTTCTGCATCATTTTTCACAAAATTATCACCACATTATTTAAAAACAATTTCCAGAAGAGCCTCTTATTAGTGGTCCTGGTGAGGTTTGTTATATACTGTAAATTAAATAAACAGCTAAAAACTACAAGAGGTTGGTTTGGTGTAAACCGAAAGACAGTCTGCAGAAAACGTCCTCATCCTCATCGTGAAGTATGGGCTGTCTTTGATGTTGCACGACTGTTTTTCTTCCAAAGGCCCTGGACAACTTGTCAGGGTACAAATACAGAAGCAGACATTAAATCAGCACCTGACTGCCTTTGCCAGAAAGCTACTCCAGCAGGACAATGATCCAAAGCACACCTCAAGAAAAAAAAAAAAAAAAAAACAGAGTTGAAGAGTAGCTATATATATGTGTGTGTGTGTGTGTGTGTGTGTGTGTGTGACCCTGGACCACAAAACCAGTTATAAGGGGTAATTTGTTTTATTAATACTTTTACTGAAAGCTGAATAAATACACTTTCCATCGATGTATGGTTTGTTATGATCTGACAGTATTTGGCCTAGATACAACTATTTAAAAATCTGGAATCTGAGGGTTAAAAAAACAACAACAAACAAAAAACAACAACAACAAAAACAGTGTATATATATATATATATATATATATATATATATATATATATATATATATATATATATATATATATATATATATATATATATATATATATTAGGGCTGGTAAGCGATTAAAACTTTAAATCTAATAAATTACATGTTGTGGTGATTAATTAATTCATTAATTAATCACACATCAAATTTGAAAAAAATAAATAAATAAAAAAAATACTCTCTTTCATTGTTGTGCAAAGCATCAAACAGAGATTACAAAAAGTAGGTTCAGCAAGAAATATTTTGTTTGATAAAATGTATTGCATACACTCTTTTGGACCATGTGAGAAAATGATGACAGAATTGTCATTTTTGGGAGGGTGAACTATAACTTCAATAATTTATTTATTTATTTATTTTATTATTATTACTATGAAAATAATAAATTTTTTCTTTAATGAAATGATCCTCTAAATAATAAACTAAAACTGCCAGTAGGTGGTGGTAAATGTCTTAATGATTAAGTCATGGAGTCATTTATTCATTCGTTTGATTCGTTCAAATGGCTGATTCATTCAGGAGTGAAGTAACTGGTTCTGTATAAATGGTTCATTGAATCATTAGGCTTGTTCGATTTGAAGTGGATCATCACCATCAGACCGACCGGTGTGTGACATCACAGTACCGCAAGAGCTTAGAGATCAGATGACTCCTTGTGCTTTTGAATCACTCTCGCGGTACTTTGAAGATATCATACACCTATCGGTCTCTCCAGCGCCACTTCAAAGCCAACGCGAACTTGACTACGGCCAATGGTTCAATGCCCCAAATGGTTCACCCAATTCGTTCAAAATGTGGATTAATAAATTAAATGCCACTGTAGGTTGCTCGGAGATAAACAGTTCTGATTTGTCTTTATTTTGATTTGTATTTATTTGGTTGGCAAAATTTAGGAAAACAGACATAGTGTCTAAAATAACACAATATTAACTTATTAATGAGCTGTTGTATAAAAGGAGTATCGCATTTGCACTCATGTGATATTGCACTTAGCCTACAGCTCTTGTGATATTTTTTAATTTGCCTATGTAAAGTAATTATGACAAAATTTCAAACATTTCAAATATCTTGAATTTTAGGGATATTCTCTAGGCTCCGTCACGCAGTAAGTTGTTGCTCTGCTTCATATTAGTCATCAGTCGACTGTATGAAATGACAGATGATCCACTTAGGTCTGGGGAGGGGCAAGTGCATTAAATGCGTTAATAATTTTAACAAGTTATTTTTCTCCATAATTAAATTAGTTAAATTACCAGCCCTAATATATATATATATATATATATATATATATATATATATATATATATATATATATATATATATATATATATATATATATTCCCAACTTCAAGGGAACTTCGAACTGCATCCTCTAGGGATCGCTATGGGGAAAGCAAGAGGACACATTGTCTCGTTCCCTACTCAGGCAACCATGGTTACAATTGTAACCTAAGACGTTCCCTTTCAAGGGAACTTCGAACTGCGTCCTCTAGCTTTTCCCATAGCGATCCCTAGAGGATGCAGTGTCTCGTTCCCTACTCAGGGAACCATGGTTACATTTGTGTGCTGCTGCAATGTAATTAAATATTAATAACTTTTTACTTTGACAGCATGTTTTACTCTCATGAAACAAACATTGTTTAGCTCACCATCTATTGACTTTCATGGCTTTGTGAAAAGTGGATGAATTTCTGTTTAAATCTGACAGACTCAGTGTCTCTGAGGGTTTTCCAGCAAACATGGCGGACTCCACTGTCTATAATTTACCAGTTAACTAACATGATCATTATAAAAGGATTTAAGACACATATTACATTTACCAGTGATGTCATCTTTCTGTATCTATAAGGATAAACATATTTTCCCACCTGATTTGCATAAATATATGGCGTTTTCAAATACATTTACTTATAACAGATATATCAAATGCAATATTTTGAGGACACATATCAAATATAATCAGTGTCTAGCACTAGGGGGCGCTACAACTTTTGTTAGCACTGACTTTGAGATGTTATGCCTTGGAACAACATATAAACAGTCTAATAATCAATTTCTAATACTAGGGTTCGCTACAACTTAAGAAAATCGTAATAGTGCAACTATATGGCCAAAGAAATCTCTAGATTATTTTTCTGACAATCCTACATTCAGCTACAGCTAGATTCTGATTACAATAAAAATTAAAAAAAAAAAAAAATCTAAAAAACTAAACAGCAGTCTAAACTGAATTGAATAAGTCACACTTAAATCATGTGCTCGCTTGTGTAGATATTTTGATATCAATATTTATTGTCACTGAAAGATTCCCACACACATGCACATTAAAAAAGTTAGTTGCATGAGAAAAATAACATTCAATCATAACCAAGAAATCATCAAAAATACATCTTTTGTATTACATTGTGCAACACCACAGATTTACATTCTCATTTTAAACACATCTTAATTTCTCTTTTAATTAATGCCAAAACACTGTAATGTAAATATAAAAACATAACAATACATCAGTTAATATGCATGCGATACCTGTGTTACATGCCTCACTAACATAGAGTCAGATTTCTCAGACTAATATCAACAGTTTCTCAGATCATCGGAAGAATTTTGTAAATCACATCTTAACAGCTAATGCTACAACATACAGTGCATTAAAAAGAGAGAGAGAGAGAATGGGGAAACATGGACCAAGTGTTGTGAAACAGATGATGTTTTTGGCATCTCACAACAACAGAGCCAGATTTATTATCATTATTTTTTAAAGGAATGTTTTAACATCTTTTGAACACAGGACCACAAGAACGTCTAACAGCATTATCATTATCAAATTAGATTTAGTTCATCAGCAAAAGACCATGGTTATGACATTTACCCATAAAAATGTCATTTATGTTTTTATATTTAATGACTTTAGAGTTAAGTATTCTAGGATAAGATATCAGAAATCATTAAAATCTCCTTTGGTGGATGGAGCCGTTTAATCAGTTGGATTACACTCAAACCATCATGAGTGATTGACCCTTTTAATTCATTCAGATTCTTTATCAGTTAGTGTTTAATGCTCAGATTAACGGCTGGAAAAGGATCTGGACATGTGTCCCAAAGCTGATATCTTATTTACCAACGTATTCATGCGCCAGATGAGAAAGAACCAAAACAAATGTTCAGTCATGGTGTGAATAACTTTAAATTACTAGAAATTCATTGTTTTGTTTAAGATTCATGTTCATACACAATATTTGTGGAGTAAAGGGAAGGCCTTTGAATGTGAACGTGAACTGGCGTTTTAATTTTATATAATTGCTTTGTGTGTGTGTGTGTGTATATATATTTATATATATATATATATATTTTTTTTTTTTTAATTTTTACTTTTTTTTTATCAGCTTTCAACATGGATGCATTAGTTACAGCTGGAGTATCAACTAATTTTATCTCAAGAAGATAGATTCATTTGAAAAAAAAAAAAAGTTATTTTTTCTTCCCCATGAATTAGATTTTAAAGAACATTACAGTTGATTGCATAATATTTCAGACACAAACACACCTGATCTATGGCACCATGAGTTTACACTGAAATCCAGCTGCAACTGATTTGGTGACATCAAGCTCCAATTTAGTTGCATTCACACACACACAAACACAAAAATGTCTTATTACTACAGTAAAAGTACTTAAAAAAAGTCTGTACCTCAGAACACAGTCACTGAAATTTGACAATGATTCCTCCTTCTCTTTCTTTTTTTTTATTAAAAAAAAGTAAAATCAAGGTATTTCACGCAACCTTGGAGGAATATACACCATAATGTTAAATCCTACAAGTATGCTTGAGATTTTGAGATATGTGTGAGATTACATTCAGACTTCAGACTTCACAGGGAAGAGGTGGTTGGTCTGTTCAGTTGCAGCTACAGTCCAGCAGATAGCAGCATGTCCATGTCTCACCGTGTGAGTGAGCGAACACAGTCCATCCCCACCATTCAATTCTAAATCTAGATCTTTTTCCTTCGATGAAAATTGACTTCAACTTCAGAAACATGACCCAATACAAGACTCCTTGTTGACATGCTGACCATTTGTGAAGTCAGAGAAAAATATGAGTTAATAAATACAACAAAACAATTGTAAAATTTTTTTTTTTTTTTCTGAGAAATGTATTCATGTAGTGATGTAGAATGTTGGTTTACCAGTTTAGAGATGACAGTCAAATACACCCTGCTCAGCCGCTTCAACATCCTCTTCTGTGATGACTGAAGAGACCCAAGAACAAGCAGAAATAGGCTCAGAGAGGCTAGTAAACACAAGGTTCTGCAGTTATGAGATGTGTGTGTGAGAGACAATGTACCTTGGTTCTGCAGGTTAGACGGGGCATTGCTGGGCAGAGGGAAGCTGTAGGATCTGGACTGCAGAGACGGTGGAGTCTCATGACTGATGCTCTTCGTTCTTTTACGGCATTCGATCGTCAGGCGTCCATGACATGCTTTATGACAGTTCACACCACAGACTGAGAGAGAGAGAGAGAGGCAGGGTTAGTATTTAGGGTGGTGGACGAATGTGAACAGAAGTGCGCTTAATTGTCCTGAATATGCACTTCTTTTAACTGTATTGCAGAAAATATAATCGTAATGAAATAAAAGACCTTTTAGTTCACGTGAGACACTTTTATGACTGTTTCACACTTAAGTGACATCGTAGTAGTATATTTCAATCATTTTTTGTGATGCTTTAAAGAAGTACACTGAGTTTGATGTGTTGATTTACATACTAAAGCACATATAAAGTACTCGATTATCATTTTAACTGTGGTGTGTTATTTGATATTACGTATAAAGTTAATATATTTTAAGTGTACTTAATTGCAGCTACATCATTGCAAATGTGTATTTGTGAATATATTTAAATACATGATATACAAGTTTAAAAAGATATAACATTAAAGTTTATTTGTGTTTATTTTAAGTATTTGTTAATACATTCAGCGGTGCTTTACCCTTACTTAAAAGACAATTTAAGTAATTATGAAATTACATATAAAGATGATTAATTGTATTGAATATGCTCTTGCAGAGTACTTTAACTCTTAAAAGTATATTTTAACTGTACTTGCAGTTAATATAATAATAATGATGAAATAAAAGGCCTTTTAGTTAATGAGAGACGTTTATGAATGTTTCACACTTAAGTAACTTAAAAAAGTGCACTTTGTAGTAGTATATTTTAATCGTTGATTTAATCATCGTTTGCGATGCCTTAGAGAAATACACTTATTTTAATGTGATGACTAACATTCTAAAGCACATTATCATTTTAACTGTAGTGTGTTATTTGATATTACATTTAAAGTTAATTTATTTTAAGTGTTATTACCTCCAGCTTTATCATTACAAATGTGTATTTGCAGATTCATTTAAATACATGACTGAAGTAAGTTTTAATTTATAGTAAATATTTGTTAATACATTCAGCAGTACTTAAACCATACTTCAATTTAAGTACTTAAGTACTGAATATGCACTTGCAGAGTACTTCAAACTTCAAAGTATATTTTAACTGTACTTGCAGATAATATAATAATAATCAAATAAAAGGCTGGTGCAGAGGAAATTATCAGAAAATAAAGCACAAAATGAAATCTTGAGGAAGTGTTAAACAGCAGGACAAAGCAATATTTATACGGTCCACCTTAACACTTTTTCTGAATGGTTTCATGCATATAGTCATGTTAAGAGTATCCTATGTGAACAATCTGCAGTTAATTTCCCCGAGGTTTTTTTTTGTTTGTTTTGTATTTGAATGTGCAGCAACTATAGATGCCGATGGGCAAATATGTTGTATTCACCCCTTCAATGTCAAATTTGGATAGGAGGACAGCTTTTGGCATCTGACTCAAAATAACTGCTTTCAACAGATCAATTTTCATTCAAAAACAAATTTATTATGCATTAAAGTCAAAGAACATTCGATGCAAAGCCAAAAAAGGCTGAATCTAGCTTATAATCTCTTGAATATGAAAACAAAACAAATCCATTTGTCTTAAAATGATGGAACATCATGCAGAACAAAGAGCAGCCATTGAAGTGACCCAACAGGGTATTGTGTATCAATAAGTTAAAAAATAAATAAATAAATATTTCCATGGCAGACTTTGTTGGCGGAAAATCTGAACGCTTCTCAAGCGAAGAAACTGATCATCTATGGGACAAGCAGGAATCCACCAAAGCTTCCCGAGGTGAAGAAGGCGTGGGATGAAGTAGAATTTCATTCATCATTATAAGTAGTAATAGGCTGAATTGCAAATAGGTCGTCTAATTCTAATACACGCAATGACTATCCATCATTACATTTGTATATTTATGTGGCCTACACAATAATATTCTTTTACACTGTAATCCTTTTGTTTTTAATATTTGACATGTTTGTGTGATGCGCATCCCTGTGTGCAATAAGCAAAGTCAACACGCACTGTGGAGCCGCACATAGGCGCATTTTCTACCAACGCACTCTTTATATAACAAAAAAATACTGCGCCATTGACTTTAGACTAGGTTTGAGTTGAGTTGAGTTGAGTTGAGTCTATGGCACAGTCTGTGTTCAGCTCCTTAAAATAGCAATGCGCCAGAAATAAGCCTGAACAACCCGATCTCACGGCAATTCGTACATATTTTACAAGGTGGCTTATTCGTACGAATTCGTACGACCACACTCGTACAATTTCATAAAATTTTTGCCAAATCGTAAGTATTTTACGAGTTGCACAATTCGTATGAATTTGTACGAATGACCTACACCTAACCCCTCCCCTAAACCTAACCGTTAGACAAATCGTATAAAATCGTACGAGAGAGGTCGTACAAATTTGTAAGAATAAGCCACCTCGTAAAATACGTACGAATTGGTTGTGTGATAGTGTTGGCCTGAACACACCTCTTTTTTAGACCAGCACCCCCATGGGCGCACAAATTGGTGCAAATGCATTTGCTAATTAAACAGCGTGGCGCTGGATGGGAAAATGCAAATGGCGCCGGACTGAAACTAGCAAACACACTTGCGCTGCGCCTTGCGTCGCATTGCGCCGGGTGTATGATAGGGCCCCTAATTTGAGATCGCCATGCTTCCTGGAAGTAGGGGTAGGAAGTTGACAGCCTCATGTGCCAGAAAGGAAGTTAATACCATTTTTTCTTTGAAATCCCTTATTTGGTTGGTTTCTTGCATGTCATTGAGAAATAAAATATGGATAACATCTATAAAGATACTTACAAAAGGAAAATGACAACTATATACTGCAGCAACTATAGTTGCTGGTGGGCTTAAATGTGTTAAAGTACTTACAGCTTCTGATTCTCAGCACTGAAATACTACGGTTTGATATTTACAACATTATATGCTTATAGTGGTTAATATATAGTATATAACAACTGTGCTGAACACACACACATACACATACAGCTCTCTCTTACCTTTGCATTTGTATCCTTGTTTATAAAAGCCCCATATCTTAAAAAAAAGAGAAGAAAATAAGTTATTTCTGAAGAAAGGATGTGGAAAAAAGTACGGAGAAGAGAAGAGGGAGGGACTACGATCAAGAGAGAGGGAGAGAATCCCAGCAGGTAAACAACAGATGAAAGGGAGAGCACAAACACACAACATCAGAGGCCACACACACACACACACACACACACACACACAGGTAGATCTGAAGGCACCAGATACACTCAATGGAAGGGACTGGGGTACAACAAACAATACACAGCTACACACCACACCATGCTATAAATAATCCCACAGATCAAAGCTAAATCTGCTCTGGCTACGGCTCATTTCTAAAACTGTCTGTCTTAGAAAATACAAAATGCAATAATTTAGGAAGCTTTGAATCTAAAGTGCATGATACTTACAAAGCCAGTGCAGTGTTCACAGAAAGTGGGCTTCACGTATGTGGTCTCAATAAAGGTGTGTATGAACCCCATCTTACAGTTGAGCAAAGAGCTGGCCTTCATAAAGTAATCAATCATCTCCTCTCTGCTGATCTTTCCATCCCTGATTGATCATGACATGAGAGAGAAAAACAGACACTCATTTCAACAGCCAACAAACAGTGCAAAGTGAGTTAAACCTAATGAAGCTTTTTTTTTTACATTTATGTTAAGTTGTGCACACAACAGTGCTCTTGTTTGGCATCGATACACTTACTGATTTTTATCAAGTTCTCCAAACTTGCTGAGATAAGGGAAGTTATTCCTGATACACTCAAACTCTTCGCGTGAGATGAATCCGTCGCCGTTCGTGTCGAAATTCGTGAACACAGACTGATAAGAAAACAGAAAAAGCTTTATGAACATGCATCACCAACAATACTGGTGGAATGAGCTGTAAATGAACATACTGAGCCTGTTAAATGATATAATATACAGTTACTTGACAGTGTCAACAAATATACATATTTGACCCTGCAAAAAAATGTGCTCAGGTCGTGAGATGCTTAAAAAACAGCGAGATGCAATGCCACTGACAGAATACAGAGGCCAGTCTCATGAACACACATATAAATAGTACGCCAAATAAAAACTAAAACTCGTGGTATTGATATGCAAAAATTTACTTTGGCTTGTATATGATATGCATGTGTTCGGCGTGCATATAATACGCAGTTTTCGTGTGCATATGATATGAAATTAGTTGGCGTGCATACGATATAATATAGAAATAACGCACTTTCTAATGAAAGTAACTTTGTGCTTAAATTATTCAGTCTACCCATGTAATTAATTTAATTAATACCTGTACTTGACATCCCTTACTTGTGATTCTGATTGAATAAAGCTTAATTGACTTTAGTTTACCGTCCTAAGTACTTCCCATCACACATTTCTCTGTCAAACAGGTAAACTCATTCGGGCAATTACAAGAACTGCACGGTTAATCAAGATGCAGAGTTTGACTGAGTTTACAGCAGTAATTCAGAGGGGCGGGGCTTAGTCAACTGAAGTGATGTAAAGTGTAAACAAATTCAACTGAAAAGTGTTAGTTCTTCTCTTACATCCACCATCTTCTCGATATGTTTGCTGATGATAGCAGGGTCCGCTTTAGGCTTGACCGACGCTGCCCACTCGTCGATCATTGAGAGTTGTTTAGGAGCTGGACTGGAGGAAGAGGTTGAGTTCTGACGCAGTAATCAAAAACAAAGTCACATGTGTGCAGGTATTGTTAGTTCACTTTATATTTAAATCTAATATTGTGAGTTTACTTATTTTACTGTAAATGATTCCAAACATCTACATTTCACGTAATGCATTGTATTTATTGATCGCCAACATGAATAAATATATCAAATTAACCAAATATAACTGACCGCTGGTTTTGCCGCTCTGGGTTCCCTCTGTAATGAGAGCTGGTAAATCTCCTCTTCTGTGTGATACTGATCCAGTGACACCTACACATAAGGATTCAATGAAAACAAATAAAAATTTTGGGAAAATTGCCTTAAAGTTGTCCAAATGAATTCGTAGCAATGCATATTACTAATCAAGAATTACGTTTTGATTTCTCTACTTTAGGAAATTTACAAAATAATAATTATGGAACATAATCTTTATTTAATATCCTAACGATTTTTGCCATTAAAGAAAAATCTATAATTTTAACCCATACTGTGTATTTTTGGCTATTGCTTCAAATATACCCCAGTGATTTAAGATGGTTTTGTGCTCCAGGGACACATATATATATACTTTGTGTGTTCATATAATTATTCATCCAAATGGCAAGTGATTAAAGAGGTAAAAACTATTGAAGTCAATTTCCAGCACAGGATTATAAAAAAAAAATTATAAAAAAAGGGTAATTTGCAACTTTTTATCTCACAATTCGGACTTTTCTTCTTGCAATTCTTGAGTTTATTTGTCACAATTCATACTTTTTTTCTTTGACCTTTGAGTTTTATCTCAGAAGTGAGAAAAATAAATTGCAACTTTATTTTTATGATTATGATTTTATAACTCGCAATTGCGAGTATATATGATGCAATTCTGGAAAAAAGTCAGAATTGTGAGATAAAAAGTTGTGAGATATTCAGTGGCAGAAACAAGCTAACATAAAACACTGTACGTCAAATGGGCTATGAAAACAGAGTTTAGAGACTCATCAAAACGTTGTTACTGAATGCATTTCCTGTGTAGTTTCTGAAATGGTTAGATTTTACCATGGTATGTTCCCCCCATGCAGTAATTACGGTAATTATTCAGGAGATTCTATGTACAGTTGTTCACGTTTGGAGGACTAAAAAATATTAAGTTCCTATGGCAATGGTGAAATGTATCTATTTGCAGCGTTAGAACAACAAAACTGGCAAATAGCAAATGAATTACACATTCCATAATAAAGAGTTTTAAAACATTGTTTTCCGTGTTGTGTGCGAACAGTTGGAACAGATTTAAGAATATGGTGATGTTATGAACACAACTTTGCACATGGCAACAGTTGCTTTTAAATATTAAGCATGCAAAGAAATTTAACGGTGTGTGAATGCTGTATTTAAAATATACTGTAGAAGATGTCTTTCCTGTTCTGTGCTAAATCTGAGCTGTGACTTATCAGAGCCAAACATGACCAGAGATTTTTTACAATAAACTTTAAAACAGCTGTTGGTCTACATGCTCAACACATTGAGCTCTGTTGCTCAAGCAGCTCATGCAAGTTTAAGTCCAGTCTTCCACACATCTTCAACTGAGTGCTGCAGGGATGACATATCTCATTTAAATGCAAAACTCAGAAATGAGTCCAGTCCCATCGTCCTGAAGTCAATGGGTTTTTGGTCAAATTCCTGAAATATTGTCTGTGTTTAACACAAGCTTAAGATATTTTCACGCTTTATTCTGCAACATTAAATACATTAATAAATCCACCTTTTGAATTTTTTTTCTTATTATTATTATTATTATTTTTGTGGCTAAATTGTGCTTTTTCAAACTCTTGGGAAAATTTATATATTCCATTTATTATAAAATTGGAATATTAAATAAGTTGTTGGAAGCTTATAGCATATGTTTAGCTTTTAACCTCTGGGTATTATATTTAGGCCTTAAAAAACATGTCAGAATCATAAACTTTTGTCGAAAATCCTTGAGAAAACTTGTTAACTTACAGTTTGACCTAAAAAAAAATACAGTTTTTACAAGTAGACACCCATTCAATCGGTCAGTTTTATCCTAATGACATGAAGAGACTCCATTCCTCTTGAAATGGTTTACGTAAGACAGACGCACTCACTGTAAGAAGATTGAGTAAGTCTGTGTTGGCCTCGATGTTAGGAGGATTGCTTTGCACTAGAGCCAGTTCCTGCAGGATTGCATAGAGTTGCTGAGTTTTAATCAAGTTGACGCGGGTCTTCTGTGGGTCTGTCCAGTCCACAAGAGCGACATGAACCGCTATCAAGTCCTTGAGGTTTACAGCCAGGATTGGGAATCGGAAACCAGTGCACTCAGCGAATCGGCGCCGGTACTGACTGTAGTTTCCACAAGACGTCAGCAGGTCCAACAAGCTGTTAAATATCTGAGAAGGATATTCAGATGAACTGGTACTTGTCGGAAATAACGGTGCTGGGTCTGATGTATATGTTAAGTGCATTCTGACAGCTGTGTACCTTATTGGTTTCGTTGCTGATGTGTGTCTGTGTCTCCTTCAGCCTAGAGATGGAGCTGTTATTGAGACCCCCGACCACCGCCATCAGTGTGTTGAAATTCTGCAGCTGCAGCAGTTTCTATACAGTGTGAATTAATGATAAACAAAGAGAAGATGAAGTCATCAAAATCTGACGTTAATTTAAAATAATACAAATAGTTCGCAAAGAACACACTCATGCACATTTCTTAAAACTTGTGAATGTAACAATTTGAAGGTATTTATTTAGTATAATGGTTATATGTATGGATTCCATGGATCTCTATCTTATTTTAAATCATTCAGAACAAAAACATACCTAAAACATAAAGTTACGAACAGTAAACCGACATTTATTATATATGAAACTACAAATCTGATTAAGAATGTATGCTAAATTACATTTTATTGTACTTTCATTCATTCATTCATTCATTTGTGAAAAAGTTCAAGGTTTGAAAGAATAAGTCCATAAGAGACTTATAAATAGAAAATAGTAGAAACATAGATTTGACTATTTTACCACCAGGTTATGGACTTCGTTAATTAATTTGTTGCTTCTTTATTATGGGTTTTTAGTTGTATTTTCGTGATTTCTCACACAGTCTCCAATGTCCCGCTGTATGGACTGACGTTTGTGTATTAACAGAAACAGTTGCTAGCTAAAACTTAAAATTTGATTATCAAATCAGCACCTACAATGCAAAAGGTGGAGGATTTAGTTTGAAATCATTGTTAATCTGAAATTGCAATTTGAAATTGAAATTTCAATTAAACGTGACATCTTAAAGGAGAAAGACTGAAATACTATTTCCTTGTAAAAACATACTCCAATAATCTTAATTTTAAAACTTGCAAAATCATTTTTTACAGTGTCGGATGGATGTGTGCCTGACTATGGGATTTGAAAGCATCCCACTTGACTTACGTTCTGTCACTTGTGCTTGAACCCCTACTACAAATATAAATAAGTGCAAGCATTTGGTGCTTGGCCCCTAAATATGCTTTTAGGAGATGAATGGAGAGATGAAAGGTTTTTAAAGAAAAAGATAACACAATATGAAAAGGAATTAGACAGGAAACCTTGTGAAAGAGAAAAGGGAAGGACCAGAAAGATATAAAGCGGTAGTCGAAGTGATATTTTGGAAGAGGAAGAGCTCAGGGGCCCATAAGAAGGAAGAGAACAAGGGATCATCAGGAGGAAGAAGAGCAGGGGGTGATGGAGCCCCACTGCGCTTCTAAAAAATTCAAAGAGAAGAAAAGTCACATGGGTCTAAGCTGTTATTGTACTGAAGGTCTACACCAGAATAAATGATCATTTCAACCACACAAGGAAACTAATAGACTAAGCACTAACAAGCCCAAATTCACCACTATATTCTGGAAATAAGTTTGATTAAAAGTAGGGTCCCACTTTATATTAAAGGAATGAAAATTCTATCATCATTTACTCAGCCTCATGTCATTCCAAACCTATATGAGTTTCTTTCTTCTGTTGAACAAAAAAGAAGATATTTTGCAGAATACTTGACTTTCCGTACTATGGAAGTCAATGGGGACCAACAACTGCGTTCTTAAAAATAAAGCTGCTTCATGATGCCATAGACGAACTTGGTTATGGTTCCATAAAGAACCTTTAACATCTAAAGAACCTTTCTGTTTCAGAAAAGGTTCTTTGTGACGAAAGAAGGTTATTCAGATTCTAAAAAGTTTAGAAAGAGATGGTTCTTTAAAGAACCTTTGACTGAATGTTTCTTTGTGGAGCCAAAAATGGTTCTTTTGTGGCATCGCTGTGGAGAACCTTTTAAGCACCTTTATTTTTAAGAGTGTGTTTGTTTCTTTAAAGTTAAAGTTGTGTTCAACATAAGCTAGAAACATATGCATGTTTGGAAAGACGTGAGGGTGAGTAAATGATGACAGAATTTTTGGGGTGTTTATGTACTTTAAATGCACATGTTTTACATTATACACTGAAAAAACTGGTGTAGAAACAACTTTCACTCAGATATTGCTAGTAAAGTGTACAATGAGTTTCAAAGAAACAGCAACACATTAAACATGACATTTAGAATTATGTATTTTCTTGTACAAATGTACTCTAATAATCTTTATTTACAACTTTTTACACTGTGTGTACATTTAAAAACACAATTAATTTCTGTAATTACTTCTATAATTCCACCGCTGACCTCAAACCATGAGACCTGTCCCTAGCATTACCCACGTCCCATCTCAATAGGGGCAAAAGTGTTTTGCAAAACAGTAAATAGAATGTACCCAACATTTTTCAACAGAAGCACATTTATACCTAATATAAAGTAGGACTAAGTTGAGTTTCTGCTGACCTGTGCGACCCGTATGAAGTGTGCGATCACAGCCGCTCTCTGCGGTGCGGTGGGTTTACTCAGAACCATCAGCTGAATCCACTGCGAGACGCTGTTAAAGAGCGTGATAAACCTCTCCAGGATGGGGTTATCCACCGTACAGCCGTGCATCACAAAGCTGTGGTAATCCTGAAACTGAAACACACATTCAACAGATGGTCACCGATCACGAGAGAGGAATAACTCCATAATGACTTTATCACGGATAACAAAAACATGTTCTAAGAATGTTTCATGTTTGTGTTCCTATTAAGTTATGAATTTTCTAAATATTCTTTTAAAAAAGTTCAGTTTTTCTTTTATTAACCGTCTAGTGTTGTTTACATGGCGGTCAAAAGTTACTTTTTTTTTAATGCAAGAAAACGAATGTACTATATTTTAGTTTAATGGTTTTAATATTTAATATTTTGTATTTTTAGGGTATTGTATTGTATTTATGGAATAGTTATGCTCCATTAATTACCTGTTAACCACTTAATGAGCATAGACGTTAAAGTGTTGTAAATTCAATGCTTTGGAGCACAGATTAAAGTTTGGTCTCTTTTCAGAGAAGACACTTGGCAGATTATTGCTGAAGTGAAAAAAAAAAATACTAAAAGAAGTTAAAGAAGTTTATTATTATAAATGCACAAATGATAACTTTAAACTTTTACATGAAATATATATTTTCCAAAAACATTTTTTACTCTGTACCCGAAATAAATAAATAAATTCTCTTCCAATTAATTTCCAGTGAAAACCATTTAATCTTTTCAAATCATTTCTATAATTAATATTTATTTATTTATTTTTCTACCAAGTTTCATACCATTCCGATGGTCAAAGATAACTGAAATAGGGTTAAATGCAAACACATGCACTCAATTGCACATTCAGGACTGTATGGAAATCTACGTGGTGAGCCATTCTCATCCAGTTCTTAATGTAAGATAAAAATAAATGCATCAGCTTAACACTCCACCCGGACATGACAGACATCTTTCAGCACTTTTAGATTTTAATTAGGGCATTATTTGGTCTATTTCTATCTCTTCTGAGGACAAATAGAGCACTTTCACTCCAACAATGAGAGCAAAACCTCTACTCACAAACATACCATTATCTTGCAGAAGGATTTGTACTCCAGATAGGTCAGATGTTCAGCGAGCTCACAGGGGTCCAGGTGATCAAACAAAAGAGACATTTTTCTCTTTTTTGACACTGATGGAACTCTTTGGGTAACCTGACGTTTCCATTTATACGAGGGCCTACAGCAGGAAAAAGATGTTATTTCAGATAGCGCTAAAGTTGCTATTGTTGGCAGCTGACTAACATGCTGAAATCTGACAAGTTGACCTTCATGACAAACTCATTTTATCTGGCTTCAGTTTATGGAGCAAAACTTGTGGATTTGATTTTGCCACATTTGAAAGTGCGGAAATAACATTTGAAAGCTACACGCTAACAAAAAAAAGTTTGTTTATTGGCATATATGATTTCACATAGAATCTTTACTATTCATGGAATCTTTCCATTCCAAAAAAAAAAACCCCAAAAAAGTTATTTATAGTGGAAAACAGTTGTTTACATCATTTAAATGTTCTACACACTTAGAAACAAATGGTTATTTTAAGAATTGAACACTTAAATGTTCTTTGGAGAACCAAAAATGGTGGATCTATGTCATTTCTGTGAAAACGCCCTTTAGAAACTTTTATTTTTAGAAGAATACAGCAGAAGACAAGATCATGTGGACTGTTTTTCTGTCCTTAACAGTTGCGGTTACCACCCATGATCGTGTGGAAAACAGGGCATCCCCTTTTATGGTCTTTTTGTTTTGAACAGCAGTGCGAGATGACAGATTTGTAATTTTTTTTTTGTGAACTGCTTAACCTTTGCGGACTGCGAGCATGAAATGAGTGTGTAGGTGTGTGTCTGTGCACTTACACACTCTCCACATCGATAAGCTGACTCTGTGTTTCATTGCCGCCAGTGTTCAAGTTCTCTCTCAGGTCTTTAATCTGGTCAGCCAAAGCAGGATTCAGATCAAACTCTACTGGATATTCGGAAATCCAGAACCTACATGGAAAAAAAAGTCAGAACAGCTAATGCAATACAAAAGAGCGGATACGACATCCCATGGAGAATAGCAATGTGACACAGGATAAGTCTTACTTTACAAGGTGGCATATTTGGGCTCTGAGCTCATCAGTGCTGCCTTCCTGTGACCTGTATATTTGTTAAGTGTGTAAAGTTTTAACTTGACTACTTAACTCTATACCATGACATTATCCTTTCATTTTAATTTAACACCAGCAATGAAAGAGAACATGCAAAGAAGAGATAAAACACTAACAAAAAATAGAAAGTTATCAACACCATAGTCCAGATTTTATAGGTTTGCATTAAGTATTCTTTTATTTAGTTTTGCATGTTTAACTTTACAATAGGACTTACATCTTCACCCAAAATATCCAATTTAGCACTTTATGGCAGGATCTAAGAGTCAATTCCAGTAAATGCAACATGGGTTGTAACCTCATCTAATGATGTTGAAATATATCGGTCAAGTATGATTGTGTGAAAACTACTTGTAGATAAAGGATACTTTAGCAGCAGTTTCTTGGACAGATCGGTGGAGGATATGTACCAAGGATGCATCATCAGAAACATTTTCACAAAGGAGGGATCTTTTATTTTGCCTTCACTGTCTGAAAACACAAACACCACAGAACATAAATGAAGAATAAACAATAACACTTTAGATTAGGCAACACAAATTCATTAACACTTAAGGGTTTTCCCTCAACCAACTCCTAATTTGCTGCTTATTGACAGTAAGGTAGTTGTTTGGAGTAGTTCTATTTAGATATTGGTAGGGTCATGCATTAATATGTGCTTTATAAGTACTAGCAAAAAGCCAGTATGCTAGAATGCATGCTAATAAACAATGTAATGTTCCTAATCTAAAATGTTACCAAATGACCCGACACATTTTCTTGTTGTGACTTCCTTGGTCAACTTCCTTGACCAGCTTTACCAGGTAAGCTTTGTTCATAAAAAGCATTCTTATTGTTTGCCGACTCACCATTTCTGTAGATCCGCAGCAATAACTTCTGCTTCTCAACTGCTCTAATTCATCAGACTAAATGTTCCAGCCAAACTTCTTTCTTTACAGACTCACCAAAGGATTGTATGCAGAAGTCCACCAACTCGTCCACTGTTCCTGAATCCATAGGTAACGGATCCATCATATCTCTGTTTTTCTTCCTCTATCTTTGCTTTCTAACAGCCTTCTGTCTTTCTCTTCTCCTCCAGTGATCTTCCTCTTCTCTTTTGTCTGTCAATAGAGATTGTTACTGTAAGGAGAAGATCACATTGAACATCCTTGTGAAAAAGAAGTGCGCTTAGTTGTATTGAATGTGCACTTGTATACTTTGTATCTTAAAAGTACATAAAAAATAAAGTAGAAGTATTTAGTTTTTGCAGTTAATTTAGTATTAATGACATAAAAGGCCACTTAAGTGTACTTAGAGTACTTAAGTGTCTTAAGTGTACTCAAGTGTCTTAACACTTAAATTTTTTTATAGTGCAGTTTATAGTGTACTTCAAATGTATATATTGAACAAAACTGTACTTGCAGATTCAATTTATTTTGAAGGTTTTTGCACACCGAGACCGAAATGTACGCATGCGTTTTTCAGTTTTTTCGTATTCACCATCCTTTCCTATCGAAATGCATGCTACAGATGCGAAAACGCAGAAAATCGAACCTGATCCGATTGGTTGTATGTCGGACCAAAGTTTCGGAGGCAGTGTGTACACATGATTGACACAACGTGAGGTCACTTAAGTGCACTTAAGAAACAAACATCTCAAATGCATGTAGACATTTAAAAAGTGCACTTTGCAATAATAATAATTTTAAATGTACTAAATTACAACTTCAGCCTTAGAAATGCGTAATTACAACATTCAAAAACATGACAAATAAGTTTAATTAGAAGTTACATTAAAGTGTATTTTAGTTTAGTAATACATTCAGCGTTCAAATTTCAATTACAACAGACTTATGAAATTAACATATGAAATGTACTTGTGTCCTACTTAAGTGGACTGCATTCATTAATTTACAATTAGCATGCAATTAAGTGTCAAAAACATTACATTCAGTTTGAACTTCAGTATATTCTTTTCAAATATAAGTAATCTTTTTTTAAAATATGCTAAAGTGTACTTCTAATTCTCTAATTCGCAAGGGCTTGCTTCATAGTTTAGTTCACATTTGAAAGAGAAAGCCATTTTGGTTTTGGAGCAACTCTAACAGAAGGTATTATAGAATATTTAGTACAACTTAACATATTTTATTCATATTTTCATTGAGACAAAATATAAAAGAGCTGCTGATGCTGCAGAACAATGTGTTGTTTGTTTGATTGCTTGTGTTTGTGTGTGTTTAAAAGGCTTTTTGATCTTTGACCAAACAAGCCGCTGATTACGACATTATTTCTGAGATATTAGTGACCGGATGACAGACGAACCAAATGTCCCGAGTGATAAACTCATTCAACATAATGCGCACACACACATAAATGTCATAATGAGTTTCAGACTGCCAAGGAACTGACCTCTTCAGAAAACAAAAAGCCTCAAGTTAGCACATCCTAAAATAGAAATGGTCATACAAGTACCAAACCACAGTCTATCCTTCATACAACACACACACTTATCTCTCACTATGCTTTCCTGTATTGATACAACACACACACACACACACACACACACACATGCTCATGCAGTCGTAGCAAGGTGGCCAGCAGGAAACCATGGCAACAAACTCTGATCCCATTGTGATCAACCTCTCCATATGGAAACACAAATTATATTCCACTACAGAGAATTCCACATGAATGAAATGCACAGAACAATACGGACGATAGAGAGAAACATACAATATATTATATTATTAATAAATATAAATATAAAATGAAAACACCCAGCCAGCCATTTCCTCTGTCTGTCTAATAATTTAGTCTCAGTTCTCTGTTTGTCAGAAACCACCGAAAATACAAAGAAAACACTGTAGACAGTAGTGGATCTTTAAATAAGGCATCTTGGGAAATTATGCATGGCCACTCACACACACACACACACACACACACAAGCCTCCATTAAGCTACATGAAGCGTGTTTTATATAGGATCTCATTGTATGGTGGAATGTGTGTGTGTGTGTGTGTGTGTGTGTCTATGCGTGTGTGTGTGTTGCTGCAGAGAGGTGGGCGGACACTTTCAATTACAGCCCTCATAGAGAGAGAGAGAGAAGAGAATAATAGATTTAATAGAGGAGCCGCAGTAAGACTCTCTGTCTCAAAAAAAACAAAACCCTTCTGACTCAAGGCCTGAATCGCGAGCCATGGTCGGACTGCTGTCTACAAATCCTGAGAAAAGCTGATAAACGTCCTTTTGACTTGTGTTCTGTGTGGAACTGCTCACAGCCTATTATTAACTGACTAGCCGTTAAACAGCAGGCCTTAAAAGGTTAGGTCACCCCAAAATTAAAATTAGCCCATGAATTACTCACCTTGAAGTCATCTTAGGTGTTTATGACTTTCTTCTTTCATACAATGCAGTCAGAGTCTTTGATCTTTAAAGTTGTTTGATGCCACTCAGCGGGTGTTGCACTGCATCGGCTCATGAGAAGTTTAATAAAAAGCGCATCCATAAAAAAAAAAAGTGTCTCACCCGGCTCCGGGGGTGAACAAAGGCCTTCTGTAGCGAATCGATGGGTTTTTGTAAGAAAAATTAACCAAAACTGACCTCATACGTCATTCCCCTGGATCAGCTTTGTTTACAACTGTGAGCGCAGATTCACTACAGGAGGACTTTGTTCACACCCCAGAGCCATGTGAGACACTTTTTTAATGGATGAGCTTCTCAAGGACCGATGCAGTGCAACACCCACTGTATGCTCTCAATGTCAAATGCAGAAACGTTAATTCATGCGTTCATGACTTCAAGGTTAGATTATTGTAATGCTTTATTGGGTGTTTGTTCTGCACACTTAATAAACAAAACTCCAGCTAGTCCAAAATGCAGCAGCAAGAGTTCTTACTAGAACCAGGAAGTATGACCATATTAACCCGGTCCTGTCAACACTGCACTGGCTCCCAATCAAACATCGTATAGATTTTAGCTCCTAAACTCTGGAATAACCTACCTGACATTGTTCGGGAGGCAGACACACTCTGTCAGTTTAAATCTAGATTAAAGACCCACCTCTTTATCTAGCTTTCACATAACACACTAACACATTTCTATTATTCAAATGCGTTAAAGGATTTTTAGGCTGCATTAATTAGGAAAACCGGAACCGGGAACACTTAATGTAATTGCACCTGATGTAATTGCTACATCATTAGAAGAATGGCATCTACGCTAATATTAGTCTGTTTCTCTCTTATTCCGAGGTCACCGTAGCCACCAGATCCAGTCTGTATCCAGATCAGAGGGTCACTGCAGTCACCCGGATCCAGTACGTATCCAGACCAGATGGTGGATCAGCACCTAGAAAGGACCTCTACATCCCTGAAAGACAGCGGAGACCAGGACAACTAGAGCCCCAGATACAGATCCAGGTTTTTTTCTCAATTCTGTCACCGATGGAGTTTGCATGTATCTTGCTATGTTGAGCTAATCAACTCAAAACACAAACATTCACTGCCAAAGAAGCTGGCTGTTCAGAGTGCTGTATCCAAGTATGTTAACATAAGGTTGAATGGAAGGAAAAACTGTGGTAGAAAAAGATGCACAACCAACCGAGAGAACCGCAGCCTTATGAGGATTGTCAGAAAAATTTATTCAAGAATTTGAGTGAACTTCACAAGGAATGGACTGAGGCTGGGGTCAAGGCATATAGACATGTTAAGGAATTTGGCTACAGTTGTCGTATTCCTCTTGTTAAGCCACTCCTGAACCACAGACAACGTCAGAGGCGTCTTACCTGAGCTAGGGAGAAGAAGAAATGGACTGTTGCCCAGTGATCCAAAGTCATCTTTTCAGATGAGAGCAAGTTATGAATTTCATTTGAAAAGCCCAAGTTGCTTGAACTCCAGTGTTAAGTTTCCACATTCTGTGATAATTTGGGGTGCAATGTCATCTGCTGGTGTTGGTCCAATGTGTTGTTTTTTTTAAAATCCAAAGTCACTGCACGCGTTTACCAATACAATTTGGAGCATGCTTCCTTCTGCTGACCAGCTTTCTGAAGATGCTGATTTCATTTTCCAGCAGGATCTGGCACCTGCCCACACTGCCAAAAGCACCAAAAGTTGGTTAAATGACCATGGTGTTGGTGTGCTTGACTGGCCAGCAAACTCCTCAGACCTGAACCCCAGAGAGAATCTATGGGCTATTGTCAAGAGGAAAATGAGAAACAAGAGACCAAACAATGCAGATGATCTGAAGGCCACGGTCAAAGAAACCCGTGCTTCCAGACCGCCTCAGCAGTGCCACAAACTGATCACCTCCATGTCACGCTGAATTGAGGCAGTTATTAAAGCAAAAGGAGCCCCTACCAAGTATTGAGTACATGTACAGTAAAGCAGTGTCCTTCTTCGTTTCACCCCTTGTATTTAATTTTGTTATTTGATTTGAGCGTGGATTGTGTCTGTGCTCTTTGTTCACTTGTTGAGGAGAGAGCACGATAAGATGTCACGTTACATACTGTACATTGGGCTTCACGTAGTTTACTTTGATGTGTTAGTTTATTAGTTTATGATTTTTGCCACCCGCTGTAACGCTTTTAGTTTTTTTATTTAATGCTTACTTTTGGTCTATTGGTTGGGGTTGAAATTAATAAATGCATTTTTCTCTGTTGGAACTTGTAGTGTTCTCCTCTTCATGACTTACCCACCATTCGATATGCACTATTAAAATGTATGCTAACTTTTATTATAGAGTTTTATGAATGTTACATTCCTGTGATGTCTCTGGACAAATTAAATAAGTTTTGGGAAAGAAACATAAGGATGAAGATCCACCCTTGAATATAGCCATCAATGGGACATAAGATGATTGGGTAACACTTTATTTTAACGTTTTCTTGTTACACGTTACATGCACTTACTATTAATTATGCTTAATTACATGCAAGTTACTTTAAGCCAAACCTCAATTCTAACCCTAACCATATAGTAAGTACATGTAGTTAATTAATATTAATCTGTATTTAAATAGATAATTACAGTGTAACAAGAATACCTTAAAATAAAGTATAACCACAGATTGCATGACAATGTTTGATGAAATTATATATCTCATATAACAGTTATAATTGTTATATGAGAGTGTTGTGTCAGTTTGCTAAAATAGTATCAAAGCAAATAATAAAACAAAACTATATAGTGAACACACTTGACATCATAAACCCATCAATTTAGCTCTCATAAGTTGTTTATTGTAAAATATTAAGATTGCACTGATTGCTAATTGAGAATAATGCACTATATCCTGGTATAACCATTTTATCTAAAAACATAAATGGGTTCTTGTCCAGAATAAGCTACAAAGTGGACCATGGTGCATTTTAAAATTATTGCTCTGCCAAGTCAGTTTGAGATAAGTCTACACACATGCGGAGAAGAAAACACAGTTTGTGGTGCAATGAAATGTCATGTGGTGCAACCAACTATGCAAAAATAATGTAGCAGCTTTTATGTGGCCAGGCAGAGAAATGGCCGCACTTCAACCTCAGGAAATACAAAATGAAAAGCTTATACACTGCTTATCAACACAAGTTAATGAGTAAGGCCAAGTAGGGGTTGAACCACGTTTATAAAATGTCGTGTGGAATGACTACCCAAAAACTTAACTATATTTATGAATTATTAACTCCAAAATATATATATATATATATATATATATATTTGTTACAATACTTTTCACTGTGAACAATATGCATAAAAACTAAATAATAATAATGATTATCATGTTGTTTTTTACAGCACATGGCATTTTTAGAGGCATTTTATTTGTACTTTTCCTGAAAATGGTGTAAAGGTTTTTCAAAAATTTATGAAACCATCATGAAAAACTAAATTTCCAAGAATTTGGTCTATGTGATTTAAAACCACATTTGAAGGATATTTCATTTTCTTTACAATCTTATTTGTAACCCAAATACAAATGAAAATTGTATTATTAACTTACAATAAATTATTAAGTAGAATAAATAAACAAATAAATGACAAAGTTAAATATCCTCACTTTGATGTGAAGACATGGATACGCCACAGATAACCAAAACCTCCATTTATGTCGATTTTAAGTACAAGCATTGAGCTTATCGCTCACATGCAAATTAATTAAATGCATTTTTTCCTATCTAGCATTTCTCATAACAAGTTCAAGCAACTACTGCGCTGGATTGTGGTGATCGATAATGAAATAGCTGAATATAACCTGGAATTTCTAACACCTTTTTTGTAAGGAATGCGGAAGTGTAGAGAAGTTGTGACTAAAATTGCTTCTGAGCTCTTCTAGTTTGTCTCTGATGCAATTAAAGCACTCATCATGAGACCTGCGAGTGTTTGTGTGTTGGATGTGTGCAGTTGTCGTCAGTAAGCAGCTGTTTTCTGAAGCTTCTGTTGCTTGGTGACAGAACCCCAGAACTATTGATCCTCACAGGGGTTTAATCGAAGTGTGTGTGTGTGTGTGTTTGTCCGGTGTTTTATGACAGAGGTGTTTTGAATATTTCAGTTTCTCCTGCAGAGTGTGTGTCCTGAAGGCTCAGGGCTTCACTGATATTTCTAACCCAACATAATGAAGTCTGACTCCAATCGAGAGAGTAACTTCAGCTATGGAATACATCATCTTTCTCTGTTATGACTCTGTGCAATAAAGGTCCAGATCTAATTAGATACACAACACTCATTAGAGGAGGAAATAACAGCATTCACACAGAAGCTTTCATTCAGACACACAGCTCAACACTAATGATGCCTATCTCAGTGATACTATTAATCTCACTATCGTTATTGGATGTTACATCATTGCTGTCAAAGTTAGAGCGTGGCTCCTCACTGTCGTGGGAAAAGAAACAAGCGTAAAGAGAAGTGAGAGGCACTCTATGCTAGAAGAATGGCATCAAACTCTGGGTTAGTTGGTTTCAAGAAGACAAAATAAAACATATCTAACTAAGATTCTATATGTTTCTCTTCCAACTCAAGGTTTATGATTAACACTGCCATGCTTGTGAATAAACGTGTAAGAAGCCAATCATTTGAAACACTGAGAAAGTCACAATGATTCATTTAAATTCACTGAAAGTTTCCTCATCCTCGAGATAATCCAAGATGGAGATGAGTTTGTTTCTTCATCAGGTTTGGAGAAATGTTGCATTGTATCACTTGCACATCATTGGATGCTCTGCAGTGAATGGGTGCCGTCAGAATGAGAGTCCAAACAGCTGATAAAAACACCACAATAATCCACAAGTAATCCACACCACATGTCTTGAGTAGAGAAAAGCTATGTGTTTGTAAGAAACAAATCATCAAGACATTTTAACTTAAACCTATTTCTTCCAGCTAAAATACGATTCAATAAAAGTTTTTTTTTTTTTGAATCAGGAGGGAAATCTGCACAGATAAGACACAGTTCATGAAAACAGCTCTAAACTAATATGTGGATGGATTTTGATGTGCGAAATAACAGGAGATTGACTTTTTCACTGGAGGAAGCAACAGTTTGAAGATAAAAAACACCTTAATTACAGAGTTATTTCTTACAAACACACAGCTTTTCTCTTTTCAAGACATGTGGTGTGGATTACTTGTGGATTATTGTGATGTTTTTATCAGCTGTTTGGACTCTCATTCTGACGGCACCCATTCACTGCAGAGCATCCGTTGATGAGCAAGTGATGTGATGCTACATTTCTCCAAATATTCCTTTTTTCTAAGGCCTTTGCTGTATGATTGGTTGTTTTTTGTGTGTGTGTGTTACTGTGTATGGTATTTTTATACTTTTATCAAATTGTTAGTTTGATGTGCTTTTATGATCATACTTTTTATGACTTATATAATGATTTCTTTCTACCATGTAAAGCACTTTGGTCCATTGTAATGGTGTTGAAAGTGTTGAAAGTCAGTCTTTCAATATCTGATTTCATGCTTCGTTACAGTTACACGTTTCCTTTCCATATTGTCATCGTTTCAAACTCTTGAACAAAAGTAGCTGCATCTGTAAGTGAAAATGAGCTTGCTTTTTGTTTGTGGCTGTTCTGAACCACAGCAGAGGCCATTGTGATGCAGAAAATGACTTTTCTGTAATGTGGCAGACTTGTTTGTTCATGTGGATGTGCAGGTGTTTTTATTCTCTCTCACTCTCTGTACTCTTTTTACAGACTTATACTACTGTGGGTATGTTTGTGTGTGTGTGTGTCTCTGGAATTTTATTTTGTTTATTATTATTGAATATTAATTTGACTCTAATAATAATGATGTGTAACTGATTTTACTCATTGAGAGTGTATTATTTATGATTGCACTGGAGTTTCGCATTAGCTGTAGAGTTGTGTGTGAGTCTGAAGAGAGACAGCTGGTCTGCGGGCGGTGGACGGTTGCGGCACAGGAGATGTGGAGAACTTGGTAAAAAGTGCAGTCTGCCGTGCCAAGTGTTCTTGACCCTTGCGGGAATTATCTAAATTGTTGCTGTTTTCAAGCGATGTAAGAACACAGGCTTTACGTGGGAAGATAATCGGGCAGCAGAGCCGCTTCGCAGAGTGAATAACATGAATTGCTCAGTGCAATAAAAACATCTCTTGACATTGAAATGAATACATAAAGCCTGTGATGTAGTGGAGATAGATATGATGAATAATGGAAATAATTGTGAACAAGAGTCTATTATAAGAAGCTTCAGGAGAGCTTTTAATTCACACACACACACACACATTTTTCTGGTGTCTATTTTGTGGTCTATTGTTTCTTTTTTCTGTGTTTTGCATTTTATGTGTGAAGTGCCTACAGAAAGCAACTTTAAAAAGCAGTATATAAAATAAAAAATAATATATATATTTTTTTTTTCCATCAGAATTTAAGAATTGTGTTCATAAGTTTAGTTGCACTCACTAAAAATATATTCAGAGCCATGAATAGTATATGAATGCATGTACATCGTGGGTGTGCATGTTTGTTTGGCGTACTTTTTTGAGAGAGTGGTGACTGCATTGCAAATTTTGGTTTCAACTACTGATAAATCTGCCCTATGTAATAAACAGAAAAATATTCATGAAGTGTTTGAGGAACCAAATTAGCCAGAGCTTAATTAGAAAGATCTAGCATAGGTAACTCTATAAACTCTAATAACGTCCAGACAGGAAGGTAATTTACTTGATTTATTTATTTTTAATCTTTTGTTTGTTTTTGTGAGTTTGTTTGCCGTTCATACTTTCAGCCTTTGCTCATCTCTGACGTTGTGCTTTCACTTGTGGATCTGTAAATTAAATGGAAAGCAGATTGTTATTATATATTCCAGTTTCACTTCATAACATTTAACATGTTTGTGACCTTCTGTGAAACTCGTGGCCCTCTGTCTGTCAGTGTGTGTGTGTGTGTGTGTTTGTGTGTGCGTGTGTGTGTGTGTGTGTGTGTGCGTGTGAAAGGGGGAGAGAAGGAAAGAAAGAGGGAATGTTCTCGGTTGGTTGTTCTATCTCAGATGCAGATGCTTCCTGTTGTGCTGAAAACGGAGCAGTTTGACAGTTTAACAAATGGCGGAAGTTACTGTTTATGTGACTATTTCACAAATAAAGGTGCTTAAAAGGTTCTTCACAGCGATGCCATAGAAGAACCATTTTTTGGTTCCACAAAGAACCATTCAGTCAAAGGTTCTTTTAAAAAAACACCTCTTTCTAACCTTTTTTATAATCTGAAGAACCTTCTTTTGCCACAAAGAACCATTTGTGAAACGTTCTTTATGGAACCATTAAAGGTTCTTCTATGGCATCGTGAAGCACCTTAATTTTTAAGAGCACAGTACAAATGAGATAAAAAGATCTATTTCAGTTAATATTACTTATGTGCACTTCTGATATTTAGTCGGTGCACACAGCTATGCAACAAACACTTGGGCAGCACAAGTACAGTTTTAGTGAAGTCATGCCAACAAACCACACTAAAACTGAAACCGATCTGCTCTTACTTGCTGCTGCACTGAGGTTACTGTACAAGTCTGGTGAACTGAACAAGCAGACAGGAAGACTTGCTTTTCTTTCTGCCCAGCTTCTGTCTTTCAGCAGCAACACAATGCTGCTTTATTAAACCAGAAATGCAAATGCTCTCATCTAAAACTGTGTGTGTGTGTGTGTGTGTGTGTGTGCCTGCTCATATGCACATCTCTCATCCTTCTCCTAGTAGAAATTAAGTGAAGACATCCCTAAAATTCCAGTACACCTTCTTAAATCCATGGCCTTCCTGTTTACCCCAACTGACAGTATGTGATGTATGTCAGAGGCCCAGGCTCACTAACAGAGCCAGACAGTACTCTATACAGCCTTATATTGTTGAGATTAGACATGCTGAGAGAAATATTTGCATGTGCATGTATCTGTGAATGATATGCATGAACAGCACAGGGTTAAGTCTGTTGTAATCTTTCTGAAACAACATGCAGACTAGTGCTGCATTCGTTTTTTGCTAATAGTGTGGTACGTATCTGTGTATGATGCATGCATGCAAACGTCTGTGTGCATGTGTGTGAAAGTTTGAATAACTGCGTCTCCGTGTAGACTGATTTCCTGAGTATATTCGGACAATTGTAACAGCTCAGAGTAAGTATTTTCACTTCACACAGCAGTCATGTTTTCCTGTCGAGGATACCAAGCTGTTGTCCTGCTTTTATAAAATGATGCAAACAGGAATTAAACAATTACAAAATAATGTTCAAGCAGTATACATTTTTAGAGGTGGGCAATGTAAGCCATCTCGTGATTGTGCAAGAGAATACGTTTCATAACTCACAAGAAGTGCGCTTAATTGTACTAATGTGCGCTTGTAGCGTACTTCATCTAAAAAGTATATTTGTTTGAAAACTGTACTTGCAGATAATATAATATCAAAGCAAAAACAACACTTAAGTGACTTAAAGAGAGACACATTCATGACTATTTCTTAACACACTTAACATACTTAAGTAACACACTTTTAAACCGTTTAATAATCTTATGATGTGGTTTAAATAAGTACACTTATTTAGATGTGTTGATTAACTCACTAAAGCAAGTTATGTAAGCAATAAGGCACTCGAGGTGTGCTGTATTGTGAATTGCTCCGTGCCATTACTTATTCACAATACAGCACGCCTCGAGAACCTTTTAGAAAACGGTTACCACACAATACTAATATTAAAACCAAAATTGTATGTATTTTGTACTTTTTTGAAGAAAGTTCATTAAAAATGCCATCCTTCTGCAAAAAAAAGAAGTTCCTGACAGTGACAGCAAGAGAATTATCTTATGTACGTCATCTTGCATGTAATTATGATTATAATAACTATTAATTATGCTTAATTACATGCAAGTAACCCTAAGCCAAACACTAATCCTAACCCTAACTATACATTACGTAAGTACATTAGTTAATTAATATTACTCAGTACTTAAATCTATTATAACAACAAGGACACCTTAAAATACAGTCTAACCAATGTGTGTGTATTGTGAAAATCGTCTACTCTTAATGAAGGGAATGTGACAGACCCGTGACAGAAGAGGAGTCTGCAGGTTTGTCTCAAGTCATCTAGAGAGACACTGTTTTAACTGTGCTAGAATCTCAGCTGATCCGCACTGCCTTGAACCAGTGTATAAAGTGACCCTGACAGACTGGAAACTGGCAGACAACTTTCTCCTGTGAAACATAACACGATTTCATCAGTCTTCCTGATGAGTCACGTCTTGAAATTCTCCTCTCTGCATATCTTTCTTCTAAAAAAAGCTCTGCGGCATTTCTTTTTTGAATCTTGAGCTTAATCCAGCTTTCACCTCCAACATGCTGCTGTTTTCTCTGTCTGACTCTTACTGTTGTCGGAGACAAATATGTGCATGTCTCTCAACAGGAGGTTCATTTATATTACTTATTCTATCTTTGTTTATAAGTTCAGGTCCAAGAAAATCCTTTTGCTACGAAACCATTCCTTTAGTGAACTTTATTTTCTCTCTGTATCTGCATCTCTTTGCTCTCTGATCTACTTGCTTCTCCGTCTCTAGGCTGAGGGATTGATTTTCCCCAAAAATAATAAAATAATCCATGTTTATTGCTCTGCTTAGAGCTAATAACTCATTACACTGCCCGTGAGCCTGCTTTAATTACCAATGATTATTCCAGATCAGGCTTATTGGAAAAACGTGCATGTGCCGACATTTCTGCAAAATGATTGCTTCCTAGTTGCTTCTTGCATATTTCACATTTAAAGGTAATCTATGGGGTGGCACCAAAAGCACATTCAGTTTTATCCAAAACAGATGAGTGTGAATGAAACATTGTTTTATTATGTTGTACAGTGAGCGCTGCTCAAAGGGTAATGCTCTGTTGCTTTTTTAAATAATGTATCCACTCAAACCCTGCCATAAACCGTACGATAGTGTTAATATGAGAAAGCATGAGTTAAAAACACATTTGCTAAAGCAGACATGCCATTTAAACTTGCTTCTACAAGTCACTGCAATGTTTTACTATGACTCATGTTTTGCGGGAACTTGCGCCACACTGTACCGGGTGCGCTCCCGAGCAAGTTTACCACGCCAGAAAAAGCCAAACATATGGAGCTGCATGTGATGCAAACATCAAAATGCATTAGTTCACAAATCATGCGCTGTAGTAACAGTGTTTTGAGGTCACAAACAGGGTGTGAAACATGGGGGAGGGGCTTAACTTCTAAATAAATACAAATATACAATATAATTTTAAATTCTAATTTTGGCTGCCTCTGAAATGAGACAATGTTACCTGGCTAGTTGCAAGAAAAAACCCTCTCATTCATGAATGTGCATTTATAGCATGGACAGAGTAACAGCTAAATATAAGTGTGTACAATGCAGTTCAGCTGAATGATAAAGTTTGACCTCTTTAACTTTATACTGTTAAACTGAATGCACGAAGCAAACTGCTGAAATTCCCACAACACTAAAATAAGAGTGTGTGGTTTATGTGTCAATCAGATGTGCATGAATGGCAGCAGCACACTCCCGGAGGGTTTTCTTTCTGAATCATCATTGATCCACATCAACATCCCCCCCACCCCCAATTGGGAAATGTGTAATTCACATCCAGGATATTAACATAGTTTAACAGACATTAACATAGACTTTGTGCTCCCTTAAAAAAAAAAAATAATTGTATGGTTAATGCTTAAATTGCTAGTTCACATGAAAATTAGAATTGTATGATCATTTATTCACCATTATTCACATTTCCAAAAACTACTGTCTACTCCATTGACTTTCATTGAAATAGGATGTTCCATAGAAGAAACAAAGCATACTGGTTTGGAATAATATTAAGATGAGTAAATGATGACTGATTTTTTTGGGAGGGTGAAGCATTCCTTTAAGATCAGAACAGCTTAGACGCTTTGTCAGCATTGCACCACACTCTGGGTGTAAAGAAGAGGCGAGCTTACGGAAAATTCGCAAACGCACACTAGAAGTGTCAAGTATTTAACTAAAATAACCTCATGGTGTGAGAGGAGTTTCTCTCTCTTTCTCTCACAGATAAACGCGTTTCAGTCCGGCTCTGTGCTTACATACCTGATATTGCATAATGCGTAATAACAGGAATGAGTTCAGACCCCCAAATAAGCGCAGTGCGCTGCGCGCGCGCATCGATGTCCAATTAGACTCGCTCACCTTGATGATGGACTGAAGAACATTCAGATCGGGATCAGCACATCTGTCCACATCGGTCGACTCTTTGAAACTTTGGAGATCCGAGTGCAGCGCTCAGTAAATCTGAATGGTTTCACTGTGTGGTGAATACAAGCAGCTGCTCTTCATCACTCTGTGCCACAAGTGTCTTCCTCTTCGATCCCCCAGGGTTGGAGAATTAGCGGGAGCGCGCACACGCGAACGCGGAGGAGGCTGAAGTGCGTGTGTGAAGCAATCTCTCCCTGTTTCTGGAGCTGGAGGCGCGTGAAGGCGGTCCATTAGTTTCACTAGAGGGAGAGAGCGACATGCTCCGGATAAAGGCGGCGTCCCACGAGCACACTCCGATTTTGTACGCGCTGTCTCACCTGTTGACTGATTTTGATGAAATCTCGCCCTCTCCTGTCGGAGGTCTGTCACGCGCACCGATTAAGAATAACCGAGGGTTGATGGAGTAAAGTACTTTTCTCGCTTTCTGCCAGTCACGTGACACTCAAATATCACAGGAGAGCCGCTTGAACAGAAACTATTTGACGGGATCAAATTTTACAGCATTTAACTGTATATTTCAGTTCAATTATTATTATTGTTTACAGCCAAATGTATTGATAGCCACTGTAAAATCACAGGTTGTTCAAGAGTTCATGGCTGTAAGTGGCCTGTCCATGCACTATACTGTACATAAAGATAAAACAACATTAAGGCAACTCACATTCAATATTAAAATAATCAATAATAATTATACAAAATATAATCATATGTGATGTGTCACATGCAACTTCTGGGAATGCCCTTTTATTGTTTCCCACCATTAACGGGTAATAAGCATAGTTTTCACTAAAACACAGTATTTTAAAGTAAAATAACACAAGAGAAAGAAAAGTGACTTTATTACTGTATATATGGTAAGGTATTTATTGTAGCTACTGTACAGTTAACCAATAAATTGCTAGTTTTATAGTCTCTATATATTTTACAGTCTGTAAAAATAAAAATACAGTCTAGAAAGCTTACATAAAGCAACTATATGCTTTGAATATACCTCAGCATTTTTTGTGCTTGGCTGATGCAGTGCAAGAAAGACCTGCTCGATCTTGTCTCTTACTTGATCAATCTTGTCTTAAAGTATGCATATTGCAGAAAAAAAACGTAAAGGACAAAGCTTCATTGTATAATTCATAGGATCTAATTGCAGAGAGTTTTGACGGCAATCTGTGTGTGCAGCATACATTTAGCAAACATTTAGCACAGGTTGACAATACACAGTTTTACATTTGTCTTACCTAACATGCATTAAACTACTAATAAGGTAAAAAAAAAGTGAGTATTATTAACTCTTGAATGTTATCAAAACAGCTACACGTCAGAAGATACAGAAGTACAGCTATTGCTCAATGAGTGAAGCTCTTCTCTTCAGCACAGCAGCAAATCTTTTAAATGCCGAACACAGCAGAACATTAAAGGTTGTTGTTGTTGTTTTTTATAGTGTGAGCTGATGTTTAACCACCTTAAGTTTTGCAATTTGCTGAAATCATGCAATCACGCACATTTTGAAAGAGGTCTAGTGTCCTTGCATAATTGGTTGCACTCATGCTGATTCACAGGCTCTGACACGTGCAGTGGATCCACAAACCTGCGAAGCATTCCCTCAAAACAGGTCTATCCACCTCCATTTGTGGACTGATGGTAAGAGAGTTGGATTTGTAACCCAGAGGTCACAGATTTGAGTCTCAGTACTGACAGAGATTGTAAGTGGATGGACCAGTGCTCTCTTCCACCTTCAAAACCAGGACTGAGGTGAGACCCTTGAGCAGGGCACCGAACCCCTGAAATGTCTGTGTGCACTTGAATGGGTTGAATGCAGAGCACAAATTCAGAGTATGGGACACCACACGTCATGTTCTTTCCTAGTAACATTTATAACCACCAGATAGCAATGTTGCCAGTATTTTGAGACTTTGAATCTTTTCTTTGCATGTTCAGAGTACATGAGGTATGATTCGCTGATAATAGGATGAAACAGCAATGTTTAAATAACTGTGAGTCCTAAAGACAAAATCAGTAGAACAAGACCAGGGTCGTTATTCAGTAAGTCTGTAAAACAAATAAAAATCCAAAACACAATGCAAGTACACACACACACACACAGACGCGCACACACACATGTTTAAAATGCTAAAACAAATTTATATATCTTTTTTTGCTGACCCTTTTTCTAATTAATGCATGTAAATAGCATATCTGCCAAGTCACGTGACAATGATCCATTTACGCTGAAACGAAGGTACCGAAAAGAAAGTGAATATAAAAAAATAAAAATAAAAGATTAATTAGAAATGTTGCCTTGGCAACTAACTGAAATAAGTTGAAGAAGCCTACAAAAATTACTGACTTAAAACGGCAATAAAAATTAATTAAACCTACAGTGGAAAGAATCGACCCTTTAAAATAATCACATTTCATTGCTTTGCTGCCTGACATTAAGAAGGATACAGTTTTTGTTTTATCCAGCTGTATTTACTCACCAAAAAATAATAAAAAAAATAAATAAATCACCAACATTTTAGAAAAAAAAAAAAGATAATAATAATTAATAAAACAGAATCAGTGAGTTGGAAAAGTAATCACTGAAGCAGCTTTTGCTTTAATTACAGCCTTTAATCGTCTGGGATTTGTTTCTACTAACTTTGCACATCTAAACTTTGCAATATTTGCTCACTCTTCGTTGCAGAGCTGCTCAAGTTCAGTTAAACGTGAAGGCGAGTGTTTGTGGACTTCAGTCTTCAAGTCATTCCACAGATTTTCAGTAGGCTTTCAGTCTGCGCTCTGACTAGATCATGCAACAACATTCAGCTTTTCTCCTTTAACCACTCTGTGCTCAGTTTTGCTGTGTGCTTGGAGTCATTGTCTTGTTGGAAAGTAGACCTTCTTCTCATTGACAACTTTCTAGCAGAGTGCAGCAGATTTTCCTCATGCACACAATAACCACTCTTTGTCATGAAGTCCTGCAGCTGCTTCTGGAATGTTCTTGTCTCCATCTCCTGACTTGTGCCTGTCCACAACTTTATCCCACAGATCTTTTGACAGTGCCTTGCCACTCGTAGCTGCTTGTTTGCTTCAGCTGCACTACCAAGATCTGAAACAATCCAGAAAAGCACTTTTTATGCTGAACTGATCAGAATAACCACATCTGATCAAAGCTGAAAGATAAATGGCTTTGTGTGCCATTGAGAAGGTGATTACAAGTCATTTTTAGGAGGGCTGATTCTTTTTCCACCTCAGTGATTGTTTTTTTTTTTTTTTTTTTAAATTCTGTGATGTTGGTGTTTTATCTTTCACTTGGATTTAATGTGTGCACCACGTAAAAAATATATATCAAACTTTGTCCGCCTTAATTTCAGGCTGCTAAGAAACAAAATGCAATAATTTCAAAGGGGGGTGATTCTTTTCTATAAGCACTGAAAATAGTAATCGGCTTAAAAAACTAATAAGACACCTAACACATAACAAATTAGCAAAATAAATAAATAAGTTTAAAAGAAAACTTAAAAAATAACAATCAAAGCTTATTCAAAATAATAAAATAAAAACATAATAATGCATAAATAATACTATAAAAAAACTATTGTATTGATTGTTTTTTAATAGTGTAAGAGAGAACTATTAAAGCTACACCTTGTTTCTTTGAGCAGCGTTCTGCAAATCTTCCCACATAGTGATGTAGAGATGTGGGGGCATTTTAGAACGAGCCGTTTTGGGGGGTCTGGACAAGTCTTAACTTTTATAAAGAATATCTCTTTGGATTTGAGACTTTAGTCTTTGCAACTTTACAGATCTTCATGCACCAAGAGCTTGAAACACTCCAAAGAGAAAAGGAAAAATTGAAATCACATCATATGTCCCCTTAAAAACGGGTTTTAATAATGATCATTTACACTAGAAAATACATGTATATACATCAAACATTCAAATGTTCATATAAATATACACATGTAGCCTATATATAGACCTGCTAATCAGTCTCTATTTATTCTAAAATTTATTTTCACACCGCTAAACCCTCTTTAGTTTTCAGAGTGTTTGTGGCTTGTGTTTCCGGAGGCACTTGAACTTTCTTCATCTCGACTCCTCTGACCCAGGTGTAGGCGAAGGATCCCACCAGCACCATCATATTGCTTGTCCACCAGAGCTTACTCTTACTGGAGGCCGAGTAGATGACCGCCAGCACGGTCTGTGCGCAGGATTTGGCTGTGCCAGACACATTGTGTGTCAATGGACTCGTGCATTTGATCTGAAGTCCGGTCACGTAACCGATGGCAAAGCCAAAGACTCCACCCACAATCATCATGCCCCAAAAATGTAAGTGTGTCAGTCGGTTAAACTCCAACACGCTTTTCAGTTCGCCTAAAATGACAATAAGTGGAATGAAAAGTACACTGGCATTGAGGTTGTTGTAGTAGGAGAGCTTCCAGATATTTCCATCTACCACCGGCATCACTTTTTTTGTGTAGATGGCATTGAGAGATACACAAAGACTAGCAATTACGCCGAAAAAGACACCGGTCCAAGAAAGGGAACCTGCAATAGATTCTTGGTCCACACCCAGCCAGAATCCACCTGGAGGCAAACAAACAAACAAAAACAAAGCATAAACTGTAAGCATATCACTTCCAGGCTCCACTGTGTTGATGAACGGGATCTTCATAATCACCGTGATGGGATCACAAAAATCTAGTTCCTGGTTTACAAAACAACAACTATTTACTTTACTGATAAGTTTATTTCAGTAATTCAACTCAAATTGTGAAAAATTCAATGCACACAGACTGAAGTAGTTTAAGTCTTTTGTTCTTTTAATTGTGATGATTTTGGCTCATATTTAACAAAAACCCACCAATTCACATTTCAACAAATTAGAATATGGTGACATCAGCGAATCAACTCAAAACACCTGCAAAGGTTTCCTGAGCCTTCAAGATGGTCTCTCAGTTTGGTTCACTAGGCTACACAATCATGAGGAAGACTGCTGATCTGACAGTTGTCCAGAACTGACACCCTTCACAAGGAGGGTAAGCCACAAACATTCATTGCCAGAGAAGCAGGCTGTTCACAGAGTGCTGTATCCAAGCATGTTAACAGAAAGTTGAGTGGAAGGAAAAAGTGTGGAAGAAAACCACAACCAACCGAGAGAACTGCAGCCTTATGAGGATTGCCAAGCAAAATTAATTCAAGAATTTGAGTGAACTTCACAAGGAATGGACGGAGGCTGGGGTCAATGCATCAATAGCCATCATACACAGACGTGTGAAGGAATTTGCTGAAACACAGACAACATCAAACGTGTCCTACCTGAGCAAAGAAGAAGAACTGGACTGTTGCACAGTGGACCAAAGTCCACTTTTCAGATGAGAGCAAGTTATGTATTTAATTTGGAAACCAAGTCCCTAGAGTCTAGAGGAAGGGTGGAGAAGCTCAAAGCCCAAGTATCCTGAAGTCCAGTGTTAAGTTTCACAGTCTGTGATTTGGGTTCAATGTCATCTTCTGTTGTTGGTCCATTGTGTTTTTTGAAAACCAAAGTCACTGCACCCATTTAGCAATACATTCTGGAGCACTTCATGCTTCCTTCTGCTGACCAGCTTTCTGAAGATGCTGATTTCATTTTCCAGCAGGATTTGGCACCTGTCCACACTGCCAAAAGCACCAAAAGTTGGTTAAATGACCATGGTGTTAGTGTGCTTGACTGGCCAGCAAACTCACCAGACCTGAATCCCAGAGAGAATCTATGGGCTATTGTCAAGAGAAAAATTAGAAACAAGAGACCAAAAAAATGCAGATGAGCTGAAGGCCACTGTCAAAGAAACCTGGGCTTCCAGACCACCAGCAGTGCCACAAACTGATCACCTCCACGACACGCCGAATAGAGGCAGTAATTAAAGCAAAAGGGAGCCTCTACCAAGTATTGAGTACATGTACAGTTTTTTTCTTTCTTTCTTTTTTTTTTTAAGTATTCTAATTTGTTGAGATATTGAATTGGTGGGTTTTTGTTAAATGTGAGCCAAAATCATCACAATTAAGAGAAGCAAAGACTTAAAACAGTCTGTGTGCACTGAAATTATTTAAAACACAAGTTTCACTTCAACTTTTCCACGACTTTCTAATTTATTGAGATGCACCTGTAAGTGCACATACTCTAAAATAAAGAGCAACCTCTACAGCTAAGCTTAACCCATGTACATACAGAACTTAATTAGGTAGTAAGTGCACATACTGTAAAATAAGTGCAACCAAGATAACTATAACTACATTAGCATTCACACCAATGGACGGTAATGCTTTGTTTATTCTAAGCCTGTGCTGCAGTTATATCATTATATGCTCAAACTCATTTAAAGTGTATGGATTGTGATTGGCTGTCAAAGTTTAACTGTTCATTAGCTGAAAAAAAAAATCATCTGCGGTTTTAAATTGCAATTAGGAAAAATAAAGGCCCGTTCACATCAGGAACGATATTTTATTCTATATTTTTTTAAATGATTGTTTATGTTTACTGCACAGTGCACTTTTTGTTGTTGGACTAAAATCAAAGAATTATCCCAGACAGCACACGTATGTCCGCAAGATGTCTGTTAAAGATCTCTTCATCCAGAAAGCATTAAAGCATTTAGTTAGAAAGCATTTAGTTTCATATCATAAACATCTTAAATATGTCTTCGAAAAGTCTATTCGCCATCTGATTTGAAACATCCTACTGACAAATTGCAGACGAGAAAAAAAACTAAAATAAATGTAAAAATGCATACGTCAAATAGATGTCTCTGTGACGTGCGTGTGCTATCAGGGAGAACTATAGAGTTACAGAAGAACGTGGGTAACCAAAGACCTGACGGTAGCCATTGGCTTTCATAGTATTTTGTTCCACACTATGTAAGTCAATGGGTACCGACAACTGTTCGTTAACCAACATTCTTCAAAATATCTTCTAATGTGTTCCGCAGAAGAAAGCAACTCATAGAGGTTTGGAACCACACAAGAACGAGTAAATGACAGAATGTTTATTTTGTCGTGAACTGTCCCTTTAATTGGCCGATTCCTCTCACCGAGAATGACTCCGCAACTCAGCACCGCGTAGAAGGACGTGGTCTGCTTCAGAACCGCGTAGGATAGAACCACGTTAAACACGGTGGTGAGCGACCGGCCAACGGTGTAGAAGGCAACTCCCACGTACTTCAGGCACAAGTTGTTGAATGTGATCATGCAGATAAACACGACGGTCAGCGGCATGATCTCTCTGGACACTCTCAAGTTGAATTTCAAAGACGGGAAATCCACGAATCCAGGACATAACTTAGAGAGAAAGTGCAAGATCCAACACAATATAACGCTAACAACACACTGGAAAAAAGTGATGAAGACCGGCGCGTCCAGCTCCTTGCTGTCTAACAGGAAGTTGTTCAGGAAAACCATAGAAATCGAGATGAACCAGTAAAGAGCCACAACCACAGCAATCTTAGTCGCTCTCAGGATAAAGGACTCGTCTTTTCCCGACCGACTGGAGTCCGAGAGAGCCATTCTTAATATTTTGGAGCGTTTGGGTTGTGACCTGTTCATGGTTCAGGTGTTAAGGAAGAGGAACAGTGCAAATGAACATTAGTTATTGTATGACAACAATAACATTTCGCGGCGAAGATGCTCTGCACTGGGCATGAGTACAACTTCCGGGTTCCGCGTGAGATTTCTTAAAGAGATATACTCACCCATCTGCAAAATCATAAAACTGCTTAAAATCAGATCTTACGATGAGATATGAAGGGCAACAATCATATTAATGCTTATAGCATCATATGCAGGAATAAAAAAAATAATAATAATGGAGCGGTTTCATATTAATCATATACATTTTCCTACTGTATGGTAATAATATCCTCGAATTGTAAATTGTAACAAAAAATACAAAATACGTGCAGATGTCATGCTTAAGACTCACCTTCCTGGGCATCAGACATTTGAAATTAAAGCAAAAGGTGTTTTAATTTTCATTTTTTTTTATTACAATACAACAAAACGGGCAAATTATTATTGATGAGATACCTGTCCAGTGCAGACTTAAGTCACGCAACAACAAAAACGTAGATCAGTCTAAAGTAGATCAGTTCTGTTTTATATTTACAAAAATAATAATAATAATAACATTTTATAATTTTAAAAGCTTTAAGATGGGGTGGTATTTTTAAATATCTGAATTGATGTATAAAAATAACTTATTTTAATATTATATACGACAAATTAGATCTTTTTTCTTCTTCTTGAATTAGACGATTTCATACGAAATGGGGGTAACAGTTGTATACATCCTTCCAAAGTGTCTGTATAAAATTGCCACAAATGCTCTACTTTTCCATTTCGGAGCTATGAGTAATGCAATGTACTTACTCCTAATTTCACATGGTGGTTTTTAATGGTGAAATATTGATGTTCTCCTTACTGGTCCTGAATAAAATCCTCAACTAATATGCTAATAGTGTACTTTTAATTACTTTATTGTAAATCCTCTATGATTTATGTTACTCTTCAATCACTCTCATGTATTCTAAACACATTTAGGTACTTTTATGGACAAAACTGTACCTCAATAGATTATTTAGCATTCATCTAGTAAATAGACCATGAAAATAAATTAGCTATTGCTCTGGAAAGTACAAATATAACACAACAACCTTTTATTCATTCATTTATTTATTTCTGTGTATTTTCACGCCGAAGAGACTTTTATTCTGAAGTTCGGAAGGGGGCGGAGTCTGAGAGGGTGGTTGCTTATTTCCGGAAGTGATCTTCGCTGCTACGTATCGTTAGAGATCGCTGCATTCTGACGTAATTATTCCTGCCATTTTGTTTTGGGAAATTTGGGAAATAAGTCAGGCCTTGTCCGACATCTAATAACCTCGGAATGGCGACAACAATAATCACGCAGCGGGGACAGGTGAGAGGGGGTTTAATACAGTCTAATGCTAGCTTGCTCTTGTAGCATAAGAATGATTTTTCCAAATAAAAACAAACATAGGAAGTCGCGCAGAACAGAGTCACAAACGCACCAATATTCATCTAACGTTATAGATGTTACAGATCAAGTGGGATCTGAACAACACAATGTTTGATGCCGTTTGTGTGCGCGTCAACACCATAGACTTAAGTTTCTAAAAACAGGTCAACACTAGATTCATTTCCTCATTTACTTGAACGTTGTTCTTTGACGTAAATTTGGGAACACATAACAACCGAATCGTGACAGACAGATATATCAGTATTGTATTAACGTTAGGCCGAAAACAGTAGCATGTTCAACCGTGTTTTGTTCATCTTTAGGAAATGCCAAATAGTAAAGAGTCCACACGGGGGCAATAACAAACAAATACTGTAAATCAGGGCTGTCAAACTCAGTTCAAAAAAACTAAATCTATGTTTGAATTGCATAATGTTTTTTTATAAATTATTTGTAATTTTATGTTATTTGTTTATTTATTACACTTTAATATATTTTAAATTGGCAGCATATTTTTTGTAAGTGTCTACTGTGAGATGTATAGCTGCATATTCAAGCTGAATGGAGTCCTTTTGGGAATTATTAAAATACTAGTAAAATATAATTTCCTTGTTACAAGAAGCAAGAGATATGGCATTTCCTCTCAATGTGAAACAAGGTATTATACACTGTAAAAAAAAAAAAAAAAAAAGGAATTTCCATTAATTCTAAAGCGCAATTTATTCCCTCTTTTTATTTATTTATTTTTTAAGAGTTTGTGACTGTTTTTCCCAAATCCCCCCCCCCCCCCAAAAAAAAATCCACATTTTAGACCAATCACATTATTAGATTAACATGCTTAAAATAAAATGTAGGGTTTTCAACAGCGCTGTGCTTTTAGTGTTCTGTTCAACCTTAATATTTTCAATTATTAGCATTATTTATTTGCAGATTCATTTTTTAAACTTTATAGAATCTCTTTATTCAAATGTTTTAATTACATACCAGGAGGCAAATGTTGCTCCAGGGATGTTCTTTATAATATCTAAAGAAATAATGTCTATCTTTATTAATCATCCACCCAAAGCTCCGTTTATTAGAGGTACTTGTGCAGTCAGTAATCACTTGAGTTAATCAAAGAAACCATGACTGGTAATTACATGTCAAAAGTGTGATTCTGAAGTATTATAATTGACTGCACAGAACCCAGACGTGTCGTTCTTCTCTGTTCAGGTGTGCATTGGTGAGCTGCCTCAGGATTTCCTGAGAATCGGGCCGACGCAGCAGCAGGAGCAGGTGCAGCTCGACGCCCAGGCGGCCCGACAGCTGCAGTTCGGAGGATCTCTAGCGACAGCTGGCCGCCTCAGCATCACCGTGGTACAGGTGCGTCACAGTGCTGCTTTAATGGTGGACGGGGAACGCATTCCCGCAAATGTTCTGAAAATGAACTCGCCCGTAGAACATCAAAGATGTAGATGAGTTTGATGAGACACTGATGCAACGCTACAATCTCCAATGGATGCTCTGCAGTGAATGGGTGCCGTCAGAATGAGAGCTGATAAAAATGTGTATACAACTTGAAACAAGTCCTCTATCCATAATTTTGCTTTCTCCAGAGACTAACCTGGTTGAAGGTATAATAATATATAAAGTATAATAATAATTACACCGTTGGGTGACAAGTTATTCGGTTCTATTTATATCTTTCTGTGGTTGCTACTCTGATTGTGCAGTTACTTGAGCAATGCACTTCCGTTAAAAACATTGTGTTTCTACATAAATGGTTCGTTGTCTTATCTGTGCATCTGTGACTTTAGGTGTGTAATAATAATTATTCTGGATATTTGAAAGGAGATGCATAGGCCTTTACATTACAAGGCATTATCTTAGACTTTTCTTTACAGGCGAAGCTTGCGAAGAACTATGGGATGACACGCATGGACCCTTACTGCAGGATTCGACTTGGCTACGCCGTCTATGAGACTCCTACCGCACACAATGGAGCAAAGAACCCTCGCTGGAACAAAGTCATCCAGTGCACCGCCCCGCCGGGGGTCGACTCCTTCTACCTGGAAATATTCGATGAGGTCAGACTCAAATTACTTCTTATCACTTACAAAACCCTTTCAGTTTTGCTCAGGGTGCCAGTGTCACCGCGATCTATCCACTTCATTCTTGTGTCTTTCTCATCCGAAGCTATAAATATTGAATGCAACTTTTTTTAACACGCATTCCTTGAAGCAATCTTAATGGGTGTAAAAAATAAATACATTTTTATATTTTTCCATTTAGTCTTGTCATATGTCCTTTTTTATTCAAATTCGGTCAACCTTTACTTTTTCTTAGTCAGATTTCACTTAACTAAAAGTCTCGGCAATGTAGTCTAGTTTAGTTCATTAAAAACTATTAATATTTTAGTCACGTCATAGTCGCGTTTACACTTTATTTTATGGTAATGTAGTTAGATGTGATTTATATCAACACAATCTGTTTTCTCTTTTGTTTGAATCATAGATGATTTATTGTATGTTGATGCTCTTGTCTGTTATTTTGTTTATGATGTTATTTATTGATGTCTTGAACCGTTATGCAGCACATTGATTAACAATGACTGATTTTATGCTCTATAAAGTAGAGATTTAACACGGAAACTAACCCTAAATCATATCGTACGTTAATCCTTTAGTAAGTAAATGTTGCTAATACTATTACACAGTACTTATTTGTGTAATTGCACTGTCATCTTAAATTAAACAGTTAAAAACTTCAGCAAGCAAACACAAACAAAACTCTGAAAATGATGACATGTAATGGAGACTTTTCTGGCAGTAAGTGCTCTTCAGTGATGATTGTTCTGTGTTGCTGGACAGAGAGCGTTTTCCTTGGACGACCGCATCGCTTGGACACACGTGACGATCCCAGAGAACCTGCGAGAGGGAACCGTCGTGGACGAGTGGTACAGTTTGAGCGGGAGACAGGGGGATGACAAAGAAGGCATGATTAATCTTGTCATGTCCTTTGCTGTAAGTCCTCTCTCACAAAATACTTCTAGACACATGAACCGAGAATCACCGTGTCTTGACCAGGTGTTACGAGAGAAAAGATAAAGCTGTTGGTTTTTGCTCGTAAAGTTGTAATTGTTCACTTCCTGCAGTTGTGTCATGCTGCGCTTTCAATGCAGACAGTAAATGACCTGGTGCATGAAACTTCAGAAAGTGCATGCTCTGTAAAATACTATAAAGCATAGAAAAAAAAGAGCATGTTAGCTTATATGAACTTTTCCCTGTTTTTTTTGTCAAAGTCGATACCTGCAGGAATGATGATGCAGCAGCAGCCTGTGGTTCTGATGCCTACAGTTTATCAACAGGGCGTTGGATACGTGCCCATAGCAGGTTTGTTTAACACTGTGACGATAACTAGGGATGACGCAATCGATCGACAACGCCTTTTTTCTCATTAAGTGTTCATAAATGCAGTTTTAGGGCCCTTCATTATGTTTAACCCTACTGTATCATATTTAGCTGAAATGCCTATTTCACTCAATCTGACACATGCTTTTTTTAGCAAGTAAAAGGCCTTTTGGTATAGTTGTACAACCGTCTGCCTTCAGCTTGTTTCATTTGTCTTTTTGTTGTGAAATCTTCACTGATTTTTATAAAGTAAACACAAGAATAACTTTCTATTTCCAGATGAGCACTTACTGGACTGAAGCAGCTTAGATTCACTTTGATTATCCAGAATTTTTATTTTTTTCTCAAATATGTTCATCAGGCATTCATAATGGTATTGCATTGCATTATATGTTTTGATCATAAAAGTAAGCATTTAAATAGCATCTTACTAAGACGTATTATTGGAGATATAAGCCTCTTTCATGCATACAGTCTTTACTGATAGGTTACCATTAAGATTCACTCTGGCGATACACCAGACGTACTTTTACTCTTAATCAGATTCTTCTCTTTTGTCCAAATGTGAATGTAGGTGTCCCTGGGATGTATAACCAAGGTGTGGTGCCCATGGGAATGCCAGTCGTGCCTGCCGTAACGTCACAGAGCGTCCCCTGCGGTGAAGAAGACCTTAAAGCCCTTCAGGACATGTTCCCCAACCTGGACAAGGAGGTGATCCGCACCGTTCTGGAGGCCCAACAGGGAAACAAGGAAGCTGCCATTAACTCCCTGCTACAGATGGCCGAGGAGCTTTAACTGCAGATCTGGCACTTAAATCTACCAACAATGTAAAACTTTATACCAAAAAGAGCCTGTAAATAAGCACACTATCAACCCTTAACAGTAGCAAGTAAATCTAACAAACATTTTAATTGTCTTTGTCAAATCAGCATTCAGGATTGAACGTTATAGAGAATGTAGGATGATTTTCTGCTGAGGGCAGTATGCCACATCTGTGTTGTAGTGATCCCGTGTCTTAAAGATGTTTGATATATTATGCTTTTATCTGAATGAATTTAGTTACATAAATGCACATGATATATAATTTATTTTGAAGATTATTAAAGAGATTCAAGAGCATATCAGAATTAATGTCGTTATTTTAATGGCTCTTTTGTGCACAAACCATTACAAGCACCGAATATTGGTTAAGCTGTGTGTCAAATATATGACACACATTGCACCGTGCAGTTGTAGAACCTTGTGCTTAAGTGTGTTGAAGTATAGTTAAATATATAATCAAGCAACATTTCATTTTACCTGATATATATATATATATATATATATATATATGAATCCAAAGTAAAATCTAATAAAATCATGACCCGTTACAGTAAGCAGTGAAGGAACCAACCAAAGCCATCAGTAATATTGTATATGATATCACCTAAAAAAAAAAAAACAGTTACAGAGTTAAACATTTCTGCTTTTCTCCTGATTATTAAATAATAAAAACATCAAATGTGAATTTTATACCTGATTGAAAATGTGTGCCATTCACAAAGCAACATAAAACTGAAGTGGTTGAGAATGAAGAGGATTTTGTATTCACTGGAATGGAGTTAGTAAGATGTTTGTGTAATGGGGACAATGGTAGCACTTTATTTAACAATCCTGTTCCTCGTGTAAATGTATGTACTTATTAAAGTAATTACAATAACTATGTAATAACTAGATAATAACCCTGAACCTAAACCTAACCCTACCCCATGTAGTTACCTTGTATTACCAGAACTTCCTCAGATAAATACACTGTAAGTACACTATAAGTACATCTAAATTCAAGTACTGTAAAATAAAGTGCAACCAAATTGATTGTAAACATGAATTCCATTGAAGTCTCCACAAAGTCCACACGTTTGGGTTTTATACTTGTCTTCTAGCTTGATCTGAAAACCAATCCAAGTATGGGGTAGGGCTGGGATAAACTATTATTTTTTAAACTATTAATCTAACGATTATTTTTTTATATATATATATATATATGTGTGTGTGTATATATATATATATATATATATATATATATATATATATATATATATATATATATATATATATATATATATATATATATATATATATATATATAAATTGAAGTGAGCGATCCAGATGTACAACTCGACAAAATGATAAATATATTGAGTATTTCTAATCTAAGGATTATTCATAAAAACCTATGCATGTGTGCAGCTTTAAGCAAGTGAGCATACATCTGTGTTAATTTATTGTGTTAATTTATCCCTTTTAATATATTTAATATATACATATATTTATTATATTATTTTTGCTGCTTATTCGTATGCTGTCTGCTGTTTTGTCTACAGTTAAGCTACAGATACAAGAATGTCCCTAGGTTTTTAATGTTACAGAACAATGCTGTGAAGCAGTAATTGTCCATTGTCTTTGATTGGTAACAATTCTGCTTAAAATTTGGCTTGCTCAGATGAAGTCTTTCTGAAATTTGAGATTATTCAAGATTATTTAATTCAGACAGTTCATGTTCACCAACACTTCAAACCGCCAGGTGGATCTAAAAATAGAAACAGACATCTCTAACATTTGCTGTCGTTTATTATCAATTTAAAGATAAAAATGTTATCCAAAAAGTAATTTTATAGTTACCTGACTGATATTTTGAAGAGTAATGTATAAAAATACATAACAATTCTTTCCTTTGCACTGTTTATGTTCTAGCTACATCATCTGCATGAGTATTTAATGTGTGAAATAGACGTGATCAGGTTAATAGATCCAGAATATTCAAATATATTTACAAATATGTGATTTACAATGTATAGCATACAATATATATATATATATATATATATATATATATATATATATATATATATATATATATATATATATGTATACAACGTTATTACTATACAATTTTGGTTAAGCTTTGTTTTTATGATGCCTTTATGAAGCAAGCAAAACTTAAAAACTTAAACCATTTTTATGTAGCATTTTTGCACTAATCATGAAGCTTTCAAATAGTCAGGATTTCACAGTCAACATGACTAAGAACAACAATCTAACTGCATATATTTATTGAAGCAACCACAAAAAGATATAACGAGAATTGAGACATAATTTGTTTAATTAATTCAATACAAATTAATCAACACAATGAGATTTTCTTATTAGGGGGATCTTTGGATTGAAAAAACCCCATTGCAACCCCCAGATGGGCCAGATATGGACAATCCCAAGACTGGGGTATTTTACTGTTAATTTAACCTTGCACAATGGGTGATTTTTGCTAGCAAAGGTTTTTTTTTTTTTTTTTTTTTTTTTTACAGGAATACTGGTTTATTTTGTACATTTTTCATGGATTAATATTGCCAGATTAAATTAAATCTAGTAAAATTTTGTTAAATACACTACACAACAACTGTGTTAACATGATAATGTTTTTTTTGCAATTTTTGCTATTATATTTTGGATAATGAATACAGTTTTAAATACAGCATAAAACAGTTTTTATTGATTACCTAAATTAAAACTTATTTAACAAACATTTACTGGAAAAAAATAAAATAATAATAATATTAATAATTAAAAAATAAAATAAAAGTAACATTCAGTGTTATCCCTGTTATCCCTTTTCCATTTAAATAGTGCTTGTATGTTGCTGAAATCTGAGCCGGTGCTGTGCTGGTGTTCAGCAGAGGAACTATGAACTTCAGAACGCTGCCTCGTTTTTCTGAGAGTCGATGATTTCTGAGAACAAAGTAAAGACATTATAGATCAAATAAAACCAATACAAACATAAATGCATCAGTTTGGCATCGCTGAGATGAGGTTAATGCAAAATTACTTGACATGAGACATACGATTAGCTTTATTAAACTGATTTAAATTGATGAATATTGTTTCTTAAACAAAAAAAAAAAAAATCAGTTACAGAAAAGGACCCTCTCAAACATATTACAAAATTCTAGAATGTCAGTTTTGTCACAGAATGTCACAGGAGACTTTATCAACTATGACACTGATGTTATAATTTGAATCAATTTCTTGCACAAGCACATAACATCTCTGTTACAAACATAACCCTCATTCCCTAATGGAGTTAATGGAGACATTATGTCAAACTTAATATGGGGTCTCACTTGGCAAGGCCAATCATCTCTGAGTTTAAGAGAAAAAAACAATGAAAATTGTCTAGTGGATTTTGCATGCTGATCCACCCATACCTACGGGTATATAAGTTGACAGTGCGCATCCACTCATTATGTTTTATGCTGAGGAGCCGAGAACATGTCCCAGCAAGAGTGAATGGTTCAAGGTTGTGGCACAGGTACATATGTGAAGGGTCTGATTCAAGACTCGTAGATCCAAGATAGGTCGAAGGTCAGCGCTTTTCTTGGGTACAATGAAGTAAGGGCTGTAAAACCCCTTCCTCATCTCGGCTAGAGCAACTGGCTTGATTGCATCATTTGCCAACAGGACACCAATCTCCTCATGCAAAACAAAGGTGTCATGGACTGCCACCAAAGTCTAGAGAATGCCATTTATATTTGGGAGGTCGCCTGGTGAACTGAATTGCATAGTTGAGTCGAAATGTCCAAATGAGCCAACAGGACAGGTTGGCCAGCGCAACCCACACCCCCAAGCTCCATACGAGTAGCACCGAAGGGACAGCGACATACCTGCAGTGGTGCAGCGATGGGGAGTTGAGCTGTGTGGCCCAGAAGGCATCGTGTTCTGAGTCATCAAAGCAAAACTCTGAGTGTCCCGAAAGGGACAAGTGAGGAGGTGTTGCGTCTCCGAACAGTGACCTTTCGGCCTCTGCCAATAGAGGCCATCATTGGAGAAAGTGAGGAAGCAGTGCGTCGCTCACTGTCAACCCACAAGCCTTGCTTTCAGAATTAAAAGGAAACTGGTGAATGTGGTTACCGGTGGCCGTTGAGCCAGTGGCAGAACAAAAATAAATGGAAAAAGATGATTCTACGCCCAACCCTCCTCTGGAGAAATGAGCAGTGCTGTCCCGGCCACCTCCTGAAGTGCAGTCCTATATCTGTGCCTGTGTCAGGGCCACTTCATCATCTTCTTAGAGGACTTAGCGGCTGGATGTGACATGGGGGCGCCGCTCTCCTACATGGGGCTTGACGTGCTGGCGTTGATCTAGTCTCAGCATGGGGCAGAGCTGAAGTGGAGGACGCAGGAGGATGGCCGACAGTGTCGCTGAACAGGCCAGCCCGAAGATGGGAGCATCAAGAAAGAAAACTTTAACTACATCTCTCATCTTGGCCAGGTCCAGAGTGGACGCCACCTTCTCAAGGGACCGCGCTGTGACTGTCGTTGCCCGGATGCAGAAGTCAGTCGCCTTGCACAGCTCCTGCATCTACCTCAGGTCTTTACTACCCTTGTGCATTTGTTTTAGCACCTTTAATTGGTGTACCTGCAGGAGGAGAAGCTCTCACTGTAACCCTCAAGTCTCCCAGAGCAATAGGTGGCGGTCCTCTCTTTTGAGGCGAGAAAGACACGATTACAGCGATGCCATGTTCGTATGCCCACAATAGACGCATGACTCATCCATAAGCGCAGCTTCAGTGTGCTGAATGCCCAGACACTGAAAACAATGATTGTGGCCATTGACAGAGGACAGAAAACGGCCGCATCCAGAATGACACGTGCAAAACAGCATCTTGAAAAAGATGTGAATTGTCCGTGATTTGCTTTTTTAGAGGAAACTGCTCTTTTAACTGAAGCAACCTGGGGAATGGCTGATGACAGGGACACTGCTGTAACACAACATAAGACCAAGCAAGATAAGCCCTCCGAACACAAGATGAATGGCTTTGTAGCGACTACTCGGCTCTGAAGCAAAAATCTAACGGGTGGATGCGCGCTGTCACCTGTAGGCACAGGGAGTGGCTCAGCATACAAAATCCACTAACTAATTTACATTGGCGTTTTCTCTTAAACTCAGAGATGACTGGCCTCCCAAATGAGTACCCATATGTCATTCGACATAACTCGTAGTGACCGACAGATGGGGAAGTAAGGTTTCCTTTAAAAGTGTAATATACTGCATCAAATGTAATGTAATGTAGGTAGTGAAAGCCATTACAGATACCTGAGACAACATTTACAGGTCATTTTCAGTTCAACAATATATTGTGAGACAGTAACTAATGAATTAAATAGAACATAAACGATATCTATCTTAACTCACTTTGGCACTCATATTTAAAACAGCATCCAGACTCGTCAGCAACTTTCAGTGGTTGAAATTTGTTTTTACACACAGGATACTGGACAGGATCACATTGTACTGCTTTATGTTCCACTGTACCATTTATGCATCTGTCTATAGAGCAATTTCCCACATGAATTGATTCACCATTCTAAAAAAGATTGTGAAAAAAGTTATTCAGCAGTCTTGTAGGATATTTTATGTCATTCAAGTAGCAAGTCGCCTTCTAAAAGTTTATGAGGACTTTTACAATTAAAAAGGAGTCCAATAATAAAAATACACACACACACACACACACACACACACACACACATATATATATATATATATATATATATATATATATATATATATATATATATATGACAAAAAAATATTTCTAATATTTCAATATATGATGCGGACATGACATGCAAGAAAAAATAAATAAATTGCGCACATGATTTACTAATTCGTTCCCTCAATGTAATTAAATCATGCACACGATTACTATTTCTTTCCCCCAATTTACTAATTCTTTCCATCGATTTGCTAAATCGTGCACACAATTTACTAATTCGTTCTCTTGATTTATAAATTGTGTGCATGATTTAGCTAATCAAGGGAAATATTTATTAAATCTTGTCCACAATTAATAAATTGAGGAAACAAATTAGTAAATCGTGCACACAATTTACCCTACTATTTTGGCTCTGTACTAATAGGAATTTACACAAAGAAAACTAAATCTAGATTAAGACACCAAAAATCTATAATATAAAAGTACTTACTTTAAGAGGAGGCATATGTTTATCACAATTGCCTGACAGTGGTTTTGAGGCTGAGGGCAACACTGTTGTTAAACAGGGTACTGATGATGTTATCACCTCACACTTCTTATCTTCCATTTTGACACATTTTGCTGTGTAACACCATCCATCACCATCAGTTTTGTTATAAATTTCTGATTCTGTGGGATAATGCCATCATTTTCAAGAGGTTAAGAGAAAATACTTTTTTTTTCTCCATTTTGACAAAAACAGAATAATTAATGCATGTATACGTACAACTTAACCACAGATATATTCAAAATCTTTATAGAGGTAGTGAAATACAGAAGAAATAATTACCTGGCTTAAATGTTTTGCCATTGATTTCACAGACACAGTCTTGATGTACAGTGATCTGACCTCCTGTTGAACCTGTGATAATTGGCAAACTTCTAGTGGTGCTTATTGTGCTGTTTGAAAAATGCTGATTTGTTTGTCTAATTTTGGATGATTTTCCACACAATCCATGACAAAGCAATATTTGAATCTCATAATCAAAACATTGTTGCGTAACACCTTGGTTCTTATTTAAACAAACAAGTCCATCCACAGAATTGCATGTAACTACCTGGCCCAACTGTGAAAGAAGCAGTCCAGGGTAAAGTTTTGCATGGCATTTAACCTCAGTTGGAACGGAGCTAATATTAAAATGTGTCTTCATTATTGAGTTTACAGGTATAATTTCACCACCTTCAGGCCCTGTTGTTGGACTGCCAAAGTCCATCCAGTCTGACCACTGGCAAATACATTCAGAAGATGTTTTTGAAATGGTTGTAGTCTTTGCTCTTGTTGGGGATACTATAGTTGTGCTTACACTTGAGGAGGAATTTAATAAAGCTAGAGTCAATGCTGCTGGTAAAGTTGCACTAGCACAATCCCGATGACAGCACAACACTCTGATCTCATAGTCAAAGCACTGCTGTGTAATATTTTGCTTTTTATTTAGGCAAACAAGTCCATCTTTAAGATTACAGTTCACTACCTGGCCAAGCTGTGATACAGGAAGTCGGGGATAAAGTTTTGCACGACATTCAATTCCCTGTGGTATTGAGCAGGTCATTGGATGGGTATCAGTGATGATTTTGACTGGTATAAGTTTACCGCCTTCAGGACCAGTTGTTGGTCTGCCAAAATTCAACCATTTTGACCACTGACAAATGCATGGTGGGGTAGGAGTAGTTGGGGATAGTTTTGAGGTCTTGGAAGGTGTAGAAGTTGCTGGAAGTGTACTTGAAATTGTGGTTGTTGTTAATCCTGACATCCTAGAAGGAGTTGTTGGTGTTTGTGTGGAGTTGTCACATTTTCCATGGCAACATAGTACCCTGATATTATAATCAAAGCATTGCTTTGTGATATTTTGATTTTTGTTCAGACACAGGAGCCCATCTTTTGCATTACAAATAATATCCTGTCCAAGCTGCAAAAGAGAATGTCGAGGATAATGTTTTGCATGGCATTCCACCTTCTTTGGGGCTGTACATAGGGATGGATAGGTATCTGTTATTTTTTTGATTGTTACTCTTATGCCACCTTCGGGTCCTACTGTCGGGCCACCAAAGTCCAACGCTTCTGACCAATGACAGTTACATTCAGAGGTAGAAGTAACTGGTTTTGATGTAATGAAAGATGGTTTCTGTTGTATAGAAGCTGTACTTGAAGAAGCTGTTGCTGGTTTGGTTGTTCTTGAAAGTGACAACCTTGCAGAGGTTGTTGCTGCCTGTGTGGAGCTGTCGCATCTTCCATGACAGCATAATACTCTGATTTCATAATCAAAGCATTGCTTTGTGATATTTTGTTTTTTGTTCAGACACAGGAGCCCATCTTTTGCATTACAAATAATATCCTGTCCAAGCTGCAAAAGAGAATGTCGAGGATAATGTTTTGCATGGCATTCCACCTTCTTTGGGGCTGTACATAGGGACGGATAGGTATCTGTTATTTTTTTGATTGTTACTCTTATGCCACCTTCGGGTCCTACTGTCGGGCCACCAAAGTCCAACGCTTCTGACCAATGACAGTTACATTCAGAGGTAGAAGTAACTGGTTTTGATGTAATGAAAGATGGTTTCTGTTGTATAGAAGCTGTACCTGAAGAAGCTGTTGCTGGTTTGGTTGTTCTTGAAAGTGACAACCTTGCAGAGGTTGTTGCTGCCTGTGTGGAGCTGTCGCATTTTCCATTACAGCATAATACTCTGATTTCATAATCAAAGCATTGCTTTGTGATATTTTGTTTTTTGTTCAGACACAGGAGCCCATCTTTTGCATTACAAATAATATCCTGTCCAAGCTGCAAAAGAGAATGTCGAGGATAATGTTTTGCATGGCATTCCACCTTCTTTGGGGCTGTACATAGGGACGGATAGGTATCTGTTATTTTTTTGATTGTTACTCTTATGCCACCTTCGGGTCCTACTGTCGGGCCACCAAAGTCTAAAGCTTCTGACCAATGACAAGTACATTCAGAGGTAGAAGTAACTGGTTTTGATGTAATGAAAGATGGTTTCTGTTGTATAGAAGCTGTACTTGAAGAAGCTGTTGCTGGTGTGGTTGTTCTTGAAAGTGACAACCTTGCAGAGGTTGTTGCTGCCTGTGTGGAGCTGCCACATTTTCCATGACAGCATAATACTCTGATTTCATAATCAAAGCATTGCTGTGTGATATCTTGATTTTTGTTCAAACACAGGAGCCCATCCTTTGGATTACAAATCACAACCTGTCCAAGCTGTGAAAGAGAAAGTTCAGGGTAAAGTTTTGCCCGGCATTCTAATTCTTTTGGTGCTGAGCAGATGGCAGGATAGGTTTCACTTATTTTTTTGATGGAAATTATTTCACCACCTTTAGGACCCATTGTTGTGCTACCAAAGTCCATCCAGTCTGACCTCTGACAAATGCATCCAAGACTAGGAGTAAACGAAGGGATTTTGGGTGTCTGTGCTGAGTTACTGCCACAATTACCATCACAGCAGGATACTCTGACCTCATAGTCAAAGCACTGATGTGTAATATCTTGGTATTTGTTCAAGCACACAAAGCCATCTTTTGCATTACATATCACAACCTGTCCAAGCTCTGAAAGAGAAAGTTCAGGGTAAAGTTTTGAACGGCATTCTAATTCCTTTGGTGCTGAGCAGATGGTAGGATAGGTGTCAGTTATTCTTTTGATGGAAATTATTTCACCACCTTTAGGACCTATTGTTGGGCTACCGAAATCCATCCAGTCTGACCTCTCACAATTACATCCAGGACTAGGAGTTAACAAAGGGGTTTTTGGTGTCTGTGCTGTGTTACTGCCACAATTTCCATCACAGCAGGATACTCTGATCTCATAGTCAAAGCACTGATGTGTAATGTCTTGGTGTTTGTTCAAGCACACAAGGCCATCTTTGGGATTACATTTCACAACCTGGTTAAGCTGGGAAAGAGACAATCTGGGGTAATTTTTTGCACGACATTCAACTTCCTTTGGTGCAGTGCAGACTGTAGGATAATTGTCCAAAATTCTTTTGATTGATATCCTTTCACCACCGTCAAGACCTGTTGTTGGACCCCCAAGGTCCAACCATTCTGACCAATGACAAACGCAGGTAGTGTTAGGAGTATGTGTGGCTGTTTTGGACAGTGAAGAAGTTGTTGAAGCAGTTGACAGAAAAAATGAAGTTACTGGATTTGTGTATAGACTAGTACCATCGGACAAACTTTGGACCAGTGGTGAACGTGTAGCAATAGACATTTTTGTAGGGATTGTGGATATGCTTTTAACAGTGGGGATATTCTGGAATGTTGGTGTTGTAACTTGTTGTGTGAACCTGATGGTTGAGGAAACTGCAGGTGTAACAGAAAACTTTGATGTTGTTGCTGCAGTTCCAACTATGCTTGAGGAGGAAATATGGCTTGTTGATGTCAGAGTTGATGCTGTATGCATGCTGTTTGAAATATTTGGCAAAGTCGTACCAGTAGAAATGGTTTTGGATGGACCTGTGTTTAGGCTTATAATGGTGGAGGAACTATTTATTGTTGCTGTTGTAGTTGGTGATATATGCCCGCTTGTTGATGACATCCTTGTAGTCGTTGAAGTCAAAGATTTTGATGTCATACTTGTAGTAATGGAGGAATTCTGGACTGTAGTTGATTTTTTCTGTGGTGTAGTCATGCCAGGTGAAAATGATGGTGAAGATCTACCAGTAAAAATTGTTGTTGTACTTGTAGATATGCTTGTAATGTTGGAGGAACTATGTACTTTTGAAGTTGAAGTTAGTGGTATATGCATGCTTGTTGAGGACATCCTTGTAGCTGTTGTAGTCAAAGATTGTGTTGTCATACTTGTAGTATTGGAGGAATTCTGTACTGTTGGTATTTTCGTCGATAGAGTATTCATGCCAGTTGAAAACAATGGTGAAAAAGTACCAATTGACATTTTTGTAGGCATTGTGGATACGCTTTTACCAGTGGGGGTATTCTGGAATGTTGGTGTTGTAACTTGTCGTGTGAACATGATCGTTGAGGAAACTGAAGGTGTAACAGAAAACTTTGATGAAGTTGTTGCTGCAGTTCCAACTATGCTTGAGGAGGAAATAAGGCTTGTTGATGTCAGAGTTGATGCTGTTGGCATGCTGGTTGAAGTATTTGGCAAAACCGTACCAGTAGAAATTGTTTTGGATGGACCTGTGTTTAGGCTTGTAATAGTGGAGGAACTATTTATTTTTGCTGTTGTAGTTAATGGTTTATGCCCGCTTGTTGATGACACACTTGTAGCCATTGAATTCAAAGATTGTGTTGTCATACTTGTAGTAATGGAGGAATTCTGGACTGTAGTTGAGTTTTTCTGTGGTGTAGTCTTGCCAGGTGAAAATAATGGTGAAGATAAACCAGTAAAAATTGTTGTACTTGTAGATATGCTTGTAATGTTGGAGGAACTATGTTCTCTTGAAGTTGAAGTTAGTGGTATATGCATGCTTGTTGAGGACATCTTTGTAGCTGTTGTAGTCAAAGATTGTGTTGTCATACTTGTAGTATTGGTGGAATTCTGGACTGTTGGTATTTTAGTCGATAGAGTATTCATGCCGGTTGAAAACAATGGTGAACGTGTACCAATAGACATTTTTGTTGGGATTGTGGATATGCCTTTACCAGTTGGGGAATTCTGGACTGTTGGTGTTGTAACTTGTCGTGTGAACATGATAGTTGAGGAAACTGAAGGTGTAACAGAAAACTTTGATGAAGTTGTTGCTGCAGTTCCAACTATGCTTGAGGAGGAAATAAGGCTTGTTGATGTCAGAGTTGATGCTGTTAGCATGCTGGTTGAAGTATTTGGCAAAGGCGTACCAGTAGAAATTGTTGTTGTTGCACCTGTATATATGCTTGTAATGGTGAAGGAACTATGCACTCTTGAAGTTGAAGTTAGTGGTACATGCATGTTTGTTGAGGACATCTTTGTAGCTGTTGTAGTCAAGAATTGTGTTGTCAAACTTGTAGTATTGGAGGAATTTTGGAATGTTGGTATTTTAGTCGATAGAGTATTCATGCCAGTTGAAAACAATGGTGAACGTGTACCAATAGACATTTTTGTAGGGATTGTGGATATGCTTTTACCAGTGGGGGAATTCTGGACTGTTGGTGTTGTAACTTGTCGTGTGAACATGATAGTTGAGGAAACTGAAGGTGTAACAGAAAACTTTGATGAAGTTGTTGCTGCAGATCCAACTATGCTTGAGGAGGAAATACGGCTTGTTGATGTCAGAGTTGATGCTGTATGCATGCTGGTTGAAATATTTGTCAAAGTCGTACCAGTAGAAATTGTTTTGGATGGACCTGTGTTTAGGCTTGTAATGGTGGAGGAACTATTTATTGTTGCTGTTGTAGTTGGTGATATATGCCCGCTTGTTGATGACATCCTTGTAGCCGTTGAAGTCAAAGATTTTGTTGTCATACTTGTAGTAATGGAGGAATTCTGGACTGTAGTTGATTTTTTCTGTGGTGTAGTCATGCCAGGTGAAAACGATGGTGAAGATCTACCAGCAAAAATTGTTGTTGTACTTGTAGATATGCTTGTAATGTTGGAGGAACTATGTACTTTTGAACTTGAAGTTAGTGGTATATGAATGCTTGTTGAGGACATCCTTGTAGCTGTTGTAGTCAAAGATTGTGTTGTCATACTTGTAGTATTGGTGGAATTCTGGAATGTTGGTATTTTAGTCGATAGAGTATTCATGCCAGTTGAAAACAATGGTGAACGTGTACCAATAGACATTTTTGTTGGGACTGTGGATATGCCTTTACCAGTTGGGGAATTCTGGACTGTTGGTGTTGTAACTTGTCGTGTGAACATGATAGTTGAGGAAACTGAAGGTGTAACAGAAAACTTTGATGAAGTTGTTGCTGCAGTTCCAACTATGCTTGAGGAGGAAATAAGGCTTGTTGATGTCAGAGTTGATGCTGTTGGCATGCTGGTTGAAGTATTTGGCAAAGTCGTACCAGTAGAAATTGTTTTGGATGGACCTGTGTTTAGGCTTGTAATAGTGGAGGAACTATTTATTTTTGCTGTTGTAGTTAATGGTTTATGCCCGCTTGTTGATGACATACTTGTAGCCATTGAATTCAAAGATTGTGTTGTCATACTTGTAGTAATGGAGGAATTCTGGACTGTAGTTGAGTTTTTCTGTGGTGTAGTCTTGCCAGGTGAAAATAATGGTGAAGATAAACCAGTAAAAATTGTTGTACTTGTAGATATGCTTGTAATGTTGGAGGAACTATGTACTCTTGAAGTTGAAGTTAGTGGTATATGCATGCTTGTTGGGGACATCCTTGTAGCTGTTGTAGTCAAAGATTGTGTTGTCATACTTGTAGTATTGGAGGAATTCTGGACTGTTGGTATTTTAGTCGATAGAGTATTCATGCCAGTTGAAAACAATGGTGAAAGAGGAACTCCAGCATAATGTTTTGCACGGCATTCTACTTCCTTTAGCACTGAGCAAATGGTGTGATATGTGCCAATTATTCTTTCAATAGATACTATTTCTCCACCTTTATGGCCTGTTGTTGGTCCACCAAAGTCATTCCAGTCTGACCAGTGACAATTGCATCCATGGGTAGGATTAAATGTACTTTTTCTTAATGTTATGGATGTAAGAGAAGTCGTTGATTGAATTTTAGAAGAGGTTTTTGTTGTTGGAGTTGTAGATATGTTTTTAATAATGGAGGAATTCTGGACTGTTGATGTTTTAGTCAGTGGTGCAGTAATGCCAGTTGAAAATGTTGGTGAAGGTGTACCTGTATACCGTGTTGTTGGACTTTTAGGTGTGTTTTTACCAGTTGGCGTACTCTGAACTGTTAGTGTTGTGATATTCTGTAAAAAGGCACTTGTTGAAGAAACTGAAGTTGTAGCATTCGTCTTTGTTGAAGCTGTTACTGTAGTTATTGATAAGATTTTACTTGTGGAGGAAGTTATGCTTGTTGATGAGGTAGTTGATGCTGAAGGCATGCTGGATGAAATAGTTGGCAAACCCGCACTAGCAGAAATTGTTGCTGATGGACCTTTGGATATAATTGTAATGGTGGAGGAACTATTTACACTTGCTGTTGTAGTTCGTGGTATGTGCATGCTTGTTGATGACATCCTTGTAGCTGTTGTAAGTAAGGATTGTGTTTTCATGCTTGTAGTATTGGAGGAATTCTGGACTGTAGTAGTTTTTGTCTGTAGGGTAGTAATGCCATGTGAAAATGATAGTGAAGGTGTAGCAGTAGAGATTGTTGTTAAAGTTGTGGATATGCTTTTACCAGTGGGGGAACTTTCCACCATTGATGTTGTACTTGGTGGTGTATGCACACCTGCTGATGTCATTGTGGTAACAGATGTAATTGAAGACTGTGTTGTGATGTTACCACAGGTTTCATCACAACAAAATACTCTAATCTCATAATCATAGCAATGCTGTGCAAGACCTTGGTGTTTATTTAAGCAGACTAGTCCATCCTTCATATTGCATTTCACAACTTGGCCCAGCTGTGAAAGAGGAACTCCAGGATAATGTTTTGCACGACATTCTACTTCCTTTAGCACTGGGCAAATGGGATGATAAGTGTCAATTATTCTTGCAATAGGTACTATGTCTCCACCTTCAGGACCAGTTGTTAGTCCACCAAAGTTGTTCCAGTCTGACCAATGACAATTACATACAGCTGTAGGCATAAATGTGTTTGTTCTCAATGTTGTGGCACTTAGAGATGTCATTGATGGAGTTTTAGATGCTTTTGATGTTGGAGCTGTAGATATGTCTGTCATAATGGAGGGAGTTTTGACTGAAGTAGTTTTAGTCAGCAGTGCAGTAATGCCAGTTGAAAATGTTGGTGAAGGTGTACCTGTAGACAATGTTGTTGTACCTGTAGATATGCTTTTAGTGGTGGAGAAACTATGTACTCTTGGAGTTGAAGTTAGTGGTATATGCATGCTTGTTGGGGACATCCTTGTAGCTGTTGTAGTCAAAGATTGTGTTGTCATACTTGTAGTATTGGAGGAATTCTGGAATGTTGGTATTTTAGTCGATAGAGTATTAATGCCAGTTGAAATCAATGGTGAACGTGTAGCTATAGACATTTTTGTAGGGATTGTGGATATGCTTTTACCAGTGGGGGTATTCTGGAATGTTGGTGTTGTGACTTGTCGTGTGAACTTGATGGTTGAGGAAACTGCAGGTGTAACAGAAAACTTTGATGAAGTTGTTCCTGCAGTTCCAACTATGCTTGAGGAGGAAATAAGGCTTGTTGATGTCATAGTTGATGATGTTGGCATGCTGTTTGAAATATTTGGCAAAGTCGTACCTTTATAAATTGTTGTTGATCGACTTGTATTTAGGCTTATAATGGTGGAGGAACTATTTGTTTTTGCTGTTGTAGTTCGTGGCATGTGCATGCTTGTTGATGATATCCTTGTAGCTGTTGTAAGTAAGGATTGTGTTGTCATGCTTGTAGTATTGGATGAGTTCTGGACTGTAGTAGTTTTTTTATGTAGGGTAGTCATGCCATGTGAAAATGATAGTGAAGGTATAGCAGTAGATATTGTTGTTAAAGTTGTGGATATGCTTTTACCAGTGGGGGAACTTTCCACCGTTGATGTTGTTCTTGGAGGTGTATGCACACTTGCTGATGGCATTGTGGTAACAGATGTAATTGAAGACTGTGTTGTGATGTTACCACAGATTTCATCACAACAAAATACTCTAATCTCATAATCATAGCAATGCTGTGCAAGACCTTGGTGTTTATTTAAGCAAACTAGTCCATCCTTCATATTGCATTTCACAACCTGGCCCAGCTGTGAAAGAGGAACTCCAGGATAATGTTTTGCACGACATTCTACTTCCTTTAGCACTGGGCAAATGGTGTGATAAGTCTCAGTTATTCTTTCAATAGGTACTATTTCTCCACCCTCAGGACCTGCTGTTGATCCACCAAAGTCATTCCAGTCTGACCAATTACATCCAGGGATAGAAGTAATTGTAGTTGTTCTCAATGTTGTGGCAGTTAGAGAATTCATTGATGGAGTTGTAGATGGTTTTGTTGTTGGAGTTGTAGAAATGTCTTTCATACTGGATGTAGTTTGGACTGAGGTTGTTTGAGTCTGTGGTGTAGTCATGTCATTTGAAAACACTAGTGATGTTGTTTTCATTGTTGATGGAGATGTGGGTTTGCTTTTGTCAGTGGGGGAACTCTGGACTCTTGGTGTAGTAACCTCTTGTGTAAATCTTCTTGTTAAAGAAATTGAAGGTGTTGCCAATGTGGAACTTGTAGCTGATATGTTTGTACTTGTGGGGGAAATAAGACTTGATGATGTTATAAGTGGTGGTGGAGGCATGCTGGCTGAAAAAGATGGTGAAGGTGTACCAGTAAAAGTGGCTGTTGATGTATCTTTGGATATGCTTGCAACAGTGGAGGAACTTTGAAAAATTGATGTTGTACTTGAAGGTATGTTCATGCTCTTTGATGATATTGTTGTAGTAGCTGAACTTAGTGGTGGTGTTGTGATGTTTCTGCAGTTTTCATCACAGCATAATGTTCTAATCTCATAGTCATAGCACTGCTGTGAAAGGCCTTGGTGTTTGTTCAAGCAAATTAGGCCATCTTTCATATTGCATTTCACAATCTGTCCGAGTTGTGAAAGAGGAGCTCCAGGATAACGTTTCGCACGACACTGTATTTCCATTAATGCTGAGCATAAGGTAGAATAGGTTTTAGTCATTCTTTCAATAGGTATTATTTCACCACCATCTGGACCTGTTGTTGGGTTCCCAAAGTCGTTCCAATCTGTCCAATGGCAATTACATGCAGGGGTAGAAGTAAGGGTGCCAGTGTTCAATGTTGTGGATGTTGGAGACGTAGTTGATGGTGCTGCAGATGTTTTTGTTGTTGGAGTTGTCATTATGGAGGAATTTTGGACCAAAGTTGTTTTAGTCATTGATGAAGTCAGGCTGTTTGAGAACACTGGTGAAGATGTTGTCATTGTTGATGGAGTTGTGGGTATGCTTTTACCAGTGGGGGAACTCTGGACTCTTGGTGTTGTAATTTGTGTAAATCTACTTGTTGAAGAAACTGAAGGTGTAGCAGAATAAATAGTGGAAGTTCTTGCTGTATTTGCTGATATGCTTGTACTTGTGGAGGAAATAAGGCTTGTCGATGCCATAATTGGTGTCGTAGGCATGCTGATTGAAAAAGTTGGTGAATGTGTATCAGTAGAAATTTTTATTGATGTATCTCTCGATATGCTTGTAGTGGTGAAGAAATTTTGGTCAATTAATGTTGTACTTGGTGGTATGTGCATGGTTGTTGATGGCGTTGTTGCAGCTGTGCTAAGTGATGGTGTTGTGATGTTGGGTTGAGAACGCTGGTGAAGGTGTTGTAATTGTTGATGGAGTTGTGGGTATGCTTGTACCAGTGGGGGAATTCTGGACTCTTGGTGTTGACATTTCTGTAAACCTTTTTGTTGAAGAAACTGAAGGTGAGACAGAATGCATCGTGGAAGTTGTTGTTGATAAACTTGTGCTTGTGTAGGAAGTAAGGTTTGTTGATGTATTAACTGGGGTTCCAGGCATGCTGGTTGAAAAAGTTGGTGAAGATCTACCAGTAGAAATTGTTGTTGATGTGTCTGTGGATATTCCTGTAACTGTGGAGGAACTTTGGACCACTGATGTTGTACTAGGTGGTAAGTGCATGCTTGTTGATGAAAATGTTGTAGTAGCTGTACTTAGTAAAGATGTTGTGATATTTCTACAGTTTTCATCACAACAGAATGTTCTAATCTCATAGTCGTAGCATTGCTTTGCAAGGCCTTGGTGTTTGTTCAAGCAAATTAGACCATCTTTCGTACTGCATTTCACAATCTGTCCAAGTTTTGAAAGAGGAACTTCAGGATAACGTTTTGCACGACACTGTACTTCCATTAGTGCTGAGCATAAGGTAGGATAAGTGTCAGTTATTTTTTCAATAGGTACAATTTCACCGCCATCTGGGCACGACACTGTACTTCCATTAGTGCTGAGCATAAGGTAGGATAAGTGTCAGTTATCTTTTCAATAGGTACAATTTCACCGCCATCGGGGCCTGCCGTTGGGCTCCCAAAATCGTTCCATTCTGACCAGTGACAATTACATCCAGGGGTAAGAGTAAGGGTGACTGCTTTCAATGTTGTGGATGTTGGAGACGTTATTGATGAATCTGTAGATGTTTTTGTTGTTATAGATGTAGTTATGCCTGTCATGCTGGAGGAATTTTGGACCAAAGTTATCTTAGTCAGTGGCGATGTCATGCTGGTTGAGAACGCTGGTGAAGGTGTTGTAATTGTTGATGGAGTTGTGGGTATGCTTGTACCAGTGGGGGAATTCTGGACTCTTGGTGTTGACATTTCTGTAAACCTTTTTGTTGAAGAAACTGAAGGTGAGACAGAATGCATCGTGGAAGTTGTTGTTGATAAACTTGTGCTTGTGTAGGAAGTAAGGTTTGTTGATGTATTAACTGGGGTTCCAGGCATGCTGGTTGAAAAAGTTGGTGAAGATCTACCAGTAGAAATTGTTGTTGATGTGTCTGTGGATATTCCTGTAACTGTGGAGGAACTTTGGACCACTGATGTTGTACTAGGTGGTAAGTGCATGATTGTTGATGACACTGTTGTAGTAGCTGTACTTAGTAAAGATGTTGTGATATTTCTACAGTTTTCATCACAACAGAATGTTCTAATCTCATAGTCGTAGCATTGCTGTGCAAGGCCTTGGTGTTTGTTCAAGCAAATTAGACCATCTTTCGTACTGCATTTCACAATCTGTCCAAGTTTTGAAAGAGGAACTTCAGGATAACGTTTTGCACGACACTGTACTTCCATTAGTGCTGAGCATAAGGTAGGATAAGTGTCAGTTATTTTTTCAATAGGTACAATTTCACCGCCATCAGGGCCTGCCGTTGGGCTCCCAAAATCGTTCCAATCTGACCAGTGACAATTACATCCAGGGGTAAGAGTAAGGGTGACTGCTTTCAATGTTGTGGATGTTGGAGACGTTATTGATGAATCTGTAGATGTTTTTGTTGTTAGAGTTGTAGTTATGCCTGTCATGCTGGAGGAATTTTGGACCAAAGTTATTTTAGTCAGTGGCGATGTCGTGCTGGTTGAGAACGCTGGTGAAGGTGTTGTAATTGTTGATGTAGTTGTGGGTATGCTTGTACCAGTGGGGGTATTCTGGACTCTTGGTGTTGTAATTTGTGTAAACTTTTTAGTTGAAGAAACTGAAGTTGAGGCAGAAAGCATTGTGGAAGTTGTTGATAACATCGTGCTTATGTAGGAAGTAAGGCTTGTTGATGTCTTAACTGGGGTTGCCGGCATGCTGGTTGAAAAAGTTGGTGAAAATGTACCAGTAGAAATTGTTGTTGATGTGTCTGTGGATATTCCTGTAACTGTGGAGAAACTTTGGACCGCTGATGTTGTACTTGGTGGTGTGTGCATGTTTGTTGATGATACTGTTGTAGCTACTGTATTTAACAACTCTGTTGTGATGTTTCCGCAGTTTTCATCACAACATAATGCTCTAATTTCATATTCATAACACTGCTGTGAAAGGCCTTGGACTTTGTTTTGGCAAACTAGTCCATCCTTCATATTACATTTCACAACCTGTCCAAGCTGTGAAAGAGGAACTCCAGGATAATGTTTTGCACGGCATTGCACTTCCTTTAGTGCTGAGCATATGGTAGGATAAGTGTCAGTTATTTTTTTAATAGGTACAATTTCACCGCCATCTGGGCCTGCTGTTGGGCTCCCAAAATCGTTCCAATCTGACCAGTGACAATTACATCCAGGGGTAAGAGTAAGGGTGACTGCTTTCAATGTTGTGGATGTTGGAGACGTTATTGATGAATCTGTAGATGTTTTTGTTGTTAGAGTTGTAGTTATGCCTGTCATGCTGGAGGAATTTTGGACCAAAGTTATTTTAGTCAGTGGCGATGTCGTGCTGGTTGAGAACGCTGGTGAAGGTGTTGTAATTGTTGATGGAGTTGTGGGTATGCTTGTACCAGTGGGGGAATTCTGGACTCTTGGTGTTGACATTTCTGTAAACCTTTTTGTTGAAGAAACTGAAGGTGAGACAGAATGCATCGTGGAAGTTGTTGTTGATAAACTTGTGCTTGTGTAGGAAGTAAGGTTTGTTGATGTATTAACTGGGGTTCCAGGCATGCTGGTTGAAAAAGTTGGTGAAGATCTACCAGTAGAAATTGTTGTTGATGTGTCTGTGGATATTCCTGTAACTGTGGAGGAACTTTGGACCACTGATGTTGTACTAGGTGGTAAGTGCATGCTTGTTGATGAAAATGTTGTAGTAGCTGTACTTAGTAAAGATGTTGTGATATTTCTACAGTTTTCATCACAACAGAATGTTCTAATCTCATAGTCGTAGCATTGCTTTGCAAGGCCTTGGTGTTTGTTCAAGCAAATTAGACCATCTTTCGTACTGCATTTCACAATCTGTCCAAGTTTTGAAAGAGGAACTTCAGGATAACGTTTTGCACGACACTGTACTTCCATTAGTGCTGAGCATAAGGTAGGATAAGTGTCAGTTATTTTTTCAATAGGTACAATTTCACCGCCATCTGGGCCTGCTGTTGGGCTCCCAAAATCGTTCCAATCTGACCAGTGACAATTACATCCAGGGGTAAGAGTAAGGGTGACTGCTTTCAATGTTGTGGATGTTGGAGACGTTATTGATGAATCTGTAGATGTTTTTGTTGTTAGAGTTGTAGTTATGCCTGTCATGCTGGAGGAATTTTGGACCAAAGTTATCTTAGTCAGTGGCGATGTCATGCTGGTTGAGAACGCTGGTGAAGGTGTTGTAATTGTTGATGGAGTTGTGGGTATGCTTGTACCAGTGGGGGAATTCTGGACTCTTGGTGTTGACATTTCTGTAAACCTTTTTGTTGAAGAAACTGAAGGTGAGACAGAATGCATCGTGGAAGTTGTTGTTGATAAACTTGTGCTTGTGTTGGAAGTAAGGTTTGTTGATGTATTAACTGGGGTTCCAGGCATGCTGGTTGAAAAAGTTGGTGAAGATCTACCAGTAGAAATTGTTGTTGATGTGTCTGTGGATATTCCTGTAACTGTGGAGGAACTTTGGACCACTGATGTTGTACTAGGTGGTAAGTGCATGCTTGTTGATGAAACTGTTGTAGTAGCTGTACTTAGTAAAGATGTTGTGATATTTCTACAGTTTTCATCACAACAGAATGTTCTAATCTCATAGTCGTAGCATTGCTGTGCAAGGCCTTGGTGTTTGTTCAAGCAAATTAGACCATCTTTCGTACTGCATTTCACAATCTGTCCAAGTTTTGAAAGAGGAACTTCAGGATAACGTTTTGCACGACACTGTACTTCCATTAGTGCTGAGCATAAGGTAGGATAAGTGTCAGTTATTTTTTCAATAGGTACAATTTCACCGCCATCTGGGCCTGCTGTTGGGCTCCCAAAATCGTTCCAATCTGACCAGTGACAATTACATCCAGGGGTAAGAGTAAGGGTGACTGCTTTCAATGTTGTGGATGTTGGAGACGTTATTGATGAATCTGTAGATGTTTTTGTTGTTAGAGTTGTAGTTATGCCTGTCATGCTGGAGGAATTTTGGACCAAAGTTATCTTAGTCAGTGGCGATGTCATGCTGGTTGAGAACGCTGGTGAAGGTGTTGTAATTGTTGATGGAGTTGTGGGTATGCTTGTACCAGTGGGGGAATTCTGGACTCTTGGTGTTGACATTTCTGTAAACCTTTTTGTTGAAGAAACTGAAGGTGAGACAGAATGCATCGTGGAAGTTGTTGTTGATAAACTTGTGCTTGTGTTGGAAGTAAGGTTTGTTGATGTATTAACTGGGGTTCCAGGCATGCTGGTTGAAAAAGTTGGTGAAGATCTACCAGTAGAAATTGTTGTTGATGTGTCTGTGGATATTCCTGTAACTGTGGAGGAACTTTGGACCACTGATGTTGTACTAGGTGGTAAGTGCATGCTTGTTGATGAAACTGTTGTAGTAGCTGTACTTAGTAAAGATGTTGTGATATTTCTACAGTTTTCATCACAACAGAATGTTCTAATCTCATAGTCGTAGCATTGCTGTGCAAGGCCTTGGTGTTTGTTCAAGCAAATTAGACCATCTTTCGTACTGCATTTCACAATCTGTCCAAGTTTTGAAAGAGGAACTTCAGGATAACGTTTTGCACGACACTGTACTTCCATTAGTGCTGAGCATAAGGTAGGATAAGTGTCAGTTATTTTTTCAATAGGTACAATTTTACCGCCATCGGGGCCTGCCGTTGGGCTCCCAAAATCGTTCCATTCTGACCAGTGACAATTACATCCAGGGGTAAGAGTAAGGGTGACTGCTTTCAATGTTGTGGATGTTGGAGACGTTATTGATGAATCTGTAGATGTTTTTGTTGTTAGAGTTGTAGTTATGCCTGTCATGCTGGAGGAATTTTGGACCAAAGTTATTTTAGTCAGTGGCGATGTCGTGCTTGTTGAGAACGCTGGTGAAGGTGTTGTAATTGTTGATGGAGTTGTGGGTATGCTTGTACCAGTGGGGGAATTCTGGACTCTTGGTGTTGACATTTCTGTAAACCTTTTTGTTGAAAAAACTGAAGGTGAGACAGAATGCATCGTGGAAGTTGTTGTTGATAAATTTGTGCTTGTGTAGGAAGTAAGGTTTGTTGATGTATTAACTGGGGTTCCAGGCATGCTGGTTGAAAAAGTTGGTGAAGATCTACCAGTAGAAATTGTTGTTGATGTGTCTGTGGATATTCCTGTAACTGTGGAGGAACTTTGGACCACTGATGTTGTACTAGGTGGTAAGTGCATGCTTGTTGATGAAACTGTTGTAGTAGCTGTACTTAGTAAAGATGTTGTGATATTTCTACAGTTTTCATCACAACAGAATGTTCTAATCTCATAGTCGTAGCATTGCTGTGCAAGGCCTTGGTGTTTGTTCAAGCAAATTAGACCATCTTTCGTACTGCATTTCACAATCTGTCCAAGTTTTGAAAGAGGAACTTCAGGATAACGTTTTGCACGACACTGTACTTCCATTAGTGCTGAGCATAAGGTAGGATAAGTGTCAGTTATTTTTTCAATAGGTACAATTTTACCGCCATCGGGGCCTGCCGTTGGGCTCCCAAAATCATTCCATTCTGACCAGTGACAATTACATGCAGGGGTAAGAGTAAGGGTGACTGCTTTCAATGTTGTGGATGTTGGAGACGTTATTGATGAATCTGTAGATGTTTTTGTTGTTAGAGTTGTAGTTATGCCTGTCATGCTGGAGGAATTTTGGACCAAAGTTATTTTAGTCAGTGGCGATGTCGTGCTTGTTGAGAACGCTGGTGAAGGTGTTGTAATTGTTGATGGAGTTGTGGGTATGCTTGTACCAGTGGGGGAATTCTGGACTCTTGGTGTTGACATTTCTGTAAACCTTTTTGTTGAAAAAACTGAAGGTGAGACAGAATGCATCGTGGAAGTTGTTGTTGATAAATTTGTGCTTGTGTAGGAAGTAAGGTTTGTTGATGTATTAACTGGGGTTCCAGGCATGCTGGTTGAAAAAGTTGGTGAAGATCTACCAGTAGAAATTGTTGTTGATGTGTCTGTGGATATTCCTGTAACTGTGGAGGAACTTTGGACCACTGATGTTGTACTAGGTGGTAAGTGCATGCTTGTTGATGAAACTGTTGTAGTAGCTGTACTTAGTAAAGATGTTGTGATATTTCTACAGTTTTCATCACAACAGAATGTTCTAATCTCATAGTCGTAGCATTGCTGTGCAAGGCCTTGGTGTTTGTTCAAGCAAATTAGACCATCTTTCGTACTGCATTTCACAATCTGTCCAAGTTTTGAAAGAGGAACTTCAGGATAACGTTTTGCACGACACTGTACTTCCATTAGTGCTGAGCATAAGGTAGGATAAGTGTCAGTTATCTTTTCAATAGGTACAATTTCACCGCCATCGGGGCCTGCCGTTGGGCTCCCAAAATCGTTCCATTCTGACCAGTGACAATTACATCCAGGGGTAAGAGTAAGGGTGACTGCTTTCAATGTTGTGGATGTTGGAGACGTTATTGATGAATCTGTAGATGTTTTTGTTGTTAGAGTTGTAGTTATGCCTGTCATGCTGGAGGAATTTTGGACCAAAGTTATTTTAGTCAGTGGCGATGTCGTGCTTGTTGAGAACGCTGGTGAAGGTGTTGTAATTGTTGATGGAGTTGTGGGTATGCTTGTACCAGTGGGGGAATTCTGGACTCTTGGTGTTGACATTTCTGTAAACCTTTTTGTTGAAGAAACTGAAGGTGAGACAGAATGCATCGTGGAAGTTGTTGTTGATAAACTTGTGCTTGTGTTGGAAGTAAGGTTTGTTGATGTATTAACTGGGGTTCCAGGCATGCTGGTTGAAAAAGTTGGTGAAGATCTACCAGTAGAAATTGTTGTTGATGTGTCTGTGGATATTCCTGTAACTGTGGAGGAACTTTGGACCACTGATGTTGTACTAGGTGGTAAGTGCATGCTTGTTGATGAAACTGTTGTAGTAGCTGTACTTAGTAAAGATGTTGTGATATTTCTACAGTTTTCATCACAACAGAATGTTCTAATCTCATAGTCGTAGCATTGCTGTGCAAGGCCTTGGTGTTTGTTCAAGCAAATTAGACCATCTTTCGTACTGCATTTCACAATCTGTCCAAGTTTTGAAAGAGGAACTTCAGGATAACGTTTTGCACGACACTGTACTTCCATTAGTGCTGAGCATAAGGTAGGATAAGTGTCAGTTATTTTTTCAATAGGTACAATTTTACCGCCATCGGTGCCTGCCGTTGGGCTCCCAAAATCGTTCCATTCTGACCAGTGACAATTACATCCAGGGGTAAGAGTAAGGGTGACTGCTTTCAATGTTGTGGATGTTGGAGACGTTATTGATGAATCTGTAGATGTTTTTGTTGTTAGAGTTGTAGTTATGCCTGTCATGCTGGAGGAATTTTGGACCAAAGTTATTTTAGTCAGTGGCGATGTCGTGCTTGTTGAGAACGCTGGTGAAGGTGTTGTAATTGTTGATGGAGTTGTGGGTATGCTTGTACCAGTGGGGGAATTCTGGACTCTTGGTGTTGACATTTCTGTAAACCTTTTTGTTGAAAAAACTGAAGGTGAGACAGAATGCATCGTGGAAGTTGTTGTTGATAAATTTGTGCTTGTGTAGGAAGTAAGGTTTGTTGATGTATTAACTGGGGTTCCAGGCATGCTGGTTGAAAAAGTTGGTGAAGATCTACCAGTAGAAATTGTTGTTGATGTGTCTGTGGATATTCCTGTAACTGTGGAGGAACTTTGGACCACTGATGTTGTACTAGGTGGTAAGTGCATGCTTGTTGATGAAACTGTTGTAGTAGCTGTACTTAGTAAAGATGTTGTGATATTTCTACAGTTTTCATCACAACAGAATGTTCTAATCTCATAGTCGTAGCATTGCTGTGCAAGGCCTTGGTGTTTGTTCAAGCAAATTAGACCATCTTTCGTACTGCATTTCACAATCTGTCCAAGTTTTGAAAGAGGAACTTCAGGATAACGTTTTGCACGACACTGTACTTCCATTAGTGCTGAGCATAAGGTAGGATAAGTGTCAGTTATCTTTTCAATAGGTACAATTTCACCGCCATCGGGGCCTGCCGTTGGGCTCCCAAAATCGTTCCATTCTGACCAGTGACAATTACATCCAGGGGTAAGAGTAAGGGTGACTGCTTTCAATGTTGTGGATGTTGGAGACGTTATTGATGAATCTGTAGATGTTTTTGTTGTTATAGATGTAGTTATGCCTGTCATGCTGGAGGAATTTTGGACCAAAGTTATCTTAGTCAGTGGCGATGTCATGCTGGTTGAGAACGCTGGTGAAGGTGTTGTAATTGTTGATGGAGTTGTGGGTATGCTTGTACCAGTGGGGGAATTCTGGACTCTTGGTGTTGACATTTCTGTAAACCTTTTTGTTGAAGAAACTGAAGGTGAGACAGAATGCATCGTGGAAGTTGTTGTTGATAAACTTGTGCTTGTGTAGGAAGTAAGGTTTGTTGATGTATTAACTGGGGTTCCAGGCATGCTGGTTGAAAAAGTTGGTGAAGATCTACCAGTAGAAATTGTTGTTGATGTGTCTGTGGATATTCCTGTAACTGTGGAGGAACTTTGGACCACTGATGTTGTACTAGGTGGTAAGTGCATGATTGTTGATGACACTGTTGTAGTAGCTGTACTTAGTAAAGATGTTGTGATATTTCTACAGTTTTCATCACAACAGAATGTTCTAATCTCATAGTCGTAGCATTGCTGTGCAAGGCCTTGGTGTTTGTTCAAGCAAATTAGACCATCTTTCGTACTGCATTTCACAATCTGTCCAAGTTTTGAAAGAGGAACTTCAGGATAACGTTTTGCACGACACTGTACTTCCATTAGTGCTGAGCATAAGGTAGGATAAGTGTCAGTTATTTTTTCAATAGGTACAATTTCACCGCCATCAGGGCCTGCCGTTGGGCTCCCAAAATCGTTCCAATCTGACCAGTGACAATTACATCCAGGGGTAAGAGTAAGGGTGACTGCTTTCAATGTTGTGGATGTTGGAGACGTTATTGATGAATCTGTAGATGTTTTTGTTGTTAGAGTTGTAGTTATGCCTGTCATGCTGGAGGAATTTTGGACCAAAGTTATTTTAGTCAGTGGCGATGTCGTGCTGGTTGAGAACGCTGGTGAAGGTGTTGTAATTGTTGATGTAGTTGTGGGTATGCTTGTACCAGTGGGGGTATTCTGGACTCTTGGTGTTGTAATTTGTGTAAACTTTTTAGTTGAAGAAACTGAAGTTGAGGCAGAAAGCATTGTGGAAGTTGTTGATAACATCGTGCTTATGTAGGAAGTAAGGCTTGTTGATGTCTTAACTGGGGTTGCCGGCATGCTGGTTGAAAAAGTTGGTGAAAATGTACCAGTAGAAATTGTTGTTGATGTGTCTGTGGATATTCCTGTAACTGTGGAGAAACTTTGGACCGCTGATGTTGTACTTGGTGGTGTGTGCATGTTTGTTGATGATACTGTTGTAGCTACTGTATTTAACAACTCTGTTGTGATGTTTCCGCAGTTTTCATCACAACATAATGCTCTAATTTCATATTCATAACACTGCTGTGAAAGGCCTTGGACTTTGTTTTGGCAAACTAGTCCATCCTTCATATTACATTTCACAACCTGTCCAAGCTGTGAAAGAGGAACTCCAGGATAATGTTTTGCACGGCATTGCACTTCCTTTAGTGCTGAGCATATGGTAGGATAAGTGTCAGTTAGTCTTTTAATAGATACTACTGCACCACCATCAGGACCAGTTGTTGGGCTTCCAGAGTCAATCCAATCGGACCAATGGCAAATACATCCAGGTACAGGAGTAAGGGTGGTTGTTGTCTTTGTTGTGGATTTTGGAGAAAATGCTGAGGCAGTTGTAGTAAATGCTATTGTTGACAGAGATGTTGATTTACTTGTAACAGTGGAGGAGGTTTGGATTGTTGGTCGTATAGGCATGCTAGTTGACAAACTTGGAAAAGGAGTTGAATTGGATGTTGTAGTTGGTTTTAGAGTTGTGGTTATGCTTGGAGTAGTGGTAGATGTTGTGAATGAAAATACCGTCTTTGTTAGAAAAGTTTCTGTAGTGTATTTGGCTGTAATTCCTGACAAAGTTGACTCTGCAATAAAATATTAATGATTCAATTTCACATTGTGAATATATTTTTTTCATAAATTTGAGAAAAAAAACATAATAAATTAATTACACCTTACAATAAATTAACAATTGCACCAGGCACCACCCAATTATAGATAACAATTTAATATGTGTGAAATGCCAACATTTCGCCACCTTGGAATTATAAGGCTTTATCTGCACTCTGAGCAGTTTTGGGGATATTGAGCTCTTTTGTGCATGAAAATGAGTGTATTATGAATGTACAATATCAAAATCTTCTCATTTTTGTAAATGAGGATTTTTGGAATAGGTCAAATGCAGACAGAACCTTCTAATTCTAAAAAGTAATATTCCAATTAAATGAAAAGGTTGTATCTTGCAAAATTTTACTTATAATTTGTTTTAAAACATAAAATTACTGTTGTAACAATGTGGCGACATAATAATAGAATATAATAATTTCTATGACATTTATTTCATATTTTATAGCTAATATTTTTTTTCCCTGTTGAAGTTAAGCATAAAAGGCAGTGCTAAATATTTTGTCAATTTTAGGTAGGAATATGGTGGGTAATTCAACACCTTATTGCAGGAACAGTTTAAGCGGCTACTGTAATACATCTGACCAGGACTTTTTTCCACAGAAAGTGGGACAGGTAAAATACTTTCTCTCTAGAGATCAGTATGGCAGAGATAACATGCTAACATTTAGTGTTTAAATTAAGACCTTGTCAATTAAATAGTTGACTATTTGACAATAAGGCTTAATATTGTAAAAATGTGAGACATTTTAAGACTTTTAACTGCAAGAAAACAGACAATGCTTCAGCAAAGTTGCTTCACAAAGTTTAACCCTTAAATGCATGAATGTTTCGTCATTCATTACGTTTCATTCTTTAGCAACCCGGACCACTTTATCTAAGACAGATGGATCTCTAACTTCTCCAGTAGTGTTAAACTCTCTTGATATTTTTTTATGTTAATCCAAAACCACTCACTGCTCTTGACTGAATTACCTTGTAGTTTTAACAAGACTTCATCTATATTTATAAATTAAGGATGCAATTACATTTTACATTTGATTATTCTGTGTCTGTACTTAAAAAGTTGTAAAAGCGTAAACATTGTTTAATTTGTATCTTTGTTTTATTTATTTGTGCTATTTCAAACCAGGCCCTTTGGTATAACCTGCACCGGGGCCCTGAAAAACCTCAGATATGGCTGAAAACAAATATTATTTTGTTATATTCTTTATTGTGAATAGACTGAGGAATATAAAGAATGCTGATTTCTGACTTTAGGAAATGAACGAGGGGGAGGGTTGTCAATGATGCTAAAGTCCCGAGGTATGCATTTAAGAGATGAAAAAAACATTGAAAATGTTTCACTGACTATATATAGTTAAAAAAAAAATACAAATACAATATTTCACAATTAATATTTTCTGCTGTCATGGGGTAGTCTGGCGACATGACTAAGAAATTTGATCCTGACTTAGAACCTTTTGGTTTTCTAAATAAAAAGTCCTAAGATGTACACAAATAAAATAATAATAATAATAAAAAAAACATCTCATGAGGTGAATAAGCTGTCACAGAATAAGAATATGTGAATTATTCATTTTTGACAAAAATTTTAGATAGAACTTATAATTCCAAGGTAGCGATTTATGGGAATATCTACAAAATCAGATCTTTTATTTTTAACTGTCAAAGATCACTGATAACCAATAATCATCATGAGCATTAAACATCACAAACTTTCTTTCAGAAACCAGGAAGTTACATGTTATATACAATCATAACACTAATATGGTTCCAGTGACAAAACAGATTTATAATTTATATATCCTCTTTTAAATAACTTTTTAAAACTTGATCCTTTTAATTCCCCATTAAATCATAATTTCATTCAAAGGCTATGACTGGAACCAAAAGTATCAACACATTTAATACTTGTTTAAACATAAGCTAAAAACTTGTACTTCAGAAGATAGTAGTAAAACTATTACCTGCTATTTTACTGGAAAAGATAGTTGGTGAAGTATAGGTCGTTGTTGAATGTGATGTTTGACAAGGGTATGAAGTCTTTTGAATTATTCCACGTTCCTCACAGACAGCTGTCATGCAGCTGCCAAGCCCATCTGTAGTATTATATATTGTGTCTCCATGCATATATTTGTTCCCTTTGAATGTGCAGGTGCAAGCTGCAAATTTGGAAATAAAGACGTTTACTTAATAAAGTGCCAATGAAGGAAAGATGAAGTTCTGATATAGATGAATAAATATTTAAAATGTGTTCCTACCGGTTGCATTGTATTTGCAGTCGATCTCCATGGACTTGCAATAGCTTTAAGACAAACATTTAAAAAATTAAAACTACATTTTATGATGGTAGACTGTATTTGTTTACATGAAACGATAGCATACCATATTTGACAGTTCTCTTTTGAAGGAACTATCTCTTGATCGTTGTAATGTTTCCCCTCTTTGTCATAACAGCCACACTGCTCTTTTTTAACACATTTCATTGTATCCTCATCAAAGTAAGGATGTCCAGGGGGACATTTGGGGTAACAACCTTGTAAAATGTAAATAAAATACAAAATTCAGAATTAAGTATGTGACATCCATGTGACATAGATTGCATCTCAAGATTCGAAATATCTGAAATGGTTAGTTCACCCCCCCCCCCCCCAAAAAAAATAAAATAAATAAATTCCGTCGTGTCGTTCTAAACCAGTTAGAGCTCTGTTCGTCTTTGGAACACAAATGTAAATATTTTTTGATGCATTCTGAAAGCTCTCTAACCATGCATTCTAAAGCTCTTTGTGATTTGATTTGAACGGTAATAACCGTGCCTGTGTGGTGTGCCTGACACAGAACAGCATACTTGCTTTGCGGTTACGTGGATACTCTCCAAAATGGCGCAAAGTTAAGCGGACAAATTTTTGGATAAAGTCTTTTTTCTTTCTTTTTTGTAGTTTTGTAAAATTACGGTCGAAACCCTGTTGTCATATGGCTTTTTTTTTTTGCTATGTTTCTGGACGTTGATAATCTTGCTGTCTAATGGAGGGTCAGTACGGTGGCTGAGACAGCTCAACATGATGCAACTTACGAAAACACATGCAAATAGAAAAAACATCAGCAAATGAAGAAAAAATCTTCATCAGTTTGACAGCACAAGTGTTGAAAATCATCACAACACATGCATACAACGAAATGGGCTGTAGAGGTGTCTCGGCCACCGTAGGTCAGAGAGCTGTCAGAATGCATCAAAAATATGTTAATTTGTGTTTCAAAGATGAACGGAAGTCTTACGGGTTTGGAACAACATGAGGGTAAGTAATTAATGACAAAAATGTTGGGGTGGACCAACCATTTAAGGTTATTTTGCCAAATAAAAGACTATAACTTAATTCTGCCAATAATTATAATCCATAAATGCAATAAAAAGCATCAATTATCGATTTCCATAAATTTTCCATGAAGTTGTATTGAGGGTAAATGTCAACACACAATGCAAATGTTGTAAGTTTTTCTTTAATTATAGAACCATCTGGAAACATAAAATGATCAAATTTGATATGTTTACTCATAGTGTTCTGTTGTCTATGTGAACCAAGTTCAGACAAAGCACTCGTGAAATAAAAGGCAGGGTTTTTTTTTTCTTTTTTTACCTTCAAGTGCTAGTATCTGACTTGAGCACTGCCCAGTTGGATTTCTGCAGGTCTGCAGACAAGGAGCTCCGCAAGGTTTGTACTGCCAATCACACTTCCCTGGAGCATTGTAATAATCACAGAACAATGCTGTAAGAGAGAAAAAAAGTTTTTACTTAATGTATTTTTTTCTTCTCCTATGGCCTCTTTCAGTGATTTGAATTAAACTCAGAAAATTAGCAGTCTCTCACGGCATATTTTAGGTGTTCTCCAGGCAACACAGGCTCCAGCCTCATTGCAGGCCTGTGCATAGGCTGCTATAGCAGTGCACAAACACTCATGATCCCCACCGCTATCACAAGCACACGAGTCTCTCACACAAGCATCATAAAAATGATTGGGATCCACCTTAATAAGAAAAATGCAATTCGATTACACATACACGAACAACAGGATAATGTGAAACCTCACCATGCTGCATGTTGACTTACTTGATAATGGCATGTTGCAAAAACTCCACTCTTAATGATACTACATTCTTTCTGAGCCCATGATTGCCTGTAAGGATTATTTGAGCAGGGATTTCTAATTTCCATAGTAACAGGACAGCTATCAGACTCTTTCCAATCGTTTCCAAAGTCCAAGGGTTTAATAACCACCTCCTGGCTTCTCAACATGAAGTCGTTGTTTGCGTTCCCATCAAAGTTCCCGCAAAGACCACAAATAGCACCCTGTACCAGAACAAGATGCATGTTAACTAACATATCAAACTAAAAAAATTCGACAACTCGGTTTAATCAATAAACTGTAGTCTCTGAGGAAGTTATTCAGTAATACATCACTATAGATGTATTTCTCACCTTAAAGTTTGGACTGAGTTTGATTAACACATTTGCCCTCTGGTCCCACATGACAATTAGTCCATTATTTGCCTCAATGACCATGTAAATTCCTCTTATCAAAATTTGGTAAGGAATGTCCACTCCCTCATCTCTGTGAAAAATCTGATAACCTCCATCTGTCAATTTGAGCTCCTTGTTCTAAAAGAAGAACATACATTTATTTATCAGGCACCTGTGATATATATATATATACACCTGTTTAGCAATAAAAGCACTCTCACCCCAAGGAAGAGTCTGACAGCCTTAGAGCAAGTGGCGCCAGTAGATCCACATGGTATGTTTTCAGTGAGAACTCGCAAAGTACCATTGGCATTGGCATGTCCGCAATAATCCTGTATAAATCACACAGATTTGTCTTTGCATTTATATCAAACCTTTTCTTATCTTTTGCCTTACTTTTATTTTTATTGATAGCATTGAGAAGTTCTAAAAAAAATGTCTCTAGACTAAGCTTTAATCTCTATAGCAGCACCCACAATTCAGTTACATCTAGGTTATTATTATTATTATTATATTTTAATAATATAATCATAAAGATTTGTAAGCTAAATTGTAATGAAGCAAATTAAATCAAATTGTATTGTAGAGATTTATTCTGTACTTACTGTGATTAAAGTGTATTCACATTCTCCATCGAAAGTGTATCTCTTTCCATCAAATGTAATGTAATGGCCATCTCCATGAACTAAGCAGGTTCCATGGCACGGGTTTGTGGTACATTCCCATTTCCTGTCCTTACAAGTACTGCATACACAAGGTTTATAAATATGCATACTCTATGTGTTATACAAATAGGTTGTTTTGTATGAATTTGTGCAACCCAGCTCATCATTTCTGATCATAAAATAATGGTTTGTTAGTAAAATGTTCCCATGAAGGTCCACCTCTAAACGTAACCCTCAGGTGTTCATGAACAGATCGTACAATATACTTGAAAAAAATAAAATCTTGAAAAAAATAAACCTCTTAAGAAAAGAGCATTTAGAAAATATGTTATATTTTAAAATTCCATTTCATACCACAGGATGCTATCAAACACAGTACTTAATTTGAGATGTGGTAGAGTAAATAATGGTTCAGAAAAAAAAAAAACTGACAATTCCTCTGTTTTAGCAAAAATAGATTAATAGATTAAATGTGATTTTACCAGCTATTGCAGTCCACTTTGATTGTATCTCCAGGTTGGTGTAAAATGCCATTGTGAATGCAAGGACAAAGATCTTCTTTGATGCAGCCACCCATACCATCTGAGACCAGTCCAGACGGACACATACAGCCCGAGATGCACTCACTGCTAATCTGTTTTGAAAAAGTAACATGATTTTAAAATGATAATATATCTTGTGCAACTTTTTTCTGACTATTTGTCTTAGGATAGGGTTTAGAAACAAACTTAAAACACTCACACAAGCCATATCTAAAGTGTTGCAGCTCTTTTGGCACTCTGATCCTGTAGATTCAGGAGCAGCACTAGTGCAGTCAAAAAACACCATAGGTTGGGGACAAGCTGGTGGCATAGAAAGACATTTATTAGTGATATCAAGAAAAGCAAAGGAACTGATTGAACTGGATGCAATATTCCTCACATAAAGCCATAAACGGTTCATGAATATAGCACTGAAATCGTACAGTCTATTTTAAATGGTTACTATCACATTCCAATGCATGGAAGACAGCCGACTGGAAATTATGTTATGTAACACCTTTTATGTTTTACGAGGACATCATACAGTTATGAAGAAATTCAGGGTGAGCAGATGATGCCAATTTTATTATTTTGGGTTTTATTTAAAACCCCAGTATCAGTTATTTTGGGCCTGCTCCAATCAGTGTTTATGCTTAAATATGTTTATGCTTAAAAGAAAGCAATAGTTCCACACTGCGTCCCCGGGGGACACTCCAAATTCATTGGACCACGCAGCCCATGACTTCATTAGAAGGGTGCCAGAGAGTATAAGAGGGTGCCAGTGATGCACCTCATCAGCTTTATTGTCTTCATGAACAGTTTGTTATGTATATATATATATATATATATATATATATATATATACAGTACAGACCAAAAGTTTGGACACACCTTCTCATTCAAAGAGTTTTCTTTATTTTCATAACTATTTTCAGTCACACTGAAGGCATCAAAGGCTATATATATATATTTTTGCTGGCATCATCCAGTCATGAAAGTGAGGAAGTTTATGTGAATGGTGAGGATGAAGAGAGTGTGAGTACTGAGTTCTACCAGCCCCGCAAATGGGGAAATGTTGGAAGTAATGGCTCACACTGCAAAGAGGCTTGATTTGGTGTGGGAGCAAGAAAAGCAGAAAGCTGCGCGCAACAGACTGGACAAGTGTCATTTGTCCAGCCATTATTCTTCCCTCAAGAGCCTTCACTTTCTCCCTGATCTCCATGCTGAGCTTGAGAGATTGTGGGTGAATCCATATTCAGCTCTGCGCAATGTGCTGCTTTCAGGAGATGCATTCTCCTCCAAACCAGATCCTCTCCTCAAGCCTCACCCATCTCAATCTGAGGATCGGAAACAGGACCAGAAGCTTCATTTTGCCACTCGTTCTGCTCTCCCTTCCCGTAGTTGAGCACAGAGGAAGTCCAATGCTAAGAAGAGGATAGGAGACCTCAGAGAGGTGATTGACAGAATATATTGTGACCATCCATCTGAGATGTCGCTCCTGAGTTTGCCATTATTTGGTGCTCTCTCACCAGGTGGCCAGGCTTGCACTGAGGCATGGCATAGTGGGTATTTTGTTCCCCAAAGTGTCCCCTACTGGACACAGTGTGCAGTTCCCTTGATGGGGAATGTCTCGGGTTACGCATGTAACCATGATTCGCCAAGAGGGAACGAGACACTGCATCCCCTTCAGACATCTTCAGACAAAGATGTTGGTGACATGCATTACAGGTGTCCTCTTATACTCCAGGGCACCCTGTTAATGAAGTCACGGGCCAGTGAATTCGGTAGTGTTTTCACACATGCTTCAGACACCAGTCATGCTGATGGCATTCCCCAAAGTACTCCCTCTCCGGGAACTATGGTTACATGTGTAACTCAAGATGTTTTTAATTTTAAGTACACTTATTTGTGGGAGTACTCACATTGTTGCCTAGTTCTCTTTCCAGTGCAACTGAGTTTCCCGTCCTTGCAAGTGCTGAAACAGAAATCATAAAATAAAAATCAAACAAATGTTCAGGTTTTATGTAGGTAAATGTAAGTCTTTTTAAGACCACATAAATAAAGGAAGGAATACATTGAATGAAATACAATACATCAGTATGGTCTCTAAATGCAAACACTTTATAGTTTGAAAATATAACTTCCAACAGATCTCCATTAGCAAATCATTTATACTGTTCTGATCTCACTGCAATAAAAGTGAGATCAACTTGTTTTCCAAATGTCTTCATAAATGTTTTTTTTTTAAATCAAGATACATTTACTTGATAAGCAAAATGACATCAGAAAAGAAGACTTGTTTTTTTGAGAAACTAATCAAAATTATTATATTTACTTAAAATTTCACCAAGCTGATTAAAAGCTGACTAAAATCTCCCACAGATCATGTTTTCATGCAATTGTATGATTGGCCGAATACCTCAAGCATGTGACAGAAATGTTACTTTGAAATTTGCCATGTTGGCAAACAGAAAGCTACATAGTTTTAAAGTCACTTTTGTGTGAGCTGTGCTTCATACTGGCTACACTGTATGACAACAGACAATAAACTTTTTTTGTCAACGGGTAAGTTTAATTTTGGCTAATGTGACCACACGTTGATACATTTAAATTCTCATTATTTTAAAGTTATAAGCGTCAGAGCCCTACTAAAAGAGATTGGGACTCATACCACGTGGTTCCATCCCTGTTGATAACTTCTCCTGGGAGAATCACTGTGCCTTTGCTGTAGCAGAAACAACTAGATAAAGGGACACATTTTGCTTCTTCATCAAGGAACGTTCCCTCTGCACAGATACACCCATCTACAGGCTCAAATGTGACACCACAAGTGAAGTCTGGGTCACTGTTGCAACGGCAGGAACGACTGTTGTTTTGAACATTGTAAGAATAAACCATATTGTCGGGACAGCTGGCTGAAAATTTGCCTGCGAACAACAAAACATTTATTTATTTTATTTGAACAACCACCAAAACATGTTGTATCTACATGTCCAGTCATCTCTTTAATTGTCTTATGCTTAATGCTTTTTAAACGGTTATTTCCCCCAAAAATGAAAATTATGCTGCGTTTTGCTCAACCCAGAGGCATCCTAGGTGTAAAGCTATGACTTTTTTCTTTCAGACGAATCCATTCAGAGTTATATTACAAATTGTCTTTAGATTTTTCATACTCTATCATTGCAGTCAGCAGGTGTTGCATTGTTTCAGTCCGAAAGACGTGAAATAAAAAGTGCCCTCCATTAAAAAAAAATGTCTCACATGGCTCCAGAGGGTGGACAAAGTCCTCCTGTAGTGACTCGATTTGTTTTTGTAAGAAAGGTATCAATATTCAAAATATAATATTCACTTTAAATTAGCTTGCACTCACTGTTATAAACGGAAGCAATTCTGCGCAGATGACATAGAAGTCAGCGTTTCGTATACGCCGCTAAGAAGTGATGCACATGGAAACTCAGAGGAGAGATCAAAACAAAACAACGGTCACTAATTAGAAGTACAAAAACTATGATTTGTAAAGTAAGGAAACTTTGCTTCTTTTGAACCTGTAAAGAAATGTTGGTTTTCATTCGCATGCACAACACTAACCTCCGTACATCATGATCCCGGAACTGCTTCTGTGTACAACCATCGAAACATACAAAAACACATCGAGTGGCAACAGGATGCCTTTGTTCACCCCCCGGAGGCATGTGAGACACTTATTTTTATGGAAAGGCGCTTTATATTTCACTTCTTTTGGACTGAAGCAATGCAACACCCACTGACTGCAATGATAGAGCTTGAAAGATATTGTATAACTCCGACTGGATTCGTCTGAAAGAAGAAAGTTATACACACCTAGGATGCCTCAGGGGTGAGTAAAACGCAGCCTAATAATTAAAATTTTGGATGGATTAACCCTTTAAAGGTTTGAATGAATCACTTACTGCATGCAATGTTTCTCCAGTGAGGCAGATTGATCCCTTTTGCAGCACAGTTGTGTACGTATGAAGACAAAACAGCACACATGCAGTCTTCACTTTTCTCACAATTACAGGCATCATACATGCAGATCTGTTGGGTTAGAAAGTGTTGGCCCAATCTCAAAAGAAACGTGTCTTTAGATTTGTCAGCAGGACTCTTAAACTCACCATTTCATAGATATCAGGGCTGATCTCTTTGTGGCATGGAGCAAACACCCCATCAGGGTCTGACAGCAGAGAGCACCATTTCTTAGCATATCTCTCTGCAATAAAGAAGAGTAAAGAGCTATTACATGACAGCACAAGAGCCATTATCTCATTATCGCCATTATCTCATTTATCGCCAGTGCAAAATAGAGAATTGAGATATACCGTTATCTAAGCTGAGACTGCAGGGATCCTCAAAGCTGTTTTTAACATCAGGGCAGTTGGCTTGTGCTTTCCAGCCATTGGCAAAGTCTACTGCTGTAGCTTCAGGAGATCCACTAATAGTTATGAAGTCATCTGCTTGAATACTGTTGAAGTTCCCACACAAACCTAGCAAAAAAATCGACATCATTTGTTTTTACAATTTGCAAAAAGTAATTTAACCTTCATCAAAAATAGAATCAAAAATCGAAAACTAGAATCGATTTTACATTTTGAAAGCATAGAAAGTCAGTTGCAAAAGTAATGGCCATATGTAGCTGCTGCACATTACCATTAACTTATTCCATCGAATGAAGAAGCAGCGCTGGTAGTTTTATAGGTATATAGGAATTGTAAGATAAAAGTGTTGATATACAAATTGACTTACCAGTTGTTTTCTGCTTGTAAGTCACATCAACTTTTATGTAAACCTGCATTACTGGTATGAGCTGGATCTCCAGCTCAAGTCCAAAAGATGTCTGGACGATGATGAAAAATGTGGTGGGTTTGAAAATCATCGCATCAGCTACAGAAAAAAAAATAGTTAATTGTGTGCTGTTTAGTTATTTCATAATATTTCTCTTAAGAACAATGTGTTATACAATGATATATCACAAGAAAATTCAACTGAATTGCTAACCTACCAATGGAAAGAGGGAGCTGTGAATACGTTTTATTAACAAACACTTTTCCATCAGACTGGATCCTGAACACCTAAAATTCACAACAATAATTTGCAAGAAAAGATTCAGATGCAAAGAGATTTACTGAGAATTAAAAAAAAAACATTATCTGTACTGATATTAATTTAATTTTGAATTTGTGATAACTTACTGTGTTCCTCTTTGATAAAAAAATTGTTACTGCCTTCAGACATGTTTCAGTGACAGTAAAACCGCATTTCATCAGATCCCCCAAAACTGTAAACTCATTTTCTCTGGTCTGTTGAAATACAGATATGACACCAGCATATAATGATGTGACATTTTGCTAGAAATATATATTTGGTTTGATTTCATGGGAATTTCTAAGGTCAATTTAATAATAACAAAATAGCATTTTAAGCGTCACAAGCTTTGCAGCACTGTGCTTAAAATAATTAAATACATTGCAGTGTACTGTGAAACTAGAGTTGCACTGCATCTTTAGTATGCTTTGGATGGATAACTGAGAGTTATCTCTAAATTAATCTGGATAGTAGACTATGGACTGAAGTACGTTATACTGTCAGAAAAGACTGACCTTAGAAAGAACGTAAGTACAGTCTCCATGAAAACTGTATGTCCTCCCATCGTAAGTGGTAATATGGGAACCACCTTCGACAGAGCAAGTCCCTGGGCAATCTCTGTCTTCACAGCTCCATAGATTATCGACACAAGTGCTTCATGGTGAATAAAGTTTAAATACAGTGTTAAGTTTCTTTGTCCGAAAAAGAAAAACTTTTTCCACTATAAGAGGAAGCAGTACCATTTCAGAGGAAAACAATCGGAAGCTAATGAAGAAGTACAAATTACCTTGAAAAAATAATGCAACATATACAAAAAAAATAAATATATAATCACCATTCTTTACAGTTACTTCTGTAGGTCTGTCCAGGTTCATATATTTTTCCATTGTGGATGCAGGGACACTGATTCTTGGTAATACAACCTCTATCACTGAGGTCATCAAACAGGTATCCTATAAGACAGTATATTATAGCCATTTGTGTAATGCCATTTGCATCAAGAAAAAAATAACTCTTTAGCCCATTAGAAGATTATACCTTCAGGACAGAAACACCCATCGATGCATTGGTCCTTACAAATATGACTTCTATCAGGGTTTGTACAGGTGTTGATACAAGGGTTTCCACATTCTTGATACACCATATTGTGGTAAGGACAAGATTGGTCTAAAAATGTATACATTATGTTAAAGCCATTCAGACTTAAACTTCAAACAGATTTAGAACAGGCTTTTTAAAAGTTTAAACTCACCACAGAACTGCTCCTTTATCCACGGATCAGGCTTTCCACCTGCCTGGATGCACTGGCGAGAGTATTCTGAGATGGTTCTGCAAACACAAAAGGATCTGGTCCTGTTGGTGCAGAAGCACATGTCCAATTCACAGGCTTTGATGAAGGAGTCAAGGGGTACGATGTCCTTACAACTGCTGAAAGACGGGCCTGAAAGCAGCTGCTCACAAACTGGTGTCTAGAAAAAGCATGAAGACATGATGGAAAGTACATATTGAACATAATGGGCTCAGGCAAAGACAGGGAATCAGAAAAAGTGGTGGTAAATTTCAAGAGATTAATGAAGGTGGTTAAAAAAAATCGCCACTGCACAGAACTGTACAAGCCACAACACAGAAATCAGGTAAAAATCCCCTGCCTTCCACTGGAGGAGAAAAACAAATCATAGAGCTTTAGAGTCGGTGCGTAAAATGATCACATTGTGTTTTTATTTTATTAAATTCCATTTATAAAGTAGATGTAAATTTGACTTTGGAGGAAGAGGAGGATAAGTAAGAGAGAATGAGAGGCTGTCTCTCTTTACTTAAAAAAAGTGAAGTGACATTCAGCCAAGTATGGTGACCCATACTCAGAATTTGTGCTCTGCATTTAACCCATCCGAAATGCACACACACAGAGCAGTGAACACACACACACACACACACCTGGAGCAGTGGGCAGCCATTTATGCTGCGGCACCCGGGGAGCAGTTGGGGGCTCAATGCCTTGCTCAAGGGCACCTAAGTCGTGGTATTGAAGGTGGAGAGAGAACTGTACATGCACTCCCCCCACCCACAATTCCGTCTGGCCCGAGACTAGAACCCACAACCCTTCGATTGGGAGTCCAACCCTCTAACCATTAGGCCACGACTTCCCCTTGGCTGGGCAAGAAAAACTTGAAAAAATTTCATATGAGAAATTACTTTTCCCTATCTGTTGGTCACTACAAGTTATGTCGAACTACATATGGGGGGGGGGGGGGTCTCACTTGGGACACCAATCATTTCTGAGTTTAAGAGAAAACACCAATGAATATTGGCTAGTGTATTTAACATACCTGAGCCACTCCGTACATGCCCAAGGTTCCCTTTACTCCCTTCCGAGACCAGGTGGTGAACCTGCAAGCGCTGCCCCTGGAGGAGGCAGATCCAGCCTTGGCATTGCTGTGTCCCGTAAGAGCGCTTTGCATATACGTGGACCGCACCCAGAGCTTCAGAAGCTCTGAGCAGCTCCTGGTCTGCTTTGGAGGTCAGCAGAAGGGGAAGGCTGTCTCCAAGCAGAAGTTGGCCCACTGGATAGTTGATGCCATGGTACGCCAAGGCGAGCTGTGTCCCCTGGGGGTGAGTGCCCACTCCACACAGAGTGTGGCCTCTTTCTATGTGCTGGTGCACGATGCCTCTCTGGCAGACATCGGTCGAGCTGCGAGCTGGGCGACACCTAACACCTTCGCAAGGTTTTACAGCCTTCATGTAGAGCCAGTTTCTTCCCGTGTGTTGGGTAACAGGTAATTGGTGGGAAGGGATGACTGGGTGTCACGCTTGCTGCGCCACTCCCCCTCTCCCAGTAGAGTTCCCCGGTTGGTGTACCCTGGTCGAGCATCCTCCAGCACCCTCGGCGGTCAGACTTGGCGGAGCAGTCTGTCGCCAGGCTCAGTACTGGTGTTAGCATGTCCAGAGCTCCGGTCAGCCCCTGTACTGGGCTTGGTGTCCATATGGCTTGATTCCCTTCAGGTAATCCCATATGTGTTTTCTTCCACGGTAAGGTTTCTCTCTTGGCGAACCTGTGTCTTCCCTTGACAGACCCGCTCTGTCAGTCTCTTCTGGCAGCTGTTCCATCCCTACTCTAAAGTAGGACCTGCCTCAAGAGACCCATTCCATATGTAGTACTGCCCCCTAGGTCAGTCCATATCAATATCTCAACATGTCACCTCCCTACGGGTAGGATGTGGTCTCTGTAGTGACCTTTTCCTAAGGCTTGCTCCCCCATCGTCTTGCCCAGCTTTAAGAACAAATAGGGAAGATTTGAATCAATCTTCTCCGAAGGTTGAAATCCCTTCCACTAAATTTGTGTCGGTGGAACAGCAGCGTGGCCTTCTCCAGCAGCGATGTACTCACCCTTTGGCCCCTTCGGTACCAAGGTCAGTGTATTTGCGCTGGGGCTTTGGGAAGGTTATGACCTTAAGCGTAGCTTTTGTGGCACGCCATGGCTTGTCGACAATTGCAGTGCTACAGGGTTGTGACGGTGTTCAGGTTGTGGCATTTTTCATAGTACCCCATATGCCATTCGACATAACTCGTAGTGACCGAAAGATAGGGAACATCTTGGTTACATACATAACCCTCGTTCCCTGATGGAGGGAACAGAGGCTTTATGTCTCCATGCCACAACCTTGAACCGGTCGCTGTTGCCGGGACACGTTCTCGGCTCCTTAGAGTAAAACCTAATGAGTGGATGCACCTGTCGCACTATTTATACCCGTTGGCACGGGGAGTGGCTCAGTTATGTTAAATCCACTAGCCAAGATTCAAGATTTAAAATTTTTATTCGTCACATACACAATTATGTATAGCATATATAATCAGCAGTGAAATATGAGTCAGGTCCGCTCCATGGACAGTGAAATTATTAAAGAAAACAACACAGATGAAAATATACATAAATATAGCTATGTAAGAATGAAATAAAAGTAAACAATAAAAATATAAGAATAAAATATAAAAAAGATGTATATTGTAGAATTAAATATAGAACACAAAATAATGTGCATGAAAGTAAACTGTAGTCTTAAATATTAAGATAAACAGGGATGTACAATGCGCATTATACAGTAGTCTTAAATATTAAGATACACAGGAATGTACAAGAGGCTAATGTGCAATCAGGTTGACACTGTCAGTGTGTCAATGTGAGGTAGTGAATGATGAAGATCTTACTGATAAAGTGAACATTAAGTGGAGAGGCTGGTTTTGAGTTTTGAGAGCCTGATGGCCTGGGGGAAGAAACTCCTCCTCTCTGTTTTTGCCATTAGGCTACGGAAGTGCTTACCAGATGGCAGCAAAGTGAAAAGATGGTTACTGGGGTGGGTGGAGTCTTTGATGATTTTTACAGCTTTGCTTTTGCAGCGTTTGAGGTAGATGTCCTGCAGAGAGGGGAAAGCAGGCCCAGAGATGCGCTCAGCTAAGCGCACAACTCTCTGCAAGGCTTTGCAGTCTTGACTGGAACCACACTGAGATACACTGAGTCAATACACTTTCTATAGCCCCTGAATAGAAAGTCTTCAGGATTGCTGATGAGACCCTGAATTTCCTCAGCTGTCGCAGATGGTACAGTCTTTGCCTGGCTTTATTAACCTGTGTTTGAATGTGAGTAGTCCAAGTCAGTTCCTCTGTGTTGATGTTTACACCAAGGTACTTGAAGCTGCTCACCCTCTCCACAGGGGTCCCGCTGATCATAAGAGGAGTATAGGGCTGCTGCTGTCTGTTCCTGAAGTCCACAATCAGCTCTTTAGTTTTGCTCACGTTCAGAAAGACACAGCTGTCCTGGCACCATGATGTTAATTTCTCTTCCTCATCCAAGTATGCAGTCTCATTATTGTTGTGAATGAGGCCCAGAACCACAGTATCACCAACAAATTTGATTACAGATGTGGTGCTGTGCGAAGACACTCAGTAATGTGTGTAGCGAGAGTAGAGCAGGGGACTCAGGATACAGCCCTGTGGGGCTCCTACATTCAGGGTGATGTAGCTGGAGGTGAACTGGCCTAGTTTCACCACTTGAGGTCTGCCAGTGAGGAAATCAAGAATCCAGTTACAGAATGAAGAATTCAGGCCCAGGTCTATGAGTTTAGAAGCTAGCTTTATGGGGACTATAGTATTAAAAGCTGAGCTATAGTTGATAAATAGTAGCCTTACATCCTGTTATTGCTGTCAATGTTTGACATGACAGGATGTGCAGGATGTGAGACATGGCATCATCAGTGGATCTGTTTGGGCGATAGGCAAACTGAAGAGGGTGTAAAGTATCCGGGATGGAGGAGCAGATGACGTTTTTAACCAGTCCCTCAAAGACCTTCATGACTATTGATGTGAGGGCAACTGGACGATAGTCATTCAGACAAGAGGGTTTATTGTTCTTAGGCACAGGGATGATGAATTTTTTTTTGAATGAGGTGGGAACCACCGATGTAGCAAGAGACTCATTAAAAATGGAGGTAAACAAACCAGCGAGCTGATCAGCGCAGGACCGCAGAACACGGCCAGAAATCCCATCAGCCAATTTTCATTGGCGTTTTCTCTTAAACTCAGAGATGATTGGCCTCCCAAGTGAGAACCCCCCCCCCCCCCCCCATAAGTCGTTCGACATAACGTCTCCGTTCCCTCCATCAGGGAACGAGGGTTATGTACGTAACTGAGACGTTCTCATTTCTCATAGGTAAACATGCGGAACATAAAACTGCTTCACATTAGCAGGTAAACAATGATTTTAAGTTTGTGTGATACAGTACTCATTTTGGAACATTATTGTTATGCATGTTTGTAAGTCCATAAGTTCTGAACCAAGGGAAAAATTTTAATTCTCCTCAGTAATTTTCTGCCTTGATCTGGAAATCATTTGAGCTGGTATAGACAAGATTTGTTGGAAAAGTAGGGAAAAAAATGTGGACATTATGGCCAGTGTTTTAATAAAATGAAAGAAATCTAAATTTTGCTACTGGATCAAATTAATAAAAATTATGACCAGAATAAAAGTGATATTTTTTAGCTGATGGTGATGGTGCTAGAGTCACAGAATCAGTGTGCCAAATTTCATTACTTTCCTATCTATGTCCTATCTAATATGGCTGCCATTTGGTAAGAAAAAACAAAAACAAAGACAAGAATTAAACAAAAAAATTAATGAAATATAGCATAGGATATCAAATAGTGAAGATTGATAGAGAACCTACCATTTCGTTGCATGGTTTTGTTGAACTCATCTGTTCAATACAACTCTCTGTTGAGCTATCCGGTTTGATGTAGCCATAGTCATATGGGGATCTGTCAGCATCTTAATTAAAGATGAGTTTTATATAATTATACATATAAAACATGTTTCAGATTCGTTGTTTTATAAAAATCATATTAGCACTGAGAGATCAGCAGATATCAGGTTAATTTACACATTTCACTCATTTTCTCCAGTAATTTAACTTATTTTCATGTTGTTTGTTTTTGTATTTTTGTGACCCTGGACCACAAAATCTTAAGTGTCAGTTGTTCAAAACTGAGATTTATACATCATCAGAAAGTTTTCCACTCATGTATGATTTATTAGGATCGGACAATATTTGACAGAGATACAACAATTTGAAAATCTGGAATCTGAGGATGCAAAAAAATAAATAAAAATACTGAGAAAATCGCCTTTAAAGTTGTCCAAATGAATTTTTAGTAATGCAAGTTTATGGTAGGAAATGTACAAAATATCTTCATGGAACATGATCTTTACTTAAAACCCTAATGATTTTTGGCATAAAAGAAAAATCTATAATTTTGACCCATTCAATGTGTTTTTGGCTATTGCTACAAATATACCCCAACTTAAAACTGGTTTTGTGCTCCAGGGTCACATATATGGATACACCTCAGATATCTGTATTATACGTAACTAAAAAAGGAGGTGTAAATAAAGGTGCTTTAAAAGGTTCTTTAAGTGATTCCATAGAATACTTTTTTTTTTTGTCCACAAAGAACCATTCAGTCAAAAGTTCTTTAAAGAACTATCTCTTTCTTACCTTTTTATAATCTGAAGAACCTTCTTTGCCAACAAATAATTTTTTGTGAGAATGTTAAAGGTTCTTGAACTATTTAGAAATAAAGGTTCTTCTATGGCATCACAAAACACCTTTATTTTTAAGTGTGTATATATTTATTGCATGTGTTATTTACCATCTTTGATGAACTCATTGTGTGACTGGATGCCACTGAAGTCTCCACAAAGACCGCAGATCTTATTTAGGTGCATCATGTCCAATTCAACCTAAAAGGAGCGATTACAGCTATTTTCTTGCAAAAACATCAGATATTTAGCATATTGATGTCACACTCACAGTGAAAGAGTCATCCTCATTCCACGTGGCCACCAGTCCGTGTTTAGCAGTGACTTTGACATAGAAGGAACTCTTATAGATAAGAATACCAGAGTGGCTAAATGGCAGATTCATCCTAACAGGAAACATATATATATATATATTTAATCACAAACTTTAAAAATAAAATGCTATAGCTCTGACCGTCAGAAATAACCTGTACTTACTCTCTTCCATCCACCTTGACAGAGTTTTTGGTGAGCTCCACAACAGTGCTGTTCAACTTCATTGTGATGTTAGTGATAATCGGTTGGTCATTTACTACTTGGCGTCTCAACTGAATGTTGAAGTCCTCGTAGCTGCTTCCACACATTGCACACATTATATAATTGCAAGTGGATGGTAGGTGGAAAATTTCTCCATCAAATTTCTTGAAGTGGTAGTTACCCCATGTGCTACAGACTTGTTTGTTATGAGCACCTATAGGTGAGACAACAGGATTTGATATAAAATTACAAATGGCTAACAGACAATATATGACCCTGGACCACAAAACCTGTCATAAGTGTAATTTTTTCAAAAATAAAAGCTGAATAGTTAAGCTTTGCATTGATGTATGGTTTTGTTAGGATCAGACTATATTTGACTGAGATACAATTATTTGAAAATCAGGAATCCGAGGGTGCAAAAAAAAAAAAAAAAAATCAAAATCAAAATACTAAGAAAATTGCCTTTAAAGTTGTACAAATGAAGTTTTTAGCAATGCATATTACAAATCAAAAATAAAGTTTTTATATATTTACAGAAGGAAATTTATGAAATATCTACATGGAACATGATCTTTAATTAATATCCTAATGATTTTTGGCATAAAAGAACAAAAATCTATAATTTTTACCATAACAATGTATTGTTGGCTGTTGCTACAAATATACCCCAGCGCCTTAAGACTGCGTTTGTTGTCCAGCATCACTTACATGTTTTCTAAAATTATATATATATATAATGTAATTATATATATATAATGACGTTTTATATATATATATATATATATATATATATATATATATATATATATATATATATATATATTATATATATATATAAAAATGTGAGTTGAATCTATATATATATATAAAGATTCAACTTAAATTTTTAGTAAAAGAAACATATACTTCATTAACTGAAATAATGTTAATATCCCATTTCACTAAAATTGTAAACCTTTGTAGTATAATGACAACCATTATAAAAGCATAAGAGAAAACCACATGATGAATCAGCAAAGTATCTTTTCCACAAGCTGTGTCATGAACACACATATACAACACCTTCATGATGACACACATGACTCTAAAATACTGCATACAACTTTAATGTAACAGTAAAATGTAACATAAAATCCTAAAACTAAGAAGAAACAGCAATTATTTAAATTATGAAAATGCATGTAAAGCGTCACTTGGGGAATTCGGGGAATGTCATTTTTGACTTTTTCACTATGAATCTTGTTCCTTTTCACTTCCTAAAACTGTAAATTTAACAGTATTTTACTATAAAATTACATGCAATGTCCCGTAAGATCTATGACAGTTTTTTCATAAGGGAACTTGCCAGGTTTTACTTTACCATTTTTAGTATTTTACTCTCATTTTGAAATGACAATAATTTTTTACAGCATGAAAATATTCAAAGTTGTAAATAAAACAAAGGTTGTTAGAGGTTTTCTTCTGGGTTTTTAAGGTTGTTGTTAAGTTTAGGTATTGGGTAGGGTTATAATAAATACTAAGAAACTTAGAAATATATATGTTGACAATATGCACGCTACTAAGCAATAATAATTGGTCCACATACTGTTACCGCATTTTGTTTATTTTTTAACCCCAGGATAATTCAAATAATCAATAGAGTAATAATATAATGAATAACACTTATTGTGCTCACTTGGTGAATAATGTCAGGCTGACGTCATTGATCAATGTCAAACTGAGATTATCTAACACAATGCCTTCTTACTATTTAATGGCAATCCTATAATGCCTTTCTGAAGGATTGCTTAACCACGAACTGAATCTCAGGCTTATGGTCACAATAGAAGGCGTAAGACTGGAAAGTCAGGGGACTTAAACAGATCCCATTCTGATCAAACAAACAAGTTCACATGACACAATCTCTATTTTCATTTACTTCACTTAACATATAACATGATATAAGAAAAAAAAAATTGTTCTTTTTTACCTGTCTGTGTAGCATTTAATCCAAAGTATAGGAGTATCCAGTCAAGCATCCATATGACTATCCTGGTGCGTCTCCCCATGCTTGGCCTGTGGATTCGTGGATCCTCCAGGTGTTTGAGGATGGAAAGTGCTTGTGTTTTCCATTTTATACCACCCTCTTTTGTGTGAAGCATAGGAGGGGCTGAACAAGGATATGAGTCAAAATATCTCTAACCCTCTCGATGTATGAAATCTATAACAATATGACATTTTAAAGAAAACACTCCAAGTTCTGCTTAAGTGCATATTTTAACATAAAATGTTTCAAATTATATCAAAGTAATGACACTATATATATATATATTGGAGTAAATTTAAATTTACTTCAAAGTTTCACATTTAATTCAGTGTGTTACAATATGTACCTTTTCTGTTTAATTTGTGAAATTTACTAGAGATTTCTGAGTGAAAATCGTTTCTTTCTGCACACATTTTAGATGATAGTAGAATGGTATTTTATTATTCTCTCAAAGGAAATGACCAAATATCAAATGTGTAGTCAAAGTAGAGTGCAATATGACCAAATGGACATTTGTCTGATTATGGAAGTTAATAATAGAAGATTCCACTTTAAGTCAAGTTCAAGTCAAGTTTTATGTATAAAGCACATTAAAAAATCAACCTTGGTTGGCCAAAGTGCTGTACAGTAAAATAAGAAAAACAAACAAAACAAGACAAAAAACATACAAGTTATGGTACATTAAACGCATTAGAGAAAAAATGTGTTTTCAGCAAAGATTTGAATTCCTCTAGGGTTGCAGCTGATTTAACATGTAGTGGAAAAGGTCACCACAGCTTAGGGCCGACTACTGCAAAAACCCCATCACCTCTTCGTTTTAAGCGAGATCGTGGAACAGCCAAGAGATGATGATCCCTTGATCTGAGTGATCTTGATGGATTATGAATGCTAATTAAATCGGAAAGGTATTTAGGGGCCTGGTTGTTAAGAGATTTGTAGACAATAATAACAACAATTCTGTATCGGACTGGTAAACGATGCAGAGAACGTAGAATTTGGGGTGATGTGATCTTATTTTTCGGCTGCCAGTGAGCAGACGGGCAGCCACATTTTGGACCATCTGAAGATGAGAGATGGAAGTGAGAGGTAACCCAACATATAGTGAATTGCAATAGTCAAGTCGTGTTGAAATAAAAGCGTGAATAATTGTTTAAAAGCTATTCCTGTTTAAAAAAGGCTTCACTTTGGCTAACCGTCGTAAATGATAAAAGCTGGCTCTAGCTGTGGCGTTAAAAGTTTTAACTTCAGAAGTGAGTTGTGGCGTGAGTGTCCCAAGGCCAGTATAGTGTCTGTCAAAAAGCTCATTTGGACCAAATTGGATGATTTGAGTTTTATCGTCATTAAGAAGCAGGAATTTGTTTGTGAGCCAAAGCTTGAGTTCGTGAAGACAGTCTTGTAGTCTTTTATATGTAGTGTTATCGTTATGTTTTATAGGTAGAGGTTTTATATGTAGAGTTGGGTATCATCCGCATAATAATGGTATGACACACCAAATCTACTCATAATTGTTCCCAAAGGAAGCATGTACAATGAAAATTAGAATTCACACAAAGTCTTAATGATTTAGGTTCTTTCAAAAAGATTCACAAGACAATCCTACATGAAAAATCTTCCAAATCTCACTGGTTTAGTAAACACACTCTCAGAAAAAAAGAAAAAAAAAAGGTAAAAAAGCTGTCACTTGGGCAGTAGCTTTTTAAAAGGTACACTTTTAGGTACTAATATGTACTTTTAAGGTACAAATGTAGACTGTTTAGGTACAAAGTTGTGCTTTTTGAAAAGGTACTGCCCCAGTGACAGCTTTTGTACTTTTTTTTTCTTTTTTAGAGTATGTTTTCCCATCAAAAATTCTGATTGCCAATAATGGTCCTTGTCTTTACACTTTTGCTTGTATTGTCTCATCCCTTCCTCATCAAAACAAACTTACATACAATAAAAACAGCAGTAGGAGGTGAATACAAATAAAAATGGCTAAAATTCTCATAAAACTCTCTATAATGTGCAGTGACATACATAATGCCTGCATAAATAGTTTAATATATTTAAATACTATATTTACTCACACTCAAGTTGTTGCAAACCTGTATGGCTTTTTTCTTTTGTCATCAAAGAATATGAAATTGGTGTGAAATTAATCTGTGTGACTTGAGTTATATATTATTCTTTATTATATTATTATATTATTCTTTTGAAGGAACAAAATCACTTTGCATTAAGAACAGATTAAAATGAAGAGTGAAGGACAACCTGTCTGCCAGAATGCACTAAAAAATTGAATATAAAACTGTAAACTGGCTTACAGACATGCTTATCACTTCTGTTCAGTTCAGTTTCTTAAAAAAGGTCTTTATTTCACCCTTCCATAAATGAAGTCCTTAAAAAGGTCTTAAATTGATGTGGGAAATTTTAAATTCACAGTCATGGCACTGCATTTTGTATGCACAAAAAAAACAAACAAACAAAAAAAATTCTTCCTCTGTATTTTTGTCATGTTTTGCAATACGAATATCTGAACTTCCTTAAAAAAAAAAAGAAAAAAAGATTATTATTTGTGAAGCAATATTAATATATAGGTTAAGTCTTATTTCAAGTTTATGCTTAAAATAAGAGCAAATATCTGTCAGTGGAGTTTAGGGGCCTATATTTATTCTTTTTCCACTACATTGTGCTTAGTTTCTCTGAAAACAAGACCTCTCGAATTAAGCGATTTTGTCTTTCAGTTTTTCTTGATTTACTCATCTTTAGAGATTTGCACAGGAAAACAAAATAAAAATACTGACGAAGATCAGCACTTAAATATTTCCATCGTATTCTAGTTAAGGTATTTTCTTTTTTCTTTTTTTGTAATGTAGTTGGAAGTTGTATTTTCAAAAGCTGAAGTGTTGCTAAACATAATTTTCTGCTCCCTATACATTTCCATTCAGAGAATATTGTGATGTACTGTGTTCCCTTCAGTTTGGTCCTTGCATTTTCTTTACTTGCTCTTAACACCCTAAATTTACTTTCATAAAACCTGCAAATGCTGTGTATTATTTGGCTGTCTAACATAAAATGTAAAGTGTCAATATAAAATGCTATGTTTAGACATTATTACAATCTAATCGAGCAGGCAGAAAAAAATATTACATCAGTGTGTGTGGATTTCACAAGACAGGAAATATATTTATAGTATTAATTAATGGAGTAAAATGGCAGCATAAACTATGACGAAATAATTTATGGGAGTGTTATTCAACGTTAGGGACGGGAGAACTGGTCACTAGATAGAAAAATCAACACAGCAAAGCATTTCCTTAATGAACATTTTTCAAGTTATCGCAAATCTAGTTTTTGCTCTGTTATTAATGGGTTATGGAGTGTAGATGGTTGTGAAACACACACACACACACGCGCATGGACAGACTACCGTATATAAATGTAACTATACAACTATATAAATGTAGAAATAGATTGGGTTTAAATATTGCTCTTTTATTGTTTACAAAAATGCTAAAAGACATCACATTTACAATCAGATAACGATTTACAATAATACTGTAGTGCTACTATCTTGTCATTTTGCCATGTTAAAATGTAAAATAACGGATAATGTATGACGTATGGATGAACTCTAATATAAAATGACATTGATCTTATAATTAGAGATCAGATTACTAATGAAGTCACTGAAGTACTGGAAGGTTTCTGTCTTTAAATAGTTATTAAATGTGATAACAATGACATTTTAAATACATAAACGCAAAGAATAGCTTTTTTCTTGAAAATGTGTAAATTGAGGTCTGTTTCTATGTGCGTGTGTCGGAGAATGGGTGGACTCGGGTCTAGTATTGTAAATCTGACAATGAATTGTCTGGCATGTGCCCTAAAATATTTGCCAACGCAATTAGACGTCAGTATGTCAACATTTATGCAGCCTTTTCTTTAGCAAATATTTGGAAACTCCTAAATGAATCGCAAGAAACGAAACAAAAGGTTCTCACACAATGTTTTCATGAGTCCTGACTTCAAGCCAGTTCAGAAGTTGTGAGCTGTGCTATCAAGACGAGCCAGAAATAGACATTAGACAAGGAAGCGCATTATTCAACTTTTGACAGGAATGGAAACGAGGCTGAGCGACTAAAGTACAGTTGTTTAACAACATACCCACTGTTCAGCTGAAAAAGAAAAATGGTGTAAAAAGCAGCTACGGAAAATATTTCATGTAGGTTTTTTAATTAAAGGAGGCTCAAATGTGTGTTTTTTATGATTCATCAAATCCTGTTTGTCTATAATAGTCTTAAATCTATAATGAGTTATATTGGTATATGTATAGTAATATGTAATGAAAGACTTCACAGTGCACATAAATGAGTCAACACATGACTGAAGTTTATTTAGACTTTTATTAGTCTCTGCGTTTTGAACTCCAAGTAAAATCTTTACATGCAAACTTCCCACATACAGTAAACACTTCCCTGCTGTGCAAGTACATGCACTATATATATACTATATATATATATATATATATATATATATATACAACGGCATCATTAATGAAAGAAGAACACATTTATACCAATAAACATTCACAAACTAAACTGGCAAATAAGGTGTTAAGGTGTCAGACTGGTGTGCTGTTTTGTTTGTTTTTTGCAAATGACAGATATCATAGATAGCTCAGCGTGTGAATAAACCGGCGTGAAAAAAAATTCAGCAAAATCACATTCATCATTTTGAAGATCTCTTCTGGACTACAAAATATTATAAGGGTCGTGTCATGCATTATTTTATATTATTATTATTCTGACATTAGTTAATTTATTATACGTAGTTGCAATCTATTTTTTGTGCAAGATGGTCTAAATGTATTACTATGTGAGCGTTTTCCACCAGTCTTGACCAAAATGCTCCCTTTTTGGGGACTTCAACCATAGCTATCATTCAAAATATATGTTCATTTCAACTTGTTGTTTCCAAGGAACAAACAATAAATGCTCTTTTTCAAGGATATTTTGTGTTCTTAAACTTAGTGTTTTTATAATACTTGTGTATGAAAATATCAAGTAGAATTGTTTCCTCGTGGCGTGAACCATTTAAAATGGTCAACAACGGGCGACCATACTTCTGGGGTTTTTCACCCTTCAGGGTTTTGAAAGCAGATAAGCAATGCATCTTTATTGCTTGAATGCACATAAATATATTTTTTTGTTTTTCAGCTTTGAAAAGTTTTTGTTTGAATATCCTTTCACGGTCATTGATGGCATTCTGTGTTATAGGACCAGATACCACGTACAATATGAAATATATTTTCACCACAATTAAATCAGTTGTTTGTAACTTAAATATTTGCATGATGCCTTAAAGCATAAATCTGTAGGTCAACTGGGTCCTATTTCAGGTTTTCTGCATGTTTTATCAAGGTAAATTGCAAGCTAAATTTTATTTTGTATAAAGATATTTATTTGAGAAGCAAAATGATATAAGATATGGAGTCTTGTTTTCTGAGAAATTGATCAAAATGAAGTAAGTTTATTTTTAAAACGAGAACAAATATCAGCCAACAGGCTCAGGAAAATCAACTTAATTTAAAATGAAAACAAATATGTTGTTTAAACCAAAAACACATAATTTTGTTCAATTTCTCAAAAAAAAAAAAAAAAGACTTAAAATTTTCAATTTGCATCTCTAGTAGATGTATCTTGATTTAAGGTATCTTTATTTAAGGATGTTTAGATGTTGTCAAAAAAAAAACAAGATATAATTTTTTTTTATGCACGGAAAATGTAACATTTAATATCACAACTTTGATTTAAGACCTGTGAAAATGCTGCGTTAGAGCCGACCAGGATCAGTGTATTATCATCATTTGTGAAACTGAGTTTGCTAAAATACTTCAAAGCTCCAAAACAAAACTCATGTTTGAGTTTCAACCCGGCTCAAATCACTCTTCAGTCTCTTTCAGCTCGAACTGAAGCGAAGTCATGTAAAGCGTCTCTGTTTTGAAGTTCTCAAAAAACCCCGGAAGTGTCATCGCCAAACGTTTGTTGGGGGGAGTGAATTATCATTTATTAAGGCAAATGAACTGTACCGACTATGATCAAAGACACTCTCATGCATAAGAGCTGGTTATAATGACAGCAAAGAATAGAAATGTGGAGGTCATCCCATTGTAACTGTGCTTTCCTTTCAGTGTTCACATGTGATTGGACTGCAGTACTTTTTCTCCTTACAGTAATCCTGGCTTGCGTCACAGCCATATGATGCATTGGACTATTTATAGTCTATCCTGTTTCATTTATCCATGACTGTGGTTGCCAATGGTCATCTCCACACAAGGCAATTGTATTGTCAACACATTATAGACCATAAATAGGATGCATGTTTGAAGAGTGTGCTTACATACAGTAATAGTGTTGTTGTAAACCAGACATACCAAGCAATGTGTTATAAAACTGTATTCATTAGATTAAAAGACCACCTAACCTAAGTCTAAAAGTATCATTGCAGAACAGATAATGGTGTGAAATGTTCTAGTCTGGACATTCTTTGGATTTAGTCTTATCTGTGCTGTGTAAACATCCCTACTTGTTGCTTCATATTTGTATGAAATAAATAGCCAGTTCTTTTGACCTAATATCAGGGTTATTACAGCTAACTAAAACTAAAAGCATAAAATAAACAAATAAATATGAAGTTGACTAGTTGAATAAAAAACTAGTATTTCAGCTAGTTATTTCTAATTCACTAAAATACAAATAAAAAAATTAATAAAAATAGAAACGTAAAAATAAAAAATTATAGACATTTTTATCATGACAAAAATGCAGCAAAATTCTACAATTTTAACTAAAATTAATGTAAAAACAGAAAATTTAAAAATAAAATCTAATTCACATATATTGACAAAAATATAAATAGTATATCAGTGAATCTTAAATAACACTGACTCATAAATAAGTTGCTAAATGTAATTAAGTAATGTACCTGACATTCTATATGGCCTGTAAACATTCTTAGACTGGTTAAAACTGCTTAAAATAGGGCTTATACTTTCTGTATCTGCCTCTTTTTTTTCTTTTTTTTTTTTTAAGGAGAAGGACTTTCATAACACCTTTAAATGAGAGATTGCTAAGAGACGTGATATTAATGCATTCCCACAACAATTAAGATAAATATTTGGAGTTTCTACAGTTGTTCTTCAACTATAACTTAAAATCACAATGCTACTGTGGCCAGATTACAGAGCGTGACATATTTGTGCAGTTCTTTAACACTTCAGTGCTAACCTACAGACGTCTGTGTGGGTCACAGTGAACAGAAGAGCTCCAGACATCACGGTTTGTTTCATGAAAGCATATCACGTGTCAGCCAGACAAGAGCGAGATCGCTATAGCTCAGGATATGCAGTTAGTGGAGGGGAATGGAGTTGTAAAACGGGCCGAGTAGAACCTAAAGGCATGCAGAACGCTTTAAGAGCCTAATCACTGGAGACGTGATTCTCGTTGACCAGAGTATGCCAGCGCTCGATCTTCTTGTCTTTGTTCTTGAGGCATTCGTACCAGTGCTTCAGACGCTCACCTTTGGCAGTGATACCCAGCTGACAGCCTCCTGATTGAGAAATATTAGCTGTTTTAAAACATTTCATGTGTATGTGTACAATATACATTTAATATTTTACTCAAACATTTATTCTAAATAGAGGAATGAAATGAAAGCCAGTGATGAAAATATGTGACCCTGGACCACAAAACCAGTCATAAGGGTCCATTTTTCGAATAAATAATGAATAAATAAGCTTTTCATTAGTTATCATAGGACAATATTTGGCCTGAGATACAACTATTTAAAAATCTGGAATCTGAGGGGTGCAAATCTAAATACTGAGAAAATCATCTTTAAAGTTGTCCAAATGAAGTCCTTAGCAATGCATATTACTAATAAAAAATAGGTTTTAATATATTAACAGTAGGAAATTTACAAAATATTTTAATTAAACATGATCTCTACTTAATATCCTAATGATTTTTGGCATACAATTCAAATCAATAATTTTGACCCATACAGTGTATTTTTGGCTTTTGCTACAAATAAACCCCAGCAACGTTTGTTTGTGCTCCAGGGTCACAATACAGCAATATGGTCAGTTTGAAGCATAATCTGGATTCATATTTACACCTAGTATCAACATCTTTTCAGGTTTCCAAAATCTGCTAAGGAGTTATAATGGAACAAGCGTTTTAAAAAGTGATTTTTAACTATTGTTTACAACAAGATCTACATTTGCATGGGTTTAAATAAAATCTAAGAGAGTATAAAAACAACTTTAATGTAGCATTTTGTCTGTCAAAAAATAAGATGCACAAAGCACGGTACTAGTGTTTACGAGAAGCCTGCATTTGTCCCATTCCTGGAAAACCTAAACTACTGGATGTTTTGACTACGTTATAGCTTTCCAGGAAATATAATGAAAAAATGGCGGCCTGAGAGCCTTTAACATGCTGTTTGTCAGAGACCGTAACATACCTAATGCATCACAAAATCTGTTGTTCACGCACGGAAATTGACTTTTTATAAAATGTCGATTGCTATCTTCTCAGTTGTTTAAAAGTGTGAGAAAATGACCAAAGTTTGATCGAATTTTGTTTACACGATTTGTTTAATTTAATTAACCTTAAGCAGATTTTTACTAGAAATAAAGTGACTGTAGAGAGCTGCTGGGATGAAGCATTGTTGTAGGGCAAAACCCAGAATGAGCCTTTTAGCACTTCTGGTTCCATCGTCCTGAAATCAGTGCTTTTTGAATGAGTTTTTAATTAAACATGGATTCAGAAAAACAGGATAAAATGACACAATAAAAGTAAATACCTATATAGTCATTGCATTTGCCTATGTCATAGTCCCATACTGAGATGTCAAGAGTCTTTTTGGCCAGCTCTGCATGCTTAATTTCATAGCTGAATTCCTGCAAAACAACAGTTCAAATGGCAAAGCAAGGATAATCTAAGAAATGTGGTAAAAAGCAGAATAACAAGGCTTCAGTGTTGGACCAGATTATTTAAATACACATTTAAATAAATGTCAGTATTGCAGAAAGTTTAAATCGCTATATCATTATATTTAAGCCATAAAAGCCTGATTATATAAAACATAAAACACATATGCACTTTTCTTTATATATGTATATGTCTGCATATTGACTAAAGGTTCAATAAATTAGTTAATACTACATTTTTTTTTTTTTTCGGACTATATTTTGTCAGACTTTGCAGAATTGAGTTTCCTTTAGATTTTAAGTTAATATTAAATTAATTTGGCAACACATTCACATAATTCATGCCTTCAAGCAGCAAAAACACATTGCATTGAATTGCATGAATTGCTCATAACATTAAAAACTCTTGGCATTGGCATTGTGAATCTGGTTCAAATGCTAGAAATAATGAAAATAAATCATGCTAAGATCTTAAAAAGTTCCAGACGTTTCAGTCAAATTAGCCAAATATGAGTTATCACAATTAGAAGATCAGGCATGTGTCATATCATCTCAGATGTATTAAGTAAGCTGAGAACAGGATCCTGCTCTTCAACTTTATGGTTTAATAGTTTAGTATAATTAACCTGGTCAACTCTTGTTCAGTCAAACTGTTTATATTTGTCTCTGCATTTTTGGGGGGTCATTGTACTCAGATGCAGAGTGCACACACCTACAAATAAACAACTGTTTGAGAAATCAATAAACAAATATGTGTCAGCATTACAAATGGAAAATATACCTCATTAAACTCTGGGTTGAGTGTCTTCTTCTTTATCTGTGTCTTGTTCTTCGCTTTCTTCCCCATATCAGGTTTCAGACATCTATATCCGTTCATAGAAATATACAATCACATTTTCAAGCATTTGTTTGTCTTGTTAGATTTAAATTATTACAATAAAAATGTCAATTATATTTTAATTAAACTAAAATGTTTTTGTACTGTACAAATTGTCTAGAAATTATACTTATCTAGATCATAGTACAGTAACTAATGATTTGTTAAGAACTGTATAATGTTTAATAGTGTTTGTTAATGACTAAGGGAATAGTTCCCCCCAAAAAATTAATTTGCTGAAAATTTTCTCAGGCCATCCAAGCTGAAGATGGGTTTGTTTCTTCATCAGATTTGGAGAAATGTTGCATTGCATCACTGTCTCACCAATGGATGCTCTGCAGTAAATGGGTGCCGTCAGAATGAGAATCTTTTGTTTTCCAAAAAACACAGTCTTTCACTTCTCAAGAGAATAACTGATGGACTGGAGTGGTGTGTGGATTACTTGTGGATTATTGTGATGTTTTTATCAGTTGTTTGGACTCTTATTCTGACGGCACCCATTTACTCCACTGGTGAATAAGTGATGCAATGTTACACTTCTCCAAATCTGATGAAGAAACAAACTCATCTACATCTTACACATTTTCAGCTAATTGAAATTTTTATGTGAATTATTGCCTTAAATTTGTTTTTCCAAACATATAATGTATAAAAATGTGTAAGGTTTACAGAGAGAAACTAACATTTTGACAAAAGGATCAGAATAACCATTCGCATCCATTGCTGCTAAGTGAACACAGCGTATAACGCCTACAATGAGACGACCCAGGTGAGTGTTGTACATGAGGGATATCAGGATTCGTCCTCTCTCTTCCAGCTCAGCTCCATCCTTCCCAGTCTATACACACATGAAATCAAAGCAGTGTGGATGATAATGAGAGAACAGGAGTATTTACTTCTTGTAGAAGCACATTATTCTATACATATTGTATTTGCAGCTGGTAAACATTACAATAAACAACAAAATACACAGGAAGCTCAAATAATGAAACCACTATATGAAATAACTCTAGTGTGAATAAAAACTTGGTTGGGTTTTGTTTAATCTGGACTAATCTGAAAACCCCTGTTTTAATGAATTAATTGTATTGAATGTGCACTTAGAAGTGTGCTTTGAAACTTATCTAAGCTATATCTTAAAAAAACAAAAAAACAATGCACTTGCCGACGAAATATTAAAAGGCCACTTAAATGACTTAAAAAGACACAATTTCATGACTGTAACACTTAAGCGCAATAATGTAAAAAATACAATTTTACTTTAAAATCATGTTTTCATAAGCTTTTTTCATGTTTTAAATAAGTAACATACTAATATATTCTAAAGCACGTTAAGTACTTATACGATATAATATTAACTAATATATTTTTCAGTATTACATTTAAAGTTAATACATTTTAAATATACTGTATTCCAGCTTCATCGTTACAAATTCTATTTAATTACATGACATACAGTTATTACTAGAAATTACTTTAAAACATTTTCCTCCAGATATCATTGTTTCCTTCACAAAACATCAAACTGGATGCTAACCAGTCAGGTTTCAGGAGTTGCCATTCAACGGAGACTGAACTTCTCTCAGTCACGGAAGCCCTGTGGATTGCAAAAGCTGATTCCAAATCATCAGTTCTTATTCTGCTTGATCTATCTTCTGCTTTTGACACTGTCAGTCATCAGAATCTGCTGTCTGCCCTCTCATCACTGGGCATCACAGGGATTCCACTTCACTGGTTTGAATCCTATCTTGCTGATAAGTCTTTCAGGGTGGCTTGGGGAGGAGAGGTATCCAAAGCACATCAACTTGTCACTGGGGTTCCTCAGGGATCAGTTCTTGGACCCCTCCTCTTCTCCATATTCATGACATCACTGGGTCCCATCATACAGGCACATGGATTCTCCTACCATTGCTATGCTGATGACACATAGCTCTATCTTTCATTTCAACCAGATGATCCAGCGTTAGCTGCACAGATCTCAGGTTGCCTTGTGGACGCCTCGGCATGGATGAAAGAATATCACTTACAGCTCAACTTTGCAAAGACTGAGCTTCTTGTCTTCCCTGCCACTCCAACTCTACAGTATGATTTCTCCATACAGCTAAGTTCTTCTACAATTACCCCATCAACTTTGGTCAGAAATCTTGGTGAAACCTTTGATGACCAGTTGACCTTCAAAGACCACATTGTAAAGACTGCTTGCTGGTTTGCATTGCACAACATCAGATAGACCAGGCCCTTTCTAACGGAGCATGCTGCACAACTTCTTGTCCAAGCCCTTGCCATTTCTAGGGTGTACTACTGCAATGCTCTTCTGACTGGACTTCCATCAAGCTCAATCAAACCTTTATCGAACCCAAAAGAGCCCATGTTACACCTTTCTTTATATTCTTGCACTGGTTACCGGTTGCGGCTCGCATCAAGTTCAAGACATTGATGCTTGCATATAAAACAGCCACAGGCTCAGCACCCGCCTACTTCCACTCTCTATTAAGAATCTACATCCCCTCCAGAAGTCTGAGATCTGCTAGTAAGAGACACCTCGTGGTAAAATCACAGAGATGGTCAAAATCTTTTTCCAGAACATTCTCGTCCATCATTCCTGGCTGGTGGAATTATGTTCCCACCCCTATCCGGAATGCTGAATCCCTGACGATTTTCAAGCGACAGCTGAAAACTCATCTTTTTTCTAAACTACTTGGCTTCATCTTAACAAAAAAACAAAAAACACTTTCTCAGCACTGTGTCTGTTTGCCTCTTTAAGAAGAATCGCTTTATGTACCCCCCCCCCCCAATTGTAAGTAGCTTTGGATAAAAGTGTCTGCAAAATGACTAAATGTAAATGTAAAATCTATTTTAGTTTATCATAAATGCTTGTCAGCACATTCACCAGTACTTTAACCATATTTCAAAGACAATAGCCCTAATTATAAAATCACATTTAAAGATGTACTTGAGTCCTAATTGCATTTAATATCAATTTAAACTACAATACTTTCAGTATAATTGCAAATAACATGCAATTAAGTGTCCAAAAACATGATATTCAATTAGTCTTAATATTAATGCAAGTATTTTGTTAGGTTGTGTTGATATTTTGGTATACACTTATAAAAATGAGTTTAAACGTTTACCTCATCTTCATAGAGGGCGATTCCTCGCGCACCGCCTGCAGTTGATGTTCTTTTTGTCTAAGGAAAGAGAGACAACATTTTTTACTCACATATTTGAAAGGGATATATATTTAGTGATGTTTGTTAATATGACTCAAAACCTCACCTGCACAACCCTCTCTAGACACACGTAAAAGTTCTTCTTCTGATTAAACTTGAGTTTTTTCAGCGCAACTCTGGTTTCTCCAATGAACTCATTGTGGCCAAACTTGTCTTCATCACAGACAGATATTCTGCGCAAACAAAATCCCTTAAAAAGTTAAATATGTATTCATGATTACGGTACTGAATGTCCAGCATAAAACATCACTTGCATACTTTCTTTAGTCTATGATTAACTAATTAACTGGCAGAGTTTTAATTGTTAACTAAAACTAAACCTGTTTAAATCATTTTCAGAAATTGATATAATAACAAAATTAGAAATGCCTTGATAACTAACTGAAATAACACAAGTGTAAGTACTATAAAATTATTAACAGAATTAATTAATAGAAAGTTAACAGAATGAAGTTAAACATAAATATATTTAAATTAAATTAACAGAAAGTTAACAGAATGAGGTTAAACATAAATATATATATTTTTTTAACATGACAAAAGCACATTATAAAAGCTATAAACTAAATAAAAACTGTATATTAAAAACTGTAATTCCAAATATTAATACTTTGTAAATATTTCTAAGCTGGTAAACATATGTAGTAATGCTTCACTAATGTTATATTATCAACTTATCCCATCGTATTTTAGCTGTGGGAATCATTTTCTGAAGATGATCAATAAGATAAGCGCTCAGTGCATCCATTATTGGGCTTTTGGTTTACTGTTTACTGGGAAAGTATTCAATTAGACTAAATGTAATTATTTTACCTGTGATAAAACATACACACAGGGTCCCAAATTAACAGTTGCACAAAATTAACATGAATTTCCTTTCCACTAATTGCTATATCTACACATATCTCTTCAGAAATGAGAAAGTAACTATATAAGTATATGTTTTCCCCCACACTGAACCAAATCATTCATTTCAATCCAGTATCACAGACTTTGTCAATTTACTGTTTTAATAACAAAATTAAAATGAGCTAACATGTTTAAAAATATCCAAAATCACACAAATACAGAGTTCCGGGATGAAACTCTAGATGGCGCAGTCTGATAGGTCTAACTCAATTTGACCTAATGACATCATTATCACATGGTACAGCTGATTGGTTCTCTCCTGTATTGGTAGCCAATGACCTCGCTGCTCAACCTTCAAATATATGACTAGAGCTTGCAGTAGCAGCGCAACTTGCTTCAGAAACACTTCCCCAGCTCCACCTGCATAGATCTTCTACGAGGTGATTCATGTACGGTATATGGGGGTTATTTCATTAATGTATATTTGGGTTACACTTTATTTTGATAGTCCACTTTAGACATTCTACTAACTATAAGTAAATTTGTAACTACATGTCAACTACATATCAACTTAATCTCATTATTTGCAACGACATGTCTACTAACTCTCAAGGTAGACTGTTCGGGTAGTTTTAGGGTTAGTAGAATATACTGACAAAGAAAGTGTTAGAAGATATTAAGCAGACAGTCTACTTATACTCTACTAACTGCTAGTTGACCTGTAGTTGCAAAGTTACTTACTGTTAGTAGAATGTTGTCACGTATGGTGATACAAGAAGCACGGGAGAGATCCAAATGCAGGTAAAAAGGTTTATTGAGGGGCAATCCAAAAGAGTAAACAGTCCAGGCAGGGTCAAAACCAGAAAATCCAAAAACATAAAAACAAACAAAAACACATGGGAAGAGCAGACTTTGGAAAGTATCATACATACGACAAGGACTCCGTGACAAAGACTAAGACAGACCGGGTATAAATACACAGAAGGATAATGGGGAAACTGGAGACAGGTGGGGAACAATCAATTAACTAAACAAGGAGGAAGGTGACCAAATAAGGGAACAGGAAGTGATAAAATGACAGACACCGTGGGAACGGAGGACACCTAGTGGACACAGGGAACACAACCCAGACACTGTGACAAATGTATAAAATGGATTATCAAAATAAAGTGTTTTGAGCACTTTGAAATATTTGCAGCAGCAATATTTCTTACATGCTCACAGCCGCATGTTGTGGATTTAATGTCAGTATTGGGTGGTGTTGAGGAGATCCCCCACATCTATGTAAAGCAATTTGAGTGCCCAGAAAAGTGCTTTATAAATGTAAGGAATTTTAGTTATGTAAGGAACTTTAATTATGTACATTTTTTTGCAATGTGTGTGACTGAAACCTGAGGGTCTTGCGCTGCATGTCCTCGTCTGTCAGCCCATGGTACACCAGCGTCTCGTTCCAGGTCGGGTTGCGAGTGTTGCGTAGGGTCTTGGTGCGTAATTTATTTGACTGCATTGACAGCAAAGATGCTTTGTTTAAATGTCATTGCTTAACCAGAATGAAATAAGCTTTGAAAAGAAGCTTTTGCATTAATTAGGCCCGTCTCATGAAGCTAGAGTTTCCTGCAAAGGATAAAAACTACTCTTGTTTTACAATTTGTATGTTTACATCCCGCAATTCTGACTTTTTCCTTAAAAATGCGAGATACAAACTTACAGTATTTTTCTTAGGAGTTTGTGGCCCGATTTCACAGAAGGGTCTTAGCTTAAGCCAGGACCAGGTCTTATTTAAGCAGCTCTTATAAAAAGGAAACCTTACAGGTGTGCATCTCGAGACAGAACAATTGCACTGACATATTTTAAGATATGTCACTTAAAGTCACTTAAACCTGCTTCATGAGACTGGCCTCTATGTTATTGCATTACAATTTTAAAAATGAATATTAACTTTGCAGTTAGAGAAATGCAATATATATATTTAAAAATAAAAATATTTTTTCTATATTTACAATTTTAATAAGTGTGGAAATGCATCATCACAGTGTGTCAAAAGGGCCCATTACAAAAGTGTTGAATTATTACTTTATTAATTAATATTTATTTGTTAATATTTGAATGGCTCTTGCTTAGGTACATATGGTGCATTTAAAAGCCCACGATCTCACCTTGCTTGCACCCGGTAACAGATGAAGCTTAACATAAGGATCTGCCAGTCCATTCGAATCCATTGGCTTCAAACCCTTCAAGAAAATATAACAATAGCTTAAAATCCTGTCACAACACAGCTTTCAAGCACAGTGCAATATTACTAACATGACTTTTAAAATTCTGCTTATTTAAAAGGAGGCGCAACTATACACATTCAAATTGACTTTGATTGTCATTATGGCCTATGAAGAGCATTAGACTCTCAAATTAAATATCAGCACAATAACAGTCATCCAAATTAAATTAAAGGATCAGAACTAACTGTTGCATGGTAAAAATTGCATATCTCAATTATATAACAAAATAGTTAGCTTACAAATACAACAGGCAATGATATAATGTTCCTAAAATACTAGATACTTGTCAAGCAATACTTTTATAGATACCTTCCCTCTGATAATGCTGCAGTGGAGGCTGTTGTTCCCTTGGTCATACAGTAAACTGAACTCTAGTGACCCAAGAGTTGCTGAAACAAATGCAATATATGGCATTAGGCACAAGCATTTCATTAAGATTGAATGCATGAGAAGCAGAATCTAATCTAACGGATTTCAGTAAATGATATGAATAATGATGTTGTGGCTTTCTGTTGCACTTCATTTAATTGAAAACATGTGCATGCACACACACGCACACACACACACACACACACACACACACACACACACACACACACAAACACACACACACACACACACACACTTAAGTATTTCAAATTAAATGCAACAGTGAGAACTAATAGTGCTAAAACATTTTGTTTTGCCAAATCCAAGTTATACCATGGAAAAATCATTTCTAACATACATAGATATTTTGTGATCACACACACCAAAACATATTTAAATATGTATAAGGACATATGTATAAGGCGAAGGCCTGTGGAAATGCAAAATGTCTGCAAAAAGTCTGCCAAAAAAAATAAAATTTTATATATATATATATATATATATATACATATATATATATATATATATATATATATGTATATATATATGTATATATATATACATATGTGTGTGTGTGTGTGTGTGTGTGTAAATAAAAAAAAAAAAATATATATATATATACATAATTAAATATACAAAATTCAATAAATAAATACACAATGGAGCATAGAAAGACATGTAAAAAACACTCAAATAAATACTTTTTTAAAATATATAATTAAAATGCATAAATAAATATACAAGAAAAATCTATAAATAAATGGATACCTAAATATACAAAGATTTTTTTTGAAAATAGTGCTGTGACATTTTCTCAAATGACGTGCACAGCATTTTATGAAATGAAATGTGTGTATATATATATTCAAATAAGATCGCAGATCAATAAATTCAAAGAAGAACAAGACTCAAAGAAGAACAGGAGGTCAATGGAAAGCTGCTTACTTGCTTCATCGGAGTCATAGCTGTTAGCCTCCTCCTCCTCGTCCGCTGGTGGAGCGACCTGATGCTGGACGGGACGAGGCTTCTGCTCCTCTCTCTCTGCAGGATGGGCTCTTTCCTGCACATGAGATGCAGTGCTAACAGACTGATAGGCTCCTCTCTCTGCCTCCTGAGCAACTGATAGGAGGAAATAAAATATTAAATATATAAAAAAAAAAAAATTAGGCCACTTAAGAGACTTGCACAGAACAAGACATGCACCTGCTGTAAGCTTGAGGCACATTCTTATGCAATACTGTAAATAAATAATGTATATAGTTGTGTATGTGCATGTTTGTTGTATGTGCCTGATGGGACTGGTCTGGCCGCGTGGACGTTCACCGTCTTCTTCATCAGCACTGGGGCATTCTGGGAGCTTCCCGCATCTCCATCCTCCTCTGAGTAACTGCGAGTTTGAAGGTGAGCAGGTTTAGGAGCCACAGGTGGTTTTTGGGTGATCGGTGGATCCACTTTCGGCTCTGGAGTTTATAAAACAAACACACAGGCAGACACAGACTATAAACTACCAGTCAAAAGTTTGGAATAATTATCATTATTTTTAAATGCTCTTGAAAAAAATCTCTTCTGCTCACCTAGGCTGCATTTATCTGTTCAGTACCAACAGTAATATTGCGTAATATTAATGCAGTTTAAAATAAGTGTTATCTATTGGTAAATATATTGAAATGTAATTTATTCCTGTAATGTAAAGCTGAATTTTCAGATTCAGTCTTCAGTGTCAAGTGATATATATTGGTATAGACTGTATATTGAAATGTAATTGATTTCTGTGATTTCACGTGTCACAGAATGCTGACTAACATATTTAATATGTACATGTTGCATAACATTTATGTCAAGTTTGCATTTGTGCTAATATTCAGGAAAACAGCATTGTATGATAATCCCTATATCATGTATTATAATCATAAAAAATTAATAAATAAATAATTATAGGGATATTTTGCCCACACATCTTAAAATTTTGAGGAATTTTTATAATTTTGATGGCATTTCTGTCCTAGTATAGTGTGACAAGTAAATGCATAGTTCACCCAAAAAAATATATTTTTATGGTTTTCACTTTAAACGATTGCTTCGGGCTAAAATAAGAGTCCTCTATTCATAACAATGCTTCCTTCAGCGAAAAAGTCATCTGTTCTGAATCAGGAGCGAAATCTGCACAAATAAAGCACCGTTTAAAAATATAGACAGTTCAAAACAGATCTAAGCATACAGGAAACATTATTATGGTTTATAGAAATTACAGTTATGTTTACAATTACATTTATTCATTTGTTTCTTACAAATACCACTTTTGGCTTCATAGGTCACTAACTGATGGACTGGAGCGGTGTGGATCACTTGTGGACTTTTATGATGTTTTATCAGCTGTTTGGACTCCCATTCTGACGGCACCCATTCACTGCAGAGCATCCATTGATGATTAAGTGATGCAATGCAGCATTTCTTCAAATCTGATGAAGAAACAAACTCATCTCCATCTTGGATGAACTGAGGGTGCTCACATTTTCAGCAAATTAAAAATTTTGGGTGAACTACTCCTTTAATTGTTCTGGGGTTAGATAAAGTCCCAGTTTGTCCGGCTCACTTGCGACCGGTGCTTGAGTCGGCACAGCCGCTGGAGGAGCTGCAGGGCTCTTCTGAGGACTGGGATCTCTGGAAATGGGCATCGGTGAGGGCAAGAACTGCTTAGGGAGACCTTTGAAGAACCAGGCTCCAGATCGCTTCCATACCTTTAAAGGGAAAATACGCAAGCAACATTTACAGACGGTTACATGTCAGATGACTTTCTTGCGATGCTTGTTATTCCCCACCTCTCTCTGCTCACTGCAGATCTTGCAGAGCCACACAGACCGCGGCCGAGCAGTCGCCTGCACTCCACACTTGGTGCACATGTTCTGAGGGGAATAACAGGACATACTTTTGAAGTCAGTTCATTACAGCACAGTATTATAAACAGTGAGCAGAATCAACTAAACAGCTGTCACACTTTCATGCAGTATTTTGAATCGAGCTTCTGCGGTGCTTTAATCAGATTCCATCAGCATCCCTTTTAGTGTGTTAGTTATCTATTCAGGATTTTGGTACATTTATCAAATATATAGCAGTCTCACAAGAATTCAAATGTTCTAAATATGAGGTTTCGTTTAATTTGGATTAGTTTCTCACCTTTTTACAGTCCTCACAAACCACTGATCTGTCTCCTCCGGCTCCCAGCTGCTCTCCACATAAAAGGCAGCGTGACACTCCGTCCCCACAAACAGCTTTTTTCATGTTGTCCAGACGATTCACCAGACGTCTGTCATACATAAAACAGAGGGGGCACATTAGTCATTATGTTAACAAATGCAGTGCCCTCTGCTTATATTGGCACTGTGGTAAAACATAAGCATGTTAATCTGCATGTCCTTGCTGTTGCTCATGCTTCACCGAATAATCTTTATTTCAAAATATTCACAATTATATATATACTGTATTTATATAGATCAAAGATGGAAAGGATTTTCAAGCATTAACACAATTAAAGTTGAACATGTCTTTACATTTTTTTTGTTTTTTCATATTTTAAAATGTGTCCTGTTTAGTTTTAGATTAGATTTGACATTTTTGATCAGGATTAAAAAAAAAATTTTTTTAAGTCAACCAAAAAGTCTTGTCAGGTAAATTTAGCCCACAAATCATTTAGATGGCATTAAAAGACTCTATTTAGGGATCAGTGCAGCTCTCAAAATAATAATTCATTTTAAATCTTGACACTATCCTTCTAACCACTATTTTCTACCCATTTGTCAACAAGTAGTTTAAAATATAGTAAAATTTAATATATATATTATGTATGTATTTTATTTTTATTTTTTCAATTTATATATGATCACCCTTTATTTTATATATTGGCTGAGTCTAATGAAGACTGAAATGGCCTACAAAAACATAATTTATGTTATGCATATTGCAAAAAAGTGTTAAGAGCATGTGAGTAAATGAGAGAGTTGCTATCCTCAGTGCTCAATGAAAAGTTATTCGAAACATTAAAGTAGACACTTTACTTGCATTTAATATGCTTAATATGTATTTAAAAATCACTTTTCAATGCATAAAATATTTTTTCTCAAATATAAACAAAACCATATCCATCAACAGTCAGTTTTCTCGTTTCTTTCGATCATGAAAATATTAAAATGCATGTGTTATTTAACTTTAATGTATGTCATTACAAGGTGGCGAAGACAATCGATAGACTTCCATAGACTCTCTCGTACCCAATCCTCTCTTGCTCCATTGCCTCCATTTTTTCGGCCCGGACGATGACGCTGTTGATGATCTCCTTCTCCTCATCAGTCAGCTCTGCACCGAGACACGGTCCAGACTGCACATGGACACCTTTCGTGCCCATCACCGCGTCTGTCATTGTGAAATCACTGGAACCAGAATAACAGTCAATAACTGACAATGAACTAATCAAAAATAAATCAACAACCCAAAGAGACATGTAAACTGTATATTAGTGCATATTAGTATATTATTAATTGTACTGCGCCTTAATCAAATTATTAAGCAATTAATTTTTGTACCATGCTTAACATTTTAACAAGAAGCAAGGGTATATGCTGGTTGCATTCGTCTTGTGTGTTTTATGATAAATTCAATAAAAATCATGAAATGCATTCATTCTTTATATATAACAAAACAGCACTTGTCACTCATTTTAGTGCTTTCAAATGTTTTACAAAGATATGACATTTATAATACATGTTTTATATAAGATGTATGGATGAATAACTGCTTATGCATGCATGCAACTAAATAAATTGTAAATGAATAAATTCCTGTTTATTTAAAGAAATATCCGCTGATGTATCAAGATGTTTCAAATGGCTAAATGAAGTGGACTTCAACAGATATATGAGGCTAATGCTTGTTGGGTGGTAACTCAAATCTGTACCAAAAGTAATTCACAAGTAATTTATGACACATGATAGACCAACTCACCCCGAACTACTTCATCGAGATCAGTTTACTATAAATACAATTATTAATTAGTGTTATATGAAGGCCCAACCCTGCGGAAATTAACAAGCAAACAAACAGTGACCATTCTCATGAGCTTAAGTTATTCATGTCAGTGCACAGTGATGGATATTGTGTTTCTATCACTGTAATATTATCCACATATTCTCACGTCAGTCAGAAATGCAGGAGCACTTTGAGTTTTCTACTGTGTTGAAAGCACATTTGTCTGGCAGAAACAGCACTTTAATGCAGAAAGCTTATCTAGGCTTATCTGTTTTCTAAAAATGAATTGCAAGCAGCAAATTCAAACACTGCCAATATAATAATAATAATAATAATAATGTGAGCCAATTATCCACACTAATCAAATTAACCTATCCAAAGATTGGAGATACATTCCTCTCTCTCTCTCTCTCTCTCTCTCTCTCTCTCTCTCTCTCTATATATATATATATATATATATATAGATTATATTTATTGTATATATGTATACAGTATATGCTTTTTAGGTGTTGTGTGCAGGCCCTTTTTAATTGATTTAATTTGCAATAGTTTATTTTGTCCAGATTGATGTCCTTGACTATCACTGATATTTTAATATCTATTCAGTTAGTCCTGTCCTAGTTTCTCTTTGCATTGATTTTGCTGCACTAGATAAAGGTTTATATATAGTTATGTGTGTAGGTGATGTGAAATTTTAAGCAGCATCTCTCTCTCTCCCTCTCTCTCTCTCTCTCTCTCTCTCTCTCAAACATGCACATTAACCAATGCATGAGCTTTTAACAATTCATTTGTCACCTTTCAACTGCTAAAAGCTGAAAAGTGGCCAGTAGCCCACTTAAGACATTAAATTAGTAGTAGTCAGTATCTAAAATATACATTTTAACCCCATTTTAATAGTTTAGGTTTATAAATTATGTTTGGTTAGTATTATAATGGAAGCTGAAAATGTCAAACACTAATGCTCACATGGAGAAATTAATATTTGATGTATTACTTCTTTAGAGAACTATTCATATACGTAACATTAAATAACACAATACAGGAACAAGTCCAAATTGTCCTGGATCTGCTCGATACAGTCTGTGTGCAATCAATCAGTCAATACAAATCTATAACTAAACAGTGTCTTTCCACATCACTGCTCTACAGTGACATACAACATAACTGACTATTTTTCCTGAAATGCACAAGGGTTATTTTGTGGGTAAACGCCTTACATCAAGAGCAGTCAGATGATGGACATCTCTTTAAACGGCAGTATTATTTATTACAACATGTACAGTCATTGGACAGCAAGAATCTACGCCTTCATAAATTTCCTTCTGAGTTTTACTGTAAGGAAAATACACGATTCTCTGACATGAAACCGATGCGGATCGATAAATCAGAGAAAACCATCCCAAAACTCCACCCGCAAGCGAGCAGAATGACTAAATACTGTATGTGATGAGAGGAACTAGGTCAGTTTGGATGCCTCTGAAAGCAAGTGCCTGGTCGTTCACTCCCATTGAACAAAAAACCCTATGTTGTAGTCTAGTATGAATTACTCTAAATGCACAAAGCATCCCGAGCGCTGCGCAATAAGAGCCGAAGCGCTCGCGATCTCCTCTTTATTTCCATCAGATCTGAACGCACCTTGCCTCTCTCAACGTGAAGCAGAAGCAAAACCCGCATTGAGATGACACACCTTCCGCTTATCTTCTGTTAGACCCCAGCATGCTGCTTCTTACACTCCTACAGCAAACTCGAATGCGACCGTCGATAGACATCCTTCACCCAAAGCTCACAGATTCATATTTTTAAAACAACCATTGTTCAGCCATTATGGATGACTGAGGGCGGAATGCATTCGTACTGACTTATCATAGCTCAGTTATCACCTCCTCATCTGATGTGAAATCAAAAGACACCGTTCTTGTTTCATGCAGGTTTTTATGTATTAAATAAATGGCCAAACTCATCAGGTTTGAGACCCAAACGCGTGCGTTATGCACAGAATTCATGACGTTCATCAATTAGAAAATGATACTTTTTACATGCATTTTATTAGTAAGCGTGTCTGAAAAAGACCCAAGTGAGGGAAATGTTATTTCGAGTATTCTTACCTGATAACAACCGCCCACTTCTGAAGCAAACAATGCGGACTGCCCGAGTGAGGTCAGTCTCAGCGACTGCGCATCTGAGAGCGGCTGGCCGTGCTCATTCAAACGCTCGTGCACATCACAAGCCACACACTCTTTCAGCAGACGCCTCTGAGCTTTGCGTGGAGCCCTCTTTACCTATTATCACACTGTGTTAGTTTTACCCAGGCACTATATATTTACATCACATCACTGTAGAGAGCTAGAGTTGGTTTTCATCGTATAAAAAAAAACATAAAATGGATTATATGCAATAAGTGTCCGTGTGCACAGACAAGCAATGTATGCATTTAAATAGACAAGTGTGGAAAATTCTGGCAAGTGTGCTGAGCATGAGTCACTCAGTCCGTGCACGCGGAGGCTCTTCAGGCAGATCTCGTTCGAGGAGCTGGAAGTCCCGTGGGAAAAAGCTGTTCTTGAGTCTGTTTGTGTTTGCATGGATGCATCTGATGACATTAATTGTTAGTATGCGTTCTGCACTGAAGAACATTATCACCAAGAGATTTTTAGCACTAGTATAACAGTGATCTCTTTAATAGTGCTTCTCCTGAACATCCTGCTTGTCACATTGTTCTCTTGAGAGAAATACTCTATAATGGACATATCTGTCTCCTCTAAAGTTTCAGGAAAGATCTCGACAACGTCACAATGTTCTCAGATTTTTAATGTTCTCTCATTTGTCTTCTCTAATGCTTTATAAGAGATCTTAACTTTCCTTCCAAGACAAATATCATTCCTGGTGCATCTAATGTTCTGACCAGACATCTTGTAACCATCCAATTCATCCAAAACTGAGTTAGAAACCAATACCTTCATGTATTTTTCTTTCTCAAGATCCCAGTATAAAAGCTGTCACTTCATGATCTTAAAGATGTGGCTGTCTGTTACGTGCCTACACACCAATCACTTCCTCAATCTTCTCCTTTGGTCGGTCATAGCGATGGATCGCTCCTGTCCAGTCATCTATCCACCGTAATAAAACAGCTTAAGGCTAGGCATATGATTTGCCTTTGTCATTTTGTGCCATGTGTCAATGAATTGTATATTCCATAATACCATGATTTTCACAATAGAGAACAACTAGTCAAAATCTATTTATTCAAATTAGGATTGCAACTCATAATAATTCAATAGTGTCTATCTAAAATATAATTATGAATAGTCAAACCAAAGCTTTAAATGATAATGCAGCTTGCCATATACAGTGCCTGCCAGATGTGAGAGAAACATCATCTGTAAAAAACAAAAACAAAAACAAAGAAGTCCTGTAAAATAGCACGAAGTGGTCATACTTCATCACTACCAACATACTGTCTTCTGGAAATAAATCACCCAATAAATAAACAATAAAAGCCAACAAAAAAGGTCCAAGTTGTTTATAAAACCTGGCAACATAACACATTTTGTTACTAATATCATGTGCTGCATTGTAATGTAAAGTGTAATGCATAAATAAGTAATGATTTACTGCTATTTAATTACTTGTCCCTTGAAAAAGTAAAAGACTAAGGAGTACTCTTAAGTTCATGTCTAGTCTTGTATTGTCGAGGTTAAATATGAGATTGAGAAAATAATTAGTAATAAGTACCCTATGCAATACTTTAAGAATAATGTAATTACACTGTTGAAGATATAGGCTAGCTAGTAATTAACTGCTTTTTAGAGTATAGTTATTTAGAAGTCTGCTGTACAGAAGAAGTGAAACAATGCGTCAACATCATTTTAAATTATGGTTTCAAGGGCTTTTTGATTGATTTTATCGGTTCATTGCGATCCCTCGGTAGAAACAGAGTTTGGTTGATTTCGAGTCATGTGACTCGTGTCATTTCAGCTATAGCCTCAGTAACAAGTTTTAACATGCAGCTAACCGAAATGACATTTTCATTTGACAGATCATTCGTGCATGGACTGAAACAGACTAGATGGGGTTTATCTCTGCAGCAATGTCACTACATCTCCAAGATATGTGGTTTTATTAACAAAGTTCGGGAGAAGCACGATCAGATAATCATCCAATTTGGTACAGGTGCATCTCGTTTAGCTAATCATCTTATAGCACGCACGCGTATATATATCCAGTCTTCCTACCTCCTGTCCCACGACAGTTTTTCGGCATAGACCGTCTGTCAGCATTCGGTTCGCGCTGTCCGTCATCTTATCACAGGCCCAATCTTCCTTCCGACGAAGATATCTATCCGCCGAACACCAACAAGCGTCATCGGTCAGCTGCTCTTCTCGCCAAGCCACACGTTGTGGCCAAAAGCTCGTGCAAATCCTTGAGCTCGCCTCACTCGGCAACACGATTTTCTCGCCAGGACCGGGCTCTATTATAATGCTGGATCGCAGCCGTGCTCCAGTTCTCCCCGCAGTAAACCTCTCTCGCTTTTTCAGCCGTGGCGCAGTTCGATGCTGCCTCCACTAGCGGCGAAGACCGTGCGTTGTTGTAGTGGCATGTCGTTCGTGAAAGAATCGTTTTTTCGAATGAATCTTCTAGGCGAACGAATCGTTCTCGGTTTACACTCATTCATGAAGAATTTTTCAGAGTTGTCATCCACAATGAGCGAGTTTCATATGAGTCTCAGAGTTTAATCAACATGTCGAGTTGATTAAACAGATACATGTCGTTCGTAAACGCAAGGAACTCTTATCAATTTTGTTAAGATGAGAGTAAACCGGGTCAGTTAGCCATTTAGCATGTCAATCTTGCAAAATGTAAAGCGCAGTTATAGGTACTGTGCACATATTGTTTACATATTTAGCATACAAAAGATAAATTCCACGTTTAATCCCCGATTTATGAACGTGAATATATAGATCAATATATGAACCGTCTGACCAAACAATTAAAATGCTAATCATGCAAGAAAACCTCGTGATTTGCTCATCTGAACAATTTAAATAGACGTTATATATAGAATGCGCTTATGAAGACGCCAAAATTTGTTAAACGGCGTTATGACTTAACTCTGTCCGATGACGATGCCACTTTTTAACCACGAAGCAAAGGCTTTTTGCAGAGTTGTCATCCACACCGAAATGTCTAAAGACATTACATTTGCTTTACTGTGCATGTTTAAACCTCACTGAGATGATACAGACATAAGTTTCATGCAATTATTCCGGCAGGATCAATTATTTAAGGACATATTTCACCATTTACTGGCATGATTATTCAGAATTTTTCAAAAAACGCTACTGCCTCGTGTTTGGCTGCAGAACAACAAGTGTGAGTAAATTTTCTATCGTCTTTTTAGGACTGTTATATGAAAAGCATGCAAAGTAAATGTCTTTAGAAACGGCTTGAATTTGAATTACTGCAATTAACGTTACTGCTATAGACATGTCTATTGGTACAATGGTTTATAAAACTAAACATGCTACATTGTTTCAAAGCCTCTATTTTCACAGTCCATACTACAACAGGAAAACAGCATCCCAAATTTATCTGCTCCGGAGGCTGTTTAAAAGGGCCCGAAGGCCAAAACAAGAGGAAAAGATGCTTTTCCAACAGGACTGTATTAATTCAGACAAGGTTTGAGCAATTGTCAAATCAGCCAACAACTACAGCAGCCAAAGCAAGCATGGAGCTACTTTTACTTGCAACACGGGCCTGCACATCTCAGTATTTCCATCCTGTTACTTCTGCTAGCAGTGCAGGCTACACAGGTTCTTCAAGACATCACACACCCCAGCCCCTTCCCACGACCCACAGCTACAGCAGCTGAAGCAAACGTGAGGCCGCCTCCATTCGTAAACGCGCCCTCAACTCTTCCGCTCCCTCATGCTACTAACCATTTTTCTGTTCAGTGGCCTCCAGCTCCAGATTTGCCAGAAGGCAGAGGGTACCAAGACCTATTATTGGTCAGGCCGATTATTTTATTTATTTATATATCTATCTCGAACCCTCTTCAGCCAACCCCTCTAACGCCAGCTCATCCCCTTTCACTAAAACTCCTAATCTACCATAGCTAACTCTCCTAACATGCCCTATCTATCTGTAATGGTCAATCCTCACTTCAGCCATCCTTCCGCAGGAGCTTTCTCTGTATCTCCCCACCGCCGCAGCATTGTCCGCTCCCGCAGGAGCCTTCTCTATATCTCCCCACCGCCGCAGTATTGTCCGCTCCTGCAGGAGCCTTTTCTGTTTTTTCCTCACTGCCGCAGCAGTGTCTGCTCCCGCAGGAGCCTCTACCTATATTTCACCACTGCCGCAGCAGTGTCTGCTCCCGCAGGAGCCTCTACCTATATTTCACCACTGCCATAGCAGTGTCTGCTCCCGCAGGAGCCCTTTCCATCCTTCCCTACTGCCGCAATTCTCGCTGCCGCAAGAGCCTCAAAAATAAATAAATAAATAAATAAATAAATAAATAAATAAAAATATATATTTTATGTCCATTCTCCAATTCAACCTCATCAGGCTCGCTTTTGTCTAACTCCGGAACGCCCAATCCAAATTCACGATGGACCCTCATTTCATCAACGACTCTGGTATAAAAAAAAAAAAAAAAAAAAAAAAAAAAAAAAATTAATCGAGTAACAAAATGTGTTGTTGCTTAATTATACTGATGTGCGCATGCACCGTAAATCTGATGGGTAGGATAAAATGTCAGGACCCCGGACCTTTATTTAGTCGGGTTGACGTACCTTTTCAGTTCCGTGTATGTGATGTGACGCTAGTTTTACTTAAAGTCAAATGCTCATGAACTGACTGTCAGAGCAGTTCTGGAGATGTTGTTCATGTGTTCAAGTCCTCATTTAGTGAGACAGCAGACGCAGAAATTACCGTGAGAGTAATGCGCGCTTCAGTGTGTGTGTGAAAAAGGAAGTCGCGCTCCTGCTCCATTCATTAACAGAGACACACAGAACATGCAGGATTTACATTTAAACACTGTTCCGTCTTAATATTTAGAGATATTAATTCGTGAATCGGATGTAAGTGCAATTACCTATTTTGATTAATTCATTCAAAAAAAAAAAAAAAAAAAAAAAAAAAAAAAAAATTTTATATATTCCTCCTTAAATCATGTTGTGTACTTGAATAATAGAAGCCTCTCAGTTATCGTTTCTTCGGCCAAAGTAAGGGCCCTCCAGCCATCGTTACAATCTCCTTGCCTATTTCAGCATCGGACAGGGCTCTCCCTTCCGGTGCAGCTGGGCAGTGGCTCCCTTCGGTCGCAGTGTGAGCCTTTCATCTGTCATTGAGTTGCGCTGCGCGCTCAGCGGCAGATGGGGGTATCCCTCCCGGTGCAGCAGAGCCACAGGCCCCCTTCGGTCGTTGTGACAGCCCTCCATCCGATGCATCAAATTAAGCCGCTTATACAGTCGCAAGGGGGACTCTCCCTTCCGGTGCAGCAGAGCCGCAGCTCCCTTCGGACGCAGCGAGAGTCCCTCCATCAGTCGCGTTTTCTTGCCTACTCCGTATCGGACGGGGCTCCCCTACCGGTGCAGCAGACCCACGGCTCCCTTCGGTCGCAGGGTGAACCCCCCGTCTGAGTTATGTTGCATGCTCAAGGGCGGAACGGGATCTCCCTCCCGGGGGAACACAGCCGCTGGCTCCCTTCGGTCGCAGCAGGAGCCCTCCATCCGATGCATCAAACCGTTCCTCGAATCTTCTTGCCTATTCTGCATCTGATGGGGCTCTCCCTTCCGGTGCAGCAGACCCACGGCTCCCTTCGGTCGCAGGGTGAACCCCCCGTCTGAGTTATGTTGCATGCTCAAGGGCGGATAGGGTTCTCCCTCCCGGGGGAATAGAGCTGCTGGCTCCCTTCGGTCGCAGTGAGAGCCCTCCATCAGACGCATCAAGCCATGCCTCGCTTCGCAAGGGGGACTCGCCTTTCCGGTGCAGCAGAGCCGCAGCTCCCTTCGGACGCAGCAAAAGTCCCTCCAACAGTCGTATTCTAGTTAGCGTCAATCAGGGCTCTCCCCTCCGGGGCAGCACTCCTGCTGCAGAGTTGCGAACCCCCTACGGAGGCTGGGAGAACCCTCAGAGGCAAAAAACCGTGCCTCCATAAACCCGCAATGGGGGACTCCCCCTTCCGGTGCAGCAGAGCCGCAGCTCCCTTCGGATGCAGCGGGAGTCCCTCCAACAGTCGCGTCTCTTTGCCTTCTCAGCATCGGACTAGGGCTCCTCTTCCGGTGCAGCAGACCCACAGCTCCCTTCGGTCGCAGTGTGAACCCCCCATCTGAGTTATGTTGCATGCTCCACGATGGCTAGGGATCTCCCTCCCGATGGGGTACAGCCGCTGGCTCCCTTCGGTTGCATTAGGAGCCCTTCATCCGACGCGCCAAACCGCGGCTCGAATCTCATTGCCTATTTAGCATCTGACGGGGCTCTCCCTTCTGGTGCAGCAGACCCACGGCTCCCTTCGGTCGCAGTGTGAACCCCCCGTCCGAGTTATGTTGCATACTCTATGGCGGCCAGGGATCTCCCTCCCGATGGGATACAGTCGCTGGCTCCCTTCAGTCGCAGTGAGAGCCCTCCATCAGATGCAACAAACCGCGCCTCGTACTCAGCCGCAAGAGGGACTCTCCCTTCCGGTGCAGCAGAGCCGCAGCTCCCTTCGGAGGCAGCAAGAGTCCCTCATTTCTTGATATCTGGCATTGTGCTCCTCCCATAAGCGGCATGGAGGGCTCGCTGGTAAGACGTTGCGAGCCGCAGCTCTCGTCGAACACTGCACGGGCTCTCCAGGTCGCTCTGCATTTTCTTCCCAACACGCATATTTTGGGGGGCAACTAAATTTTATCTCTCTGGCTGCTGTCCTATGGCTTTAAGCTTCTTTTGGGGAGTTATTTGGGTTCGGGCTATGCTCCGGGCCCGGACCCCTCCCCCAGGACAGCACGCCAAAATATGCCTACTATTTGCCTTCAGATTAGATGTAAGGGTGAACTCGTGAAATGTGGTTTTATTAACAAAGTTCGGGAGAAGCACGATCAGATAATCATCCAATTTGGTACAGGTGCATCTCGTTTAGCTAATCATCTTATAGCACGCACGCGTATATATATCCAGTCTTCCTACCTCCTGTCCCACGACAGTTTTTCGGCAACCCTCCTCCACCCCAACTCCTCACTTCTAATCTATTTATCCCAAATTGGGATAGGGGGAGTTATTTGGGTTCGGGCTATGCTCCGGGCCCGGACCCCTCCCCCAGGACAGCACGCCAAAATATGCCTACTATTTGCCTTCAGATTAGATGTAAGGGTGAACTCGTGAAACACGGATCGGAAGTCTGTTTCTTGCTGTTAGTCTTTTAGTAGTGGTACTATGCTGTTGCAGTGCGGTAACAGTTCAGAAAGCTTCACCCTTTTGCATCCTCATCAATTCAGAACAGAGGAGTTCTCAGGTGAGCTTTCTCATCCACTCACCGGACACTTCAGCATCTCCTCTCTTTTACTGGAGCAAGTGGACTTCAGAGAAACGTCTCGAAGGTTGTTTCAGGAGCAGCGACGGGACACTGGTCACGCGTTATCGGTCACTCTGCCGTCACGAGCGCGCGCGGGACGATGAACCAATGCACTTCAACCTACGCGCGCTGCTGGAGGATGCCAATCTGTGTGATATGAACATGCATATCAATTTCACTTTGCACAAAGAAGACATATATCAAGGTCAGCAGATGGATTCAAGAGCAAAAAGTCGCCAAAAACGCGCGTGGGTTTTCCCGGGAACACTTTGGTGTGGACGTGGCACCAGCGCCAGTGACTATGAACAGCTGGGTAGGTGTGCATCCATCGGCGAGCTGCCATTGGTCAGTTCACCACAGTAATCATTTGGTGTATTCCTTTTCAAAGATGAACATGTTGTCCATGTATAAACTCATTTAGTCAAGTAATTTTGCTGTTCAAACCGGTACGAAATAAACCATGCACCCATCAGTCTTTTAATATTCAAATGTCGCAGGCACATGCAGAAATATAAGGCTATTGCTATATATATATATATACACATATGTGTGTGTGTGTGTGTGTGTGTGTAATTCTATAGAAACTATTTTAAATGTCAAATATAACAGCATTTAACACTAACATGTTGGAAAGCGTGAAAATGAAAATACAGGTCAACAATAAGACAGAAATTACAAACTTAATTTATAGCAATATCCGTCTTTATTTTTGTTATTTGCTATACTTTCCAGAGATATAAATCAAAATGTAATTTTCATGCCAAAGTGTGCGTATAGGCGTGGTGGAAATCTGTGAATGTACAGTATGTGTGTTCAGAAAAAGATGTGGGAGGTCCTGCAACATAACCTGAAAAGTACAGTGAGTAAATCAGTTTGATGACGGAGTGTGTCACACAGGTCAAGAACTGTGGTTTGTGTGCAAAATATCCCAGTGTGCTTTGCATGTGCAATTACATTGACAATTTGTATAATAATAATAATAATATTACAGAATTGTAATGAATCAATATTTGTGATTATTTTCATGTTGTTGTCTCAGGTATGTTTGTGCATGCAGATCGATGCTGTCGAGATCATGATCACTGTGAACTCATCATCCGCTCGTTCTCTGTGGACTTCGGCGTGTTCAACCCCTCTCTGTTCACTCTCTCTCACTGTGACTGTGACCGCAGGTGAGCACATGAGAGGCATCTTCAGGACCTCAGGACTCTGCAGAGTCAGAACTCATCACCCGTATGGCCCTTAAGAGCATTATACTGTTTCTTGTTAGAGATAAAGAATATAAAGAATATATTTGCCCACATTTCAGTGAGAATGCATGACATTTATACATTTATCATGTCTGCAACAGTCTATTTGAGTTATGACAATGTATAATGAAATTATGTTCGAACAACAAAGTACATGTTAAATAACAGCATTAAACACTAACATGTCTTTCCATTTACTAAAAAAAAAGAAAAACTTTGACTGCGAAATTTCAAAGCTATCAAGATAGTTTTATTGCATTGTTACAACTTTAGAAATTTCAGTTTAAACTGCACATAATATTACGCTTGGTAAAGACCGATATGTGAAATGTCAGCAGAACTTTTATTGATTTATTTTACTTGCAACAATGCACTTGTTTCAGTTGCGGTAACAGATTTAATTCAATGTGTATGAATGCAAATACACTGTGTTTAATGGAAAGTTTAGCTCACATTGAGACACAAAAGGACTGTACATTTCTAATTGTGACACTATAATGCGAATCATATTTATTTCTGTCTTATCTTCCCGTCTGGTCTGTTTTTTAGATTTAAACGATGCCTGCTCAATGGTAATGACACCATCTCCAACATGGTGGGCTACAGTTTCTTCGACGTCCTGAAGCTCCGCTGCTTTGAGCTGATCCAAAGGAAGAAATGCACACAGTACAACTGGTTTGGACTGTGAGTGCACTAAATTAAAGCATGCATTCCAGAAATTATGCTTCATGCTTTTTTTTCTGCTTGCATCATAATTGTATATAATTATATAATCCAGATAATATGTAACATTTACATCAGTTTTTTCCATAGAATTGCATGACATCACTATAAAGTATTGTGCTCATAGTCATAAACCATGTGTTTTCAACATTTACAGAATGAAGCCCACTATATAAAAGTGTTTAGTTTTCAGCTGGTTCCAGTATTAACTGTGCATCCTGTATTTTACTACATTCATTGTCCTACTTGTCTTACATGTCTTAGAGGTTTGCATATATTTGTTTGGACATGATAATCACGGTATTGAGTTGTATTGCTGCTGGTAGGTTGTGTTTCAGAGGCAGTATGTTACCTAAATAAATAAATCCTGGAGTCAAGTCTCAAGTTGCAGTGCACAAAATAAAACAAGACAAGTCAAGGCTATAGCTCACCTCGAGCAAGTCGTGTTGAGTCCTGCGGAGAAATCGCTTTAAATAAAAACATGCAGGGGTTACATTTTTATAAGAATGTACTAACAATCAAACTCAAAACAGTCTGAACATGAGCAGGGTCATGTTTTTTTTCTGGCAGAATGTCCCAAGTTGTACGTGCTGCTTGAAAACCATTACCTTATCTATTTCCCATTCACCGTGGAACTTGTTCATTATAATCTTTTCGTAGTGAATCCTATCTGATAAAAATGTTGTCAGCAATGTGTTTTGTTATGTCTACTGGCCTCTAGTCCAGAGATACACTTGTGTTTTTCGATCTCTTCCTGCAGGTGCACAGTGGTACAGACAGCACCTGTGGCAGTATGGAAAGATTCAACACCGTACATTTCTACCGCTCTGACTCATGAGAACAGCGGCACCACTGGCCTTTCATGCAATGAAGTCCCAATGAAACGCTCAAACAGCGGCAAACAAAGAATCTCTAAACCTAAACGAATTCAATTGACAAAAGACCGAAAAACCTGCCCTCCAGTGTACTATGCAACAGGGGAAACATTTCAGCTAAGTCAAAAGTTGGTGAGCCAAATTGAAAAAAGGAAGAAACTACAAACAAATGGAAATCGAAAAGGAAGAAAGAAGTCACTCGTTTCCCAAAGGAAGGCATCCAAAGAAAAGAAAATGGTAACTCAGAAATTCAAAATGGAAACTACTCTTCAAAGCACCCAGAGAACCCCAAAAGCAAGTGTCACTCACTCCCCCTAAAACTAAATTACTCTCAGTGCAAAAGGCCACTCAGTCCAAACAATTGACCATAGCTAAATCAGGTGCAAGGACACTTAAAAATACGCGAACAATAGGTAAAAAGAAAAAGCTCCACAAGGAAAAACGAATTCAAACCCCGAAAGCATGATGAGTTAAGAGACAATTCCTTAATGCATGTACAGAAAGTGTGCATTAAATCTGCATTAAGTGTCAGAAGGTCACAATAATCAACTGAAATCATTGCTCTTTTATACACAGTCTGTAATGACTTTTACAAGCAGGTGCCAATGAATATAATTATAAAAACCATACTAAGCAATGACACATGTTTTTAAATGTATATTTACCAACAAACTCAGTATATGCACATACACTTACTGTATTTGCATGTTCTAATGCTGTGATTAATGAAAAGCTAATGAATTGCAATAGCTTCTGTATTATAATTTGGACTTATTTTACAAATTAAATATATGTAATTTGTTCTCTATCTGCACAATTTAAACATTCCTAAAACAAGAAAGGCGGGCAACACTGCTAAACTTGTAGGGGCTGTATTTGAACCACAGCTACAGATTAGCACAGATTAGCACAGATTAGCTGTTTAAGAATATATTGTGTAACCCAGGTTATAGCAGAAAGAAGCAGACCTGGGTTACAATGGGCTCAGTGATATTAAACAAGCTCACAGTTGCTACAGTAGAATGCTTTCAGGTAAACTGTAAAAATACAATACATTTGACAATATTAATATACTGTAGCTCTGTGATTATGCTGTATATGGTAATCCAATTAAGACAAAATTTGTCATGGCATATTGCCAAGGAAATAAAGGCAAATAAAGCATTTTATAATCAACTGCAAACATTTTCTTAGAGTTTCAGATATTTAATATATAGTAGCTGATAACTTCATACATATATTCAAAATGTACTCATTAAACTGCATGTGTTTTTGTGTGCGACTGTGCAAAAAAAGTGTATTGTGCATCACGTCTGAGAATTGCATCTATTGTTTTCACAAAGTCTAAACTGCATTTGCAGTTTGAGGAATCCTCCAGCAGATGCCATCAAAATACATGTTGTAAATCCAGAGTAAAAAAAGCGATTTAATTAGTCTTGTAAGAAATCAGTCTTGAAGAGAAAGGGGGAAAAAGCATTTAAGTCAAAAGAAATATCATTGCATGCTTGTTTTGTTTATTGGTTTCAAACACAGAGCCACACATTACTACATGAAATAATAATTGTGTCTCATAAAATGTCAATATCATTATATTTTTGTAATCATCTTGGTTAAAAAGGTGAATTTAATAAAAGAGTCAAGAACATAATGAAGGTGATGATGACTGAAAGGTTGAACTGTGTTCTTAGGAAAAGGATATTTATCATAAACGCCAAGTCATGGAAAGGATGACACATTTTTATTATATAGCTTGCCAATTATTAATTAATTACCATTTCTGCAGTGGTTTTATGAAACAGTGTTTTGATAAATCTATCAAATACATGCGCAACTGCTGGAGCCACTTTATCTTGACATGAATAGTACCTAGGCCAAATTGTGGAAACCTAGAATATTAATATACAGTAGAATTGAAGAACTATATGTTTATTACAGAATTGATGTCTCTTATACCAAAAGTGCTCATTTTTAACAAAATTATAACAGACCATTGTAACAGTTGTCAGTTGTCCAATAAGTCCAATAAGTATTAAAATTATACAGGGATAGACATTAATGAAACATCCAATGCCGTTGAGGTAACATTTCCCAAACTCGCAGCAGTTTCCTTCTGCTAAAATATTTGATACTGTTGATATGCTGTCTGACAGAATCTTGGCGTGAACTAGAGCATAATACTCGCCTGAAGTGTCAGGAAATAAGTGTTGCAGCAATTTACTGCGGTATGCTTGGTATAACTCATACAGCAGGATAAACACTTTGTTCATTTGAAGTTCTCGCCAAACAGATTTTCTCGAAGCCAGCAGATGATACATACACCACAGTGGTCTTTCAGCCTTTAAGTCACTCAAATCTAATTTGAGTCAGCAAACCCATTCCATGCATGTCAAAAAGTCCAAGAAAAATCTGACTGACCGCCAGTTATATTTACAACGTTTGCATTAAGTAGTAATGTAGTAAGACAGTGATATTTAAAGGGCAAAAATTCAGTATCCAACTTATTATGTATTCTTTGCAGACAGGAAGGCAAATTAACACAGAATAGAAATGCAGTGTGCAAAGTTTAACAGTAAATGTTTTCCCATAGCAAACCATTATAAAGAAAATACTTAACCATTTAGCGCATTGCATTCATATTCCAAGCTCATCTGCTTGCCTGTATAAAGTAGGCCCTATACGCATCATTAAAAAGCTGTGGATTGAATTTGATCTTTGTTTTAAAGGCGCTTTAAGTGTTTTCACATTAAACGTTTAGAATGTCATGCAGATTCTCTCTGGCGTTCAGGTCTGGTGAGTTTGGCCAGTCAAGCACACCAACACCATGGCTTTTGGCAGTGTGGACAGGTGCCAAATCCTGCTGGAAAATGAAATCAGCATCTTCAGAAAGCTGGTCAACAGAAGGAAGCATGAAGTGCTCCAAAATTTCTTGGTAAACGGGTGCAGTGACTTTGGTTTTCAAAAAACACAATGGACCAGCACCAGAAGATGACATTGCACCACAAATCATCAAAGACTGTGGAAACTTAACACTGGACTTCATTCAACTTGGGCATTGAGCTTCTCCACCCTTCCTCCAGACTCTACGACCTTGGTTTCCAAATGAAATACAGAACTTGCTCTCATCTGAAAAGAAGACATTGGACCATTGGCATTGGTCAGCAGTCCAGGTCTTATTCTCCTTAGCCCAGGTAAGACACCTCTGATGTTGTCTGTGGTTCAGCAAATTCCTTGACCCGTCTGTGTGTGGTGGCTCTTGATGCATTGATCCCAGCCTCAGTCCATTCCTTGTGAAGGTCACTCAAATTCTTGAAAAGATTTTGCTTGACAATCATCATAAGGCTGCAGTTCTCTCGGTTGGTTGTGCATCTTTTTCTTCTGTTAACATGCTTGGATACAGCACTCTGTGAACAGCCAGCTTCTCTGGCAATGAATGTTTGTGTCTTACCCTCCTTGTGAAGGGTGTCAGTGATTGTCTTCTGGACAACTGTCAGATCAGCAGTCTTCCCCATGATTGTGTAGGCGAGTGAACCAAACTGAGAGACCATTTTGAAGACTCAAGAAACCTTTGCAGGTGTTTTGAGTTGATTCGCTGATTGACACATCACCATATTCTAATTGGTGGGTTTTTGTTAAATGTGAACCAAAATCATGATAATAATAAAAAAAAGATGTAAACTACTTCAGTCGGTGTGCATTGAATTCATTTAATACATGAGTTTCACAGTTTGAGTTGAATTACCGTATTTTCCAGAATATAAGTCACACTTTTGTTCATAGTTTGGCTGGTCCTGCGACTTATAGTCAAGTGCGACTTATTTATCAAAATTAATTTGACATGAACCAAGAGAAATGAACCAAGAGAAAACATTACCGTCTACAGCCACGAGATGGCGCTCTATGCTGCTCAGTGCTCCTGTAGTCTACCACTGAGCAGCGTAGATCTCCCTCACGCGGCTGTAGATGGTAATGTTTTCTCTCGGTTCTTGGTTCTAAATAAATGTGACTTATAGTCCAGTGTGACTTATATATGTTTTTTTCCTAATCATGACTTATTTTTGGACTGATGCGACTTATACTCAGGTGCTACTTATAGTCCGAAAAATACGGTACTGAAATGAACTTTTCCACGACATTCTAATTTATTGAGATGCACCTGTATATATCTGCAATACGTCCAGTGTTGAGCGTAACACATTGCATGTAACATACGTTACGTAATCTGATTACTTTTTTCAAGTAACTAGTAAATTAACCCATTACTTTTTAATTTACAAGGAAACATCTGAGTTAATTATTTTAAAAAGTGGCACCAGTTACACTGTTATCCTATGTATTGACTGAGAACCCTCCTTTCTTCATGTAGAGAGAAATCAGGAGTCAGTGCAGAGATGTTGTGTGCACTGTGTAAACATGCATTTACTCATCTCACTCGCACAAACACAGATTCAGTATTCCTCAAAATGAACAAAAACAGTGAAATGCTAACTCAGCAAATGGCGCAAACCTCCAATAACTAAATGTTAAATAAAACCAATATCTTTTATGCATTTAGTAATCTAATTTTATTAACCAGTCAGCTGCTGACCGTCAATGATCCAATTCAACCTTACAAAAAAAAAAGCGATAAAGACTTTAGATAAACATAACATTTGTTTACTTTTTATTGCTGAAAAGAGAAAAAAAAAAAAAAAAGGGCCGGCCTAGATGAGAAAAAGTAATGCAGAAGTAACGTAACGCATTACGTTCCATAAAATGTAACTAAGTAACTCAATACTGTAAGGCATTAATTTTACATTTACATTTAGTCCTTGGCAGACACTTTTATCCAAAGCGACTTACAAATGAGGACAATGGAGGCAATCAAAAACAACAAAAGAGCAATGATATAAGTACTATAACAAGTCTCAGTTAGCTTAAACGCAGTACACATAGCAAGGGCTTTTAAATAATATAATAAAGAAAAAGAAAACAAATAGAAAAAGAATAGAGCAAGCTGGTGTTAGAGGTATTTTTCATAATTATATAATAAATGAAAAGAAAATGGAATACAAAATATTCGAAAGTTAGTTTGAGAGTTAAGTTTAGTCATCAGTAGTGTCCCAAAGTAGTGTCATCAGCAGTGATATGAAAAGACATGTTTCTGAATGACAGAACCTAATGATGCCATGTAGACAGAGAAGAGAAGTGGTCCAAGAACTGAGCCCTGAGGCACCCCAGTAGTTAGATGTTGTGACTTGGACACCTCACCTCTCCAAGATAATTTGAAAGGACCTATGTGATAAGGAAGACTCTAACCATTTTAAAAGTATAATTTCCCCCAACACTGATCAGGACGTTTCTATAAGTGTCTGCTAAATTAATAAATCATTATAAATGTTAATGTTTCCTGTTAGATGTCAAATATTCGTTTAGAAGATGCCCATGATTTAGAATGCATTGTATAGACGTCTATCAGCGATTTATACAAAGCAGATGCATTCCAGATGAAGAGATCTTTAACAGACATCGTGAAGACACCACGGTGTGACTGAACTGGTTTAGTATCGCGTCTGACAGACAGCTGGAGCAGGTTTGTGCCACTAAAGCGTCGTTATTTCGGTGGCGGTCAGCGGATTTCAATTCAGGAACCGTCTGTGCAATCGTGTCAAGTTTGGAAGGAGCGAGATTTGTCCCGGTGTCACGCCCACCTTTCCGAAAACACTGGAGCCTGTCGAGCTGAGAGGCCGGCGGATCGATGAGAGGCCTCGCCTGGGCGTCGCACATCTGCGCCCCACGGTAGCCACAGCGCGCTCTCGATGATGATGATGATGATGACATCTGTCGCCGGCTCGAGCTGAACCAGATCCCGTCGCGCGCGCTGCATTTGATGTTTGACCACTTTTCCCGTTTTCCTCGGAGGAAAAGCGATGGGATCGGGTGCTGTGGATTCCTCCCAGTGGCTGTCAGTGAAGGAAGAGACTATTTTCCTCCACGACGGACTCATTCGGGTCACGGACCTCGCGGAGCTGCCCAGTGAAATCGGGGCGTCCGAACAAGGCGAATCCGAGCAGGAGGTGTGCGTTTATCAAATAGCTTTCATTCCCTGTAATTAGCTTAACACCAAACTTACCTCGGTTCGCATGGATAGTAGTTAATATTCAGCCAAAACAGGCGTGTCAGATAGCAGCATGCTAACCCTAAAAGGTATTTTCTGTGTTTATTCGAGTGGTTTTAATCCCATCTCGCGTTCTACCGGTCGTTCGCTGATGTAAACACGCTCAGCCCGTTATTAGCCGCATCAAATATTAGCGCTTTTACAAATAACGCCCTGTCGATTTGCGTCGATGTCGGCGAAGCTTACAAGGTGGTTAACGTAAATGTTTATGTCGGATATAACGAGAGCCTCACGGTTTCTGTGTGTCTCTGGTGTTAGTTTGATGTGTTAGCATAGCTTCGACAGAAGGCTAATGTTAGTAGCCGGAGTTGAATCTCTCGCTGGCCTGTGGCAGATATCGACCTGCTGTCTGTGAACGATTCATATCACAATCTACGGTGGAAAACACATATGCTTAAGACAATGCGTGCAATTCTGCTCGAAACACGACAACCTGGAGTTTTAATAGCTACTGGTGTTTACTTACCCCCCCCCCCCCCCCCCCCCTCCCCCTCAAAGCAACCTAAACCTTTAAATGTTGTCCTAATCACACAATGTCATTTTCCTCTCAAGTGTTATTAAACTGCGATTACAGTCATGTAGCCACGGCTAAAGGGCGTTGTTAGTCGACATGTACTCTCTATGTGTCCCAATTCGCACACCATACACCCTAAATAGTCTTCGAGATTAGAGTTAGTGTGCCCTAGATAGTACAGTGGCTCACTGGATTGGTGTGGACTATATGATCATATTAAATGGATTATATATAAATCTTATATTGGAGGAAATGTCTTGTAACTTGAGTCACTAGCTTGCATTTGTTTAGATCCCACAGACCCCCAGATATATGATTGAGTCCCCATCCTAAAATTTAATTTAAAGATCTCTATATAGAGAGAGTTTCTTGCAAGAAGACCCCCTTTATATAGTGAGAAAATACTTTTAAAATGAGTTGCGTTATTACGTTTGACATTATTGCTTATTGTAGTACTTGACGGTTTGATATTTATTTACTAAATTACTCATTTGCGTGCTTATTTGGTTTAATCAACTATTTAGTCTTAAATTATTTGTTTGTTTTTACATTGTTTGAATCCAGGCTCCGCTGCTCTGCTGTCTGGTGCACACTTGGTTTTTTTGGTTAATTAAGTGCACCCTCCAGGTATTTGAAGAGCACTTTGCTTGCATAAAGTCTCACTATTTCTCTATATTCGGAATAGATGTCGAAACACAACACAAACTACCAAAAAAAAAGTCTAAACCATGGAGCATAGGGTGAAGTTGGTACATTATGAAGCGATGATTTGGGACAGATATAAAGTAATCGAATTGAAGACTCTGTTGTTGAGTGTCATTTGTTGTGAATTGGACTAAACCGGTTGCTCTTGTGTGCAGCTTGGAAAGGGAAAGACGTGTTGTTTTGTAATGTTCATCACTAAAGGTCATGAGTCAGATGTTTATCGAGCACCAGAACAAACTTCTGACTCAGTACTTTCAGTCATGTCCATCTCGAGATGAAGCAAGTTTTGTGCACTTCTTTGGGAATTTTTGTTTGAGCTGTTCCATAGGAATGTGTATATTGTGAGATATATCAACGTTAACCAACATTTTAAGAATATTGTGATTATAATTTATTGTGATATAATCTTACCCACCACTGGTGCAACTATAACTATTATTGTAATAATTGCAACTGAAATAACTTACAAAATCATTACCATCTGAACATAGGTTGTTCTTTATATCTAAAACGTTACAGTGGACAAAATTACATTGTATTTTATTTTATCATAATTATATTTTTATAAAAAAAAAAAAAAAAAATTATATATATATATATATATATATATATATATATATATATATATATATTTATTATTATTATTATTATTATTTTTTTTTTTTTTTGGCCAGTTTTTTTTTTCGGCCATTAATAATTCAACTTATAATTTTGGGGATGTGTTTCCATTCTAGCTTTTAAAGGGGCCCACGTACTTGTTCATTAATTTTGTTTCATAAACTGTCCACTTGAAATGTTAGATACAATCCCTGAATTCGACAGCGTTGGAGCGAGTGACTAATTTTAGATGAACCCGATGAAGGTCTTGTGTCAGAATATGCTTCAGGTTTTTCTGTGCTCTTGCAGATCTTGACGTTCGAGAGCAAGAACCCAGTGGAGCTCGCCGAGCGCCTGCGAGCCGTCTGTGGAAACCAGAGCAACGCTTACACCAGACTTCTGGAGTACCGTCTCAATGCTCTGCGTGGCCTGTGGGGGGCGCAGCGGCAGCTGGCTCTGGAGGAGCAGCAGGAGCATGACGGGGTCGTCCCGGGGAGCGCCGGAGGGGCCGACGACGAGACGCTGGCCCTGCTTAAGAGACAGGGCTTCCTGCAGCCTCAACACCACCACCATCACACCACCGATCAGGCACCGTTTACCTCACGCGTCGGCCTCCTCTTGGTGTTTCCACTTCTGCAGTCACAAACCCGGCACGACCCTGCGCTCTGCGGCGTCACCGCTGAGGTCCTGCTGGCGTGTCTGCGTGACTGCCAGCCGCTCAGCCTGGGCAAGGAGCCCGCAGACTGCCTTAACGGCCTGGAGAGGTTGCTCTGCTCCTGGCTGGAGGAGAGGAGTGAGCCGGAGGGAGCAGCGCAGGCGAGACCCCTGCTGACCCAACAGCAGAGACAGAACGCAGCGGCTGCTCTAGTGGCTCTATCATGTGCAAGGTGAGCGCAGCACAACGCCGCTTCATCTTCAGCCTCATTGCAGAGCCTTCAGTCACTTTGCAATACTTTGCAATATCAATGTTTTTTTCATGCATTAGGGCTGTTAACAAAATGCACATTTTGAATATTCGTCAAATTTAAAATACAAATCTACATTTCTGCAATGGAATTTTAGTTGTGGCTGCCTTATTAGTGGCACACGATATGTGATGAAGATGTTAGTTTTAAGTTGCATTTTAATGTTTTGTTAGCCTATCCAGTGGAAGCTGGATAGATGCGGCGCTACTGCGCTGTAAATTACAAATATTGCATTGAAAGAAAATATTAATGCGGGAAAATCTTTTTTACGTTAAAATTGAAACCAAGCTGTTCACACAGAATGCATATTTCATGCATTTTCTAGAGGGATATCTATCACCGTTGCACTCGCATCTTGCACAAAAGAGCCAGCTGCTTAGAAAGCCATATATAATTATAAAAACACTTTATGAGCAGTTTTTTCCCATCCCACTGCATCTAATGTTTTTAATTGAAAAATGTACTCTGTTATTGGCTTTCCGCTCTTTGTATTAAACTGTGCATACATGCCTAACATGATGCTGTTTTTATTTTAAACATTATGCACTTTTTTTTCACAGATAGTCATGTTATCTTATGCTTTGAATAAATGTGCATTAGTAATATTTTTAGCTCGATGCGCCCTCTTGAGGTCTCAGGAGAGAAGCCAAAAGCTTTTCTTCACCCTAACTTAAATTATGCATTTTAAATTAGAATATAATTCGAATTTTGATAATATTTAAGTAAAAAATTTGAATGTAGTTTTTCAGCCATTTTGACAGCCCTATCCATAAACACTGAAACCGAAATTAAAGTTTTGATGCAGCTTGAAACCAATACCGAAAAATTTATTTAATAACCAATTAATTGATCAAATGTATTTATTAAATCAACACTCGAATACAAACTTAAGTTGTACGAACATTTAAATTGAATATTTTTTTTTCAACTTTTTAATGACAATTATGTTTCTCCTTTAGTTTGTTGTTGAAATATAAACATTTAAAATATAAAACTTGTTGCCTAATTTATTCAAACATACATTAAATAACAAAGACAATGGCTTGAGTAAAAATATAATGAATGTGTAATAAAGTGCATATATTTACCAAAAAGTTTTTTTTCTAGCCGACTAACGAGTTTATGGACAGTGAATGTCTTTGTGAATGTAAATGTGATGTGACATGTTACTTACTGATGTCTTTCTGTGGGTGAAACACTGATTGAGTGATTATATGAGACATGATAGGTTTCTCTCAACCCCTTCTGATATTCATGTCAAGGTTATTTGGTGCTATAACTAGTAGTAAAGAGGAAGAGATGATCTCAATTTTTGCATCTCAGTACAGTTGCACCAGTTGTCAAGTACAGTACTCTTAATGTATGTTTGGCCCTTTTAAACAATCAGTTTATAGTCAATCATAAATGGTAATCTGAGATACACTGCACTTTACTAAAGTGTCTCAGTGTCTCTCCTTCAAGCACTTTTGATCTGATATGTCTAGGAAGGAGTCTTTTGATTTGATCGCTATATCAGTCAAAAAAGGAAGGAAAATACAGCAAGGAAACTTGTTCTGTCTGTGTTCGCAGGGGTTCCCTCAAGACGTTCATTCACACTGTCCACCTGCTGCAGAAACAGACCGATCTGGGTCAGCTTCCAGTGGCTGATGTTCTCTACAGGTATTATTACTGTCTGGGAAGACATGTTAAACTGCTTCTGTTAACTGTTAACTCCTACGAATGGTGCAGAATAAACAGGGTGGGAATTATGAACCAGTTTTAAAACTGTAACTTTACTAGGCGGAGTTGTATTTTCGTGTCGAATGTGTTTATGAAAGGATTTACTGGTTGCTTGATTGATATGATTTTTCAAAATGGCAAATCCTAATTAAACTGCTTTGGTCATGTGACTGTTTCCACCAGCCATAAACATCATTCCTCCAGTCTTCAGTGTCACATGATCCTTCAGAAATGATCGTAATATGATGAATTGCTGCTCATGAATGTGTAATATCCTCTGATTTGCAGACTGCTGCTTCTTGAGGGAGGTCCAGGCTCGCCGTCCTGCTTGTTAGGGGCGAAACACAGTGTTTCGTGGGGCTTTGAGGACATGCTGCCCACACCAGAGAGCAGCGCCGCTGGAGCAGAGAGCAAAGGTGAGGGAGGAATGATGGCTGACCAGTGCTCGCACCTGCGAGATGGCTGTAACAGTTGAAAGCACATAGTTCTCTAAAATGCCATTGTGTGCAGTAGCATTCATTTTTACCTTAAAGGGGGGGTGAAATGCTCGTTTTCACTCAATATCCTGTTAATCTTGAGTACCTATAGAGTAGTACTGCATCCTTCATAACTCCAAAAAGTCTTTATTTTTATTATATTCATAAGAGAAAGATAGTCTGTACCGATTTTTCCCGGAAAAACACGACCGGCTGGAGGCGTGACGTGTGGGCGGAGCTAAAGAATCAGGAGCGCGAGTAGGCTTTTGCGTTGAGAGCATGTGGAAGCTGTGACACCGTGAGGACAAAACCAACCAAAACAAACCATTGCTAACAGTCAGATTCAGCGTATATTTATGATCCAGAATCAGATCCAGAGGCTGAAATTTAACAAGAGCAGCATCAGCAAAGGCGGTATGCTATGTGGTATGTACTGAAACTGTATATATTTGCTTAGCGGTTTTGGAAAATGACTAAGTTCCACTTTATGTCGTCTTTTTTTTTTTTTTTTTTTTTAAGCTGTACATGTGGAAAGTGCAGTTTGATGACAACAACACATGTTGTTTACTTGATGTGCTTATGCGCCGATAGCTAAGTTAACAACACAGAGATATTTGAAGCAGTTTTACTCACCGCATGTGGTTCCAACACACGATCGTGACCCTTTTCCGTTGGGACTGCATTATCCTTAAGAAATAAACGATGTGCAATCCGAAGGGAACAAACACAAACACTTGCACAACTCCGTTGATGCTCTGTAAAAATAAACTCCATCCACTGGTCCCTTAATGCTGTTTCTCTTTTGGTAATCTGTGCAGAGTTGTCTTGCCCTGGCAACCAAAAACACACTTCTTTTGTGACTTTTCGCGACGCTCTCGCTCTGATCAGGCTGTGCTCAGCCTCTCTCTGCTCTGCTATACAGGAGCGCGCGCTCTTCTTCTTCACTCAGGACCCATATAAGGAAATTCCGCTCCATCTAATGTCACACAGAGCCATACTCGAAAAAAACTTTCCGAAACTTGTGACAAACCGGAAGAGGTTTTTTTGGAACAGAAATACTCCTTCAAACGTACAACTTAATTTTTGAAACTTTGTCCATGTTTAGCATGGGAATCCAACTCTTTAACAGTGTAAAAAACTCAGTATGCATGAAATAGCATTTCACCCCCCCTTTAATGGAAATGTCTGTAATAACAAGTTTCAGAAATGCTTCAACACACAGTACGTGGGGCTCTTTGATTTCTGCAGCATGGATGGAATCACGGGATCCAGTCACAAAAATGGAATTTACAGTTACAGTGGCATGTGGAAGTTTGGGAAGCCCTTGCAGAATCTGTTAAAATGTGAATCATTTTCAAAAAAATAAGAGCGACCATTCTAAATGCATGTAATTTCTTTATTTAGTACTGTCCTGAGTAAGATATTTTACATAAAAGATGTTTGCATATAGTCCACAAGACAAAAAAATTACTGAAATTATTGAACTGAGAACTGTTCTTCAAAATTGTTTTTCTTCATATTTTACTTTAAACCATAAACCTCTGTTGTGCAGCACTAATTGTTATTTAATTTTTGTATTCCTTAATTTGATAACCACAGTTTTTGGTAATAAAGCTGTATTTAATTTAGAGATAAGTCCGAATTTGCTGGAAAAAGCAAACAAAAACAAACATTTTCTAGGGCCTTATTATTGTAAAGATTTTAATAAATTCTTAAGTTGTATCACTTCAACTGATTAGACATGCTCTTTGATTATTACTAATTGATTAAAGCATTAAAGTGGAGTAAAACAGACAAAATGCTATTTGTGAAAAATAAAGAACAGATTTCAAAGGCCATAAACATAATTTTGGTTTAATTTTAAATAATTGTTGTTAAATTTTAGGAGTTTAATTATTTAAGTTAATTAGGCATACTTTATGATTATTATTCAGTTTACCATTAAAATAGAATAAAAAATAAAAAAAGTCTAGTAAAAAACAAACACAAAAGTGGAATTTGGGGAAAAATACGGCCGATCTTTAAGAGGGCCCTCAGCATACCAGTGCAATCCCTGCTCCTGTTTTGCTGTTGACGAAGTCATTTTTCCCTTTCAAAGTTGATTTGTGGTTTCTTGCTTCCTCTCACACTCTCTGTCATCTCTCTCTCTCTCTCTCTCTCTATCTCTCTCTCTCTCTCTCTCTGTTTGCAGACACAGACCTGGGCCGCTGCCTGGCTACAGATGGTTTCTATCTCTACACGACAAACTCTTTCGGGAAGGGCTTAAGTAAGCTTGGCTCGGGGCAGCATGGGACACTGAGGTAACTCTAAAACCTCTTCACCTCCTGCCCTGTTTTTCTATCTGTATGATAACAAACTGTTTAATTCATTAAAGAATAGTTTCTTCTAACCCAAGCCAATTGATGGTTGTATGATTGCTGAAAAATATTAATATAACATAACTGAATGACCTCACTTATTAACATATCAGTCCGTCAATTATCAACTGCTCACAAGGCTGTAGGTGCCTAAGACATTTCTATTTTTAAAATGAGCATAAACATTCATAGCATTTTTAAAAAAAAGTTTACAGATCAATTGAGATTAGAACAGATTAATTTAGACATGAACATTAGGTTTAAACTTTAACACAGAATTTCATAAGACACAGTACGCGCTAAAACATTGTTATTGACATAGTCAAAATTACAATAATACAATTGTTACATTGCGTGAAGTAAAAGTGAATATATTATACCTGTATACTCCGCCAAAAAAATTATAAAAAAAAAAAAGTATGTGGCACCGGTCATCCTTCACATTTAACATGAAAAACATCAATAGACTTACTGATGATTTTTTTTTTTTTACTCAAATTTAACGAGACACTCGTCTGTATTAAATTGTTCTGCTTTTTTTTCAACATGCACTTAAATATTTATTCGCTTTTATTTTGTGCTGCAAATATGAAACAGGAAAATATAATTGATTCACATGCCGCTTGAAAGGAGGCGAATATCTCTCTACAAATTAAAGAGCATAAAAAACATTTATTGTTTGTATTTTATCTTAAAATTGACAGAAGGCTGAGGCTTTGTGTTATAACAAAAAGTAATAAAAGCCCAGAGCTTATTGCGATTAAAACGTTACCTCTTATTTCCAAGCATTTATACCATAATTAAAAGCTTGTGAATTGTCACATGATTTTATTTACTTCAGAAAAATCAACATAACAAGAGTCAAACAAAAATGTTTATATATCAATGGTAAATTTTTATGGTTATCAACCAGTGGAATATTACCTTTTATTCTTTCAATAAATAACAAATCATTTTAATGCAGCTAGCTCGTAATCACGACTTAATACGTGGAAAACAGGAAGTTTCTCGCTCAGCACAATGGAGTGCATCGTTTTGTTAACTTTGTGGTTTATTATTTTGAGTCATTTGGGATGCAGTGACACAGAGGACCCTCTCACAACATATTGCTTTATAAATCTATTGCGTTTGCTGCTCAGAAATGTTCACATAATCATGCTGCACGTATCAGTAGCTCCGGCACGGTTAGTGCTCACACTGCATGCATACCAGACCTAGTTAAACTGAACCCGCTCTTGCCTACCTCTTCCAACCAACCGCTGCACGGAGCGATCACATTAGTCAACCAAACCGGGCTTTGGGGGTCAGACGCGCTCGGGCACGGTTCACATCCTAAGAAAATAATCGCACAGCCTAATTGATATTCTGTAATTTAATCGACTAATTGAATATTCAAAAATCCTGACGTGCTGCATGATTGCGTGAAAATTTATGAGCAGCAAAGGCGATAGATCTGTAGAGTAATATATTGTGAGACGGACGTGTGTTAGTGTGTCCCATTCGACTCAAAATAATAAACCACAATGTTATCAAAACGATTCACTCCACTGTGTTGAGCAAGAGCGCTTCTCTGCTGTCTTCTCGTGCTATCAGAAACTTTCTATTTCCAACATATAAAGTCATGTTTGGTTCCAAAACGCAATAAATCCATTTTGATCCATTTTGATCTATTTTAGGAAAATATATATATTTTTTTATTTATATATTTTTTTTTACCAAGAAAGTGGCAAGATGAAAACCACTATTTTCTGTTAGAAACTTTCACATAGCATCTTTAGGTTATAATAACATAAACATTTAAATCCAGATTTAGATTCAAAGATTTATTATAAAATGTCATTTATTTTTATTTTTTTTCCCAAAATGCAATAAATCCATGGAGTTTTTTTTTCTTCATTGAATCAATATACATGTTATATTTCATATTGAAACTGTTGAAAATACACAACAGTGAGTTGATGCACATATGACAGTTTTTGAACTTGGTCAATACTAATCTTATATACAAGCACTGGCCTAAAAATGCATTCATCAGTCATCACTTCCAAAATGAATTCAACGGTTCATCTTGTTAATGCTATAAATTAATTACAGCAATAAAAGAAAATTTAATCATGAACAAGAACATGAACAACAACATCACATTAGACCACAGAAATTCAAAAATTATATTTCCCTTACATTCAACTAGCTAACAAAAGTGAATTCATCCTTGGCATATTACATTCATTTAGTTAACAAAAACAAAAACTTAAATGACATTAATAAAAACACTTACACTGACAAGCTGCGCAATATTGCGTTCATAATCGAATGCTAACGTGATATTGTATAACTTGTCAGTGATGTATGGCTCTGTGTAATAAACGCCGCTCCATCTGAAAGCACACAATGGAGATTTATCACAGAACAGGCTTTACTGATGAGATGCACACGGCAATCACATGCAGTTTATCATGCAGCCCTTGTTTGTTGATCACAAAGTAGATGAGGAAAACTAGGATGCCGGGTGTATTCAGAGCGCTCCCATTACACTCTAGATTGTGTGGAATGGTGCGCTGTGATTGGTTGTTACTGTCTAGCGTGCACGGAATGGTGCGCTGTGATTGGTTGTTACTGTCTAGAGTGAGTGGAATTGTACGCTGTGATTGGTTGTTACTGTATAAATTGCGTGAAATGGTGCGCTGTGATTGGTTGTTACTCTCTTGAGTTTGTGGAATGGTGCGCTGTGATTGGTTGTTACTCTCTAGAGTAGGGCTGCACGATATTGGGAAAAAATTACATTGCGATATTTTATTTTTCTGCGATATATATTGCGATATTAAATAAAAACATTTCTTACAAACAAAAATGGGATGAGCACACTTACATTCTCATTTTAAACGATTTAAACATCGACACCATCGTGTCAATTGATTAATATGCGCGAGGGAGAGAGAGCGAGTGTGCGGCCTGGTCTCTCTCTCTCTCTCTCTCTCTCTCTCTCTCTCGTGCGCGATCTTTCTCTCAAGCCGGTGACAGGTGCAATATTTGAAAATGGATAATTATTAATAAATTTTTTTAATTACATTTATATCTGGATATATGTCAACCTATAGACTTTCAAACATCTAAGTGTCAAGAATTAATATGAATCTGTGTACAAAATGACATATAAACATATTTTCCTATTATATTTTGCCTGGAAATGCTTCCAGCACGCTTGCGTGTCACGTGAAAAATAGGCGTTGGTTCTATTTCTAGCATGCACGTGTTTTCCGCGCGGCTCGGGCCACACCTGAGATGCGCGTCTCACGCAGGCAGTCTGCAAGCTCTAATCTGTTAACATGGGAGCCGTCTTAAAAACGGACATGCCACGCAGCTGAGACGCTTGCGCCACGCATCTATTGTGTCGCCGGCTTCGCGTTTGCGCTCTCTCTCTCTCTCTCTCGCGCGCGCCCTCTCTGCCCATACAGTTAATGAATAACGGAGCAACTACAACAGCCTACATCGCACATCCTGCGATGTGACTATAGTGTATTCGTACATCGCGATATCGATGCTTAAACGACACATCGTGCAGCCCTACTCTAGAGTGTGTGGAACGGTGTGCTGTGGTTGGTTGTTTCTGTCTACAGTGTGTGGAATGTTGAAAAAAGGGAGAAAACGTGACAGAATAACTCAACGGAGATTTTACTAAAATTAAAAATGTACTTACTTAAATAACAACCAGATCCCATACTGATTTTGGTGGAAACATTTTTTATTTTTTATTTTTTTTAAGTTGGAACCAAACTCTTCATTTAGACAATGAAAAAACATGATTTGTGAAAATTGTTATAAAGTTATCTGCTTTTGCAAATGAACCCTTCATAAAAATATGCAAAAGAAGATAACTTTATTACAGTTTTCACAAATCATGTTTTTCATTGTGAATTCCAATTAATCTCAATCAAACTGCAGTTGGGTTATTTTGATTGGGTTAAAAATTAACAAAAAATACATATAATAAAATAAATATAATAAAACTAACACAATAAAACACAATTAAAAAAACACATGATTTTTTTTTTTTTTTTTTAACTGAGTTATCTGTTTTCAAACAAAGACTTCCAATATATGTGTGTATATATAGCATGTTTGTTTTAAAGCTCCACTGTAAAAAATACCAAATTCCACGAATTGTTGACATATTTGTCAACAGAATTGTCCTGGCACATCTCTTAAACATCCAAAACGTCTTCCTCTGCTCTTCCTCCCAGGGGTTTTGTGTACTGTCGGAATGAGGAGCTGGAAGCAGGATGGTTGGCGCACAGCAGTGGCTTTTTGCTCCACCGTCCAGCCTCTTTTGACAGCAAACCTCATCAGCTGTGCCAGGTCCTCGATCCCTTCACACTGCAGGTACGTCCCCTGCATCTCAAACCATCATCCTGCACACTGCAATTTTAATCTTATAAATATAAACAACCATATTTTTTCTCCGTATTATTCAGCATATATGGGTAATAAATAGATGGTTTAGTGTCAACTTTTTAGTGTAATGATTTTTTTTTTTTGTTTCACTTATAGTGTACACATCCCCTCCAGCCTGTAGTTAAAATTTCTGTTTGGACTTTATTAACATATGTATGTTAGTATGTTAATCCAACTCCTGAAATTTTAGTTAAAAGTTAAAGTTGATAATGTCAGATTTCTTCTGAATTCTGCAAGCAAAGTTGCAAATGGTGGAAATTAAGTTTGAATCTTCAATGCGTCACATATTTTCCAATATTTAGATGTCAGTTTCAGATATTAAATCCATTTTATGTCTTGAATCCTGTATGAATGGCCTGTATGAATACCTGTAAAGAAGAAAATGTTAAATAAAATGCAATACATTTGGAATATTCTGGCATGTTACCCTTATTGAATCTGAATCAGATGTGTAACATTTTTGATGAACCTCTGAGATGATGTTGTATATTGACTTGGCCCTTACAGATGCGTTATTTGTGGAAGCTTCTAGTTCCCTGTTTCTCTCTGTTGAAGGTTTCCCAAGTGGTAGAGATGCCGCTCCATCATTTCCCAGTGGGCAGCAGCTTGACCAGCCTCCGTCTGTGTTCTGATGGTACCTTCCTCTACTGGGTTTGGTCACCTGTCAGCATCAACGAGAAAACCCAGAAAGGCCACTCTGTCTTCATGGATGTCTTCCAGCTTACGGTATGAACTTCAATATGTTCTCTGTGCAGATTTATAGTTGCATTTACAGTTCTCTATTGCATGCAATAACTGGTAAAACTTGTTAAATAGAAGTTCACTTTAGCAAACTTGTTAAAAAAAGATAACTTTTTATAGATAAAAATTGTATACTTTAAAAGAAAATGCTTAAGTATGAACTGAATGCACTTAATTACATTTCATTTGCAATTAATTGAAAACGTTTTAGTTCCATCCATACTAAATGCAATTTTAGTTAAGAATTTAAGAGTGTTTTTTGACCAACGTAAAACAAAGGTTAATTTGTATATGTAATTTCATGGTAACTTGTATTGTCTTTGAAATATGGTAAATGTACTGACAGCTAAAATATACTTTTAATGTTATTTCTATTGACAAGAGTATGTCATATTTAACTAATTAGTAATTACTCATTTGTAATGGTGATGCTGCAATTTAGTACATATATTATTTCTAAATGTTATATTGAATAACAAACTGCAGTTAAAACGATAATCAACTACATTACATGTGCTTAAGTATGTAAGTCAACCCTTTCAAATAAGTTCTTTAAAGTAGGACAAAAATTATAAAAACATAATTATTTAAAAATGTAAGCTAAAGTAAAACTTGAATTTTATATGATTGCAAATTACACTTTTTAAAAGTGTACTTAAGTGTGCTCAGAAACAGTCATGAAAGTGTCTCTCTTTAAGTCACTTAAGTGGCCTTTTATTTCATTAATACTATATTACCTGCGAGTCCAGTTTATTTTATTTTTTTAAATATACTTTTAAGATTTGAAGTATAATTAAAGATCAATACAATTAAGTGCACTTCTTTAACAAAGGAATTATTGTAAATGTTGCAAGTAAACAAGTGTTCGATAAACCATTTCACAAGTTCCCACTGTGTGTGTTTTTCAGACTGAGTCGGGTCTGTGTGTGGCCAGTCCTATACAGGATCGGGTGATCCTGTCGCGAAAGGAAGGCGAGTCATCGAAGTGTTTGAATGAGCTGCTCCTGAGCCGTATGTCTCGCTTTCGTGCCTCGCACTCGTCCACGCTGGCTGCTCTCACCGGCTCTGCCATCACCAACCCCGTCAAAGAGGAGCAGTCGGGTAATGCTTCATTTTATTGAATGTACACTTGTAGTGTACTTCAAATATTTTATAACTGGGGATGCATGATATTATTGGAAAGTTATGGGAATCGGCCGATAAAAGCTTAAAAAACGGATACCGATATATCTTGCCGATATGACGAATAACTTTAGTTCGTTTTTTTTATTAGCAATTTTGTTGTGTGTCTTTGTCTTTTTAAATATGTCTATATAGTTTTTATACATTTTTTAGTTTGTTGTTTCAGTACATGAAGTTAAATGAAAATGAAAATTCATTTTTTTAATGGTTTTAGCTTTAGTTAATTATAATAACCCTGGCGAATGGGAAAAGTAGAGCAAACTTCCAGAGCTGCAGGTTCATGTCTCTGCTGTGCTGTAATTCCTCAGTGTTGATCGTGGGCTCTTGTTGCTGTTTTATTCTCGTCCCAGTAGTCAACACAAGCTGTGGTCTGTCTATAAAAACACTGAGGAAGACGCCGATGTACGTGTGCGGGACGTATCTGGTGATGCTGGCGCCCGCTCCAGGTGTAGCTGGGAGCTCGGCCACACGCTCGCTGTTCGGTGGATCCAGTGGCCTTTCTTCCCTCAAGAGTAAGATCGTTATGCCCTAAACAATTAATTTACCTTTTAATTAAGGACTGTTTCATGCTCATCTCTATCATGGATGGTGTCAAAATAGCGATTAATCATTCACTGTTATCCATTCTTAACATCGCTGTTACCTAATTAAATACAGGACAATTAAAAAGAACTGCTTTTTTAATAGCATACATGCAATCCAGGAGTTATTTACATTGGAGCTTTAATTAAACATTCTCAAGCTCTCCTTACCATTTTCATTCCCTGCCTTGTGTTTTCTTTCCTAGTCTTGGCGTCCAGTTTGGTGTTTAACCTAGCTGACGGTCAGTTTAGCAGTCGTGCGGATCTGGTAGATGCTCCAGGAAGCTCTCTGGGTCGCGGGGCTCAGGTTGCAGGACTGGGTAAGAATCAGACATTTCTACACGTTAAGATACTTTCACATTTAACATGATGCAAAAAAAGCAAATCACATATCAGACTAATTCACCGATATGCATTGGGACATTAAAATATAAAAAAGACATGAGCACCGATGAACATTTAAAATATTCAGTCCTTCTCTTCTGGAAAATGGGCCAAAAATGCTGATTACTTTTTCTGTTCATTTTAAGCAGTTGAATATATGGAGAAACAAAAAACATCTCTTGAAAAACTACAAAAAAATTAAGGTTTTGACCAAATTAATGTTTATATATATATATATATATATATATATATATAATAAAAATGATGGTGACACTTTCTGTTAAGCCTGTATTTATAATGCATTGTAACTTATAACCACAAATAGGTAAATGTTGTAATGTGTTGTTACTGTTGTTATGATTATTTATCAGATGATACAATACAACACATTAAAAGGTTATTTATAAAGCATTGTGAATGCCTTAAGAATGGCCTTAGGCTTCATAAAAAAGTGTTACAAAATGACAAAAGCACATTAAAAATACTAAAATGTATCTGAAATAAACTGAAAATCTAAAAGTAAACACTACATCAAAATATTAATAATACTAATAATAGTATTACTATATATAGTAAAATACAGTATTAAAATACTGTAATAGTATTATTAGTAATATTGTAATAGTGTGTTGTATTATTTTTTTAATGTTTAATGTTTTTTATTTTTTGGCTCTTGGGCTTGTTTTCCGTTCTTCAAGTGTTCCTGAAATATGTCTCTTTAAGTGTTGTATGAGTACTGATGTTCTGTTTTGATAATTCTTGTTGCAGGGGCCTGTTATGATGCACTTAACAACTTGATCTGGACGTGCTCCAGCGACTACATGGACCAGTGGTGTAATCCTGGGAACCAGGCCTTTCATCATGTGTGCCAGCGACTGGGCGTCAGTCACCTCATCAGTCAGCCTAAAGGTACTGAAACTAAATGTCTAAGTTAACAAAAAGTACAAAACCGTTAGCTGGAATAGATTTTTGTATGGTGTAAGATTGTACAACATAACATTTTTGGCTTTTCTAAACATTACACCATGTCCAAACCAGGAACACTTGCAGGCGTTTAATAGCGATGAAAGCTTATTTTGCTTAAATGTCCCTTGTGAAAAAGAAATGTGCTTTAGCATACTTTTAAAAGAGCACTTATTACAGTCATATATACTTTAAAGGAATATATTTGTGTAAATGTTTTCAGACACATAACTGCATGTTAATTGCATTTAAATATAAATGTATTCTAATTAAAATTTATATTAAATGCAATCAGCTGAAATTTAGTGTGTTTTTGGGTGACTTAAGTAGGACATATTTTTCTGTTGTCTTTTTGAAACATGGTCAAAGTAGTGCTGAATCTACTGTCAAGCATTTGTGATGAACTACAATATGTATGTCTTGTCTTTAAAACTATTTGTAATTACACATTTGTAATGATGAAGTTGCAATTTAGTAAATTTAAAATATATTTTAAGTTCATTACAGTTAAAATTATAATCAAGTGCTTTACATGTAATAAAGGTTGTTAGTCAAAACATCAAAATAAGTGTACTATAAAACACAACAAGGGATTATTAAAGCAATGATTTAAAGGTGTACTTAAGTGTGTTAAGAAAAAATCATGAAAAAGTCACTTAAGTGGCCTTTTACTTCATTAACATAAACAGTTTCGTTGTTGTTTTTTTATATACTTTTAAGATTCAAAGTACACTGTCAAGTGCACATTCAAAACAATTAAGTGCACTTCTATTTCACAAGGGTTTATTGTGCTCATAGGCCACTTGCTCTTTTAAAGTAATTTTTTTTTTTAGATGTGCTGATATTTTGTAAATGAATGACCTGTATTGGTTTCCCAGTAATATGTTTTTGACTCTTTATGACAGAAGAAATGATAGACACATCCAAAGTGATAAACCAGCTGCTCCATCATGTTGGTGCCATGTGCATCCATCAGCTCAACCTGCTGGCAGCCAGCAGTAATCTGCACCTGGGACCCTTCATCGGGAAACAGCCCATGGAGGCCTGCCACTTCAGCTCCATATGTGACGTCATGGAGAAGGCCATGGTCAACGGAGACACCTGCATCATCCGCTGCATTCTAGTTGTCTTTCAGGTGGGGTTTTTCTAGAATAATTGGTAACGATACCAAATATTGGTTTTGGTACCAATAAATGATGATCCACCAACAAGACTTGCTCTTTAATATCTGCTAACTCTTTATTGTCATGGTCTCCCAACAGACATTCTACTGACTACAAGTAACTTTGCAAGTACATGGGTCAAAGACATTAAGATGTCTGCATCAAAAGAAATGTACAAAAGTAAAAAAATGTATGTTCATTAGAACGTTTTTGGAGAATAAAATGTCAAAATTTGGTTGAAATAATGTTACATTGTCATTCAGTATATGTCATTCAAGCAACATGCTTATTCTGACACGTACATATTCAAATATATAAAAGAATAAGGAAGCGTATTAAATTTGATTGTGTTTTAAATTAGTAAAACAATTTCACTGACAAAACCTATGATAGTGGAACATTTACATTTTTTTTTTTAAATGTACAACTAATTAGTATTTGGAGTGAAAGTAATTAATCTTTTAATATGTCATAAATAGTTTTTTGTTGTAAACATGCCTGACAAGATTGTTACACTGAATGACATTTTAGTGGGTCTCTTCTGTAAATCATGGAAAAATATGTGATATTAAATGTTTGCTCAGAAAAACTAAGACAAAATAGCAATTAAATTAAACTGATTATTTTTTCTTGATTTAAAGCAGTATTACACTTATTGTTTTTATGCTTAAACCCCACATGTAAACCTATTCTAACTCTAACCCTACCAGTCCACTAATACTCTAATGAGAGTTAGTAGATATGTAGGTGCAATGTTAATTAGTCAACAGAATGTGTTAAAGAGACCATCAAAATAAAGTGAAACCGAATATTTAAATTAGATGATTTTTTAAATTACTTTTGATTAATTTTGAAGGATGGAACTGTTCAGTGGAAGTGATCATTTTGTTAAAATATTACAAAAAGGTTAGAAATTTAAATATTATTTATTTTATTTTTTTCATCAAGGTTGTGTTCCAGTTTTTTAATCTAAATGCGGAGCAGAACCGAGACGGTGTGAAGCGCTCTGGACTGTTGCTGTGGCAGTTACTCATGGCTCCTCACGATCAGATAGAGCCGGAAATACAAAGAGAAGTGTGTCTGGCCATCAGGTGAGCCTTCAAAGGAAGTCAGAAAATCCCAAAAGTCAAAGAATATCTCAATATCTGGAATAACTATAAACTTTTTTTTTTGTCCATTTTTCTCATCAGCTCAGGTTTAAACTCTTTGTACCAGAGTGAATCTGAGTTGAACAACCTGCTAAAATTTGTTTTCACCGAGGGTGAGAATTGCAAATAGATACACATAGAACAAACAATCATGCTTAATTAGTCAAATTAGCATGGGTTTACTGAAATTGCCCAATTTCATAACAGTGCCAGTGATAACGGTTTGTTTTTTTGTTTTCTCTGCAGGGGAGAAGAACAGTGGTTTGTCTCAATTGCGTGATGTTATATTAAACAACCTTGCTAACCAGTTACAGAAGAACCGCTTTGGTAGTGAGGACGATGATCACTACAGGTAACAGTTTCACTAGTCTTCAGATGGAAAGTGCTCGAGTTAAATTTAAACTGCTTGCTCTGTTCACTTCTGTATTTTACTCCACTAGCACACGTTGCATAAAAAAAGATTCATTTATTTTCTTGTCATTTCAACAAAAATGTGTTGTTATTCACCTTGACAACTGTAAACATGGTTAATGTCTGTCATGTGCAAGCCCTTTCTCCCATCTTCTCCTGCAGGTTGAAGGATGAACTGTTGCAGTGTATCTTGAAGACTGTAGTGCGCGAGTCGTGTCTGCTCATCACCAAATGTCAAACGGTTTCCACGGAAGACCTTCAGAAGCTTCTCTCCACTGTACCTGTATGTGACTTTAAGCATTCCTTTGATAAGATATACTTTTTAACTTTTAAGTGAACTGAATTAATGTTGAAAGATGCAGTTCTACAAGCTGTTAGCTTTCATAAGCCTTGTGAAAAAGAAGTGCGCTTTTAAATAAAGATACTTCATTACTAAAATAATATACTTAATATATACTTAAGGGTAAACTAAAGGTAATGTTTTCACACACTCAACTGCATGTTAATTGCAATTAAATTATATTTATTTTTTATATTAAATGCGTTTAGCTAAACTGTAGAGTGTTTTTGACCCACTTAAGTAGGACTTAAGTACATCTTCATGTAATGTAATAATGACTTCTGTTGTCTTTGAAATATGGTTAAAAATGCTGAATGTACTGACAAACATTTGAAACACTAAAAGCATAATGTATTTAAATGTAATTGTTAAGTTTAAATTTAGATTAAATACTTTTAGCTGAACTTTAAGGTGTTTTTGACCCACTTAAGTAGGACTTAAGTATATCTTCATATTTATTTTTAACGACTTATTTTGTCTTTGAAATATGGTAAAAGTACTGCTGAATGTACTGACAAACATTTATGATACACTAAATGCGTAGTGAATTTAAATGTAATTGTAATTAATCATGTGCAATGATGAAGCTGCAATTTAGTGCCTTTAAAATTATATTTATTTTAAAATTAATAGTTAATAAGACACTGTAGTTCAAATGATAATCAAGTACTTCACATGTGCTTTAGTATGTTTGTCAACACATCAAAATAAGTGTACTTTTTGAAACATGACAAAAGATAATTTAAACAATGATTTAAAATGTATTTTAAAATAAAACGTAAAATTTGACATTATTTCAAGTACATTGAGTGTACTTGAATGTTTTTAGAAACACAGTCGTGAAAGTGTCTCTTTAAGTCATTAAATGGCCTTTATTTTGTTAATACTGTATATTATTTGCAAGTACTTAATTTTTTTTTAAATACACTTTTAAGATTTGAAGTACACTACTAAGTGCACATTCAATATAATTAATGAGCTTCTTTTTCACATGGGAAAACACATCCATAATTAAAAAAAAAAAAAAACAATTCTGTATAAATGATACAGTTTACTATGATCTCATTAACTGGCAGCACTTCTACATCAACAGGTAGCGTCACCAAGCTTGCGTTATCTAATGGCTGTGCAGAACCATTTGCTCAGCAACACCATCCTGCTCCACCCGGACGACATTGATGATAGTGACAGCTCCCTACAAGGGGAAACAATGAAGGTACAGGTAAACATCCCCTTTAAAAACCCTACGTTCTCTCGGATTGGTTATTGTGGACTGATGGTGTCTCCATCCAGGAAAGGAGGAACATACAGGAATGCATTACATTGGTATTAAATTGGTTCAATATGTGTGTTTCTTCAGAAAGGTTTTTTTTTATTAATTAATTTATTTTTTTTATTAAGTAATTCAGTGTATTTAGTGTCCATTTTATTTATTATTTGGTAAATGTTCATGTAATAAGCATTGCTAAATGTAATGTAGGTTTTTTTAGAAGGATAGGATGTCCACTTTCTGTGTTCCTCTCATTAACAGACATTAATTGTGTTCTAATATCTAGTGAGCTGCCTTCTAAGTGATAATATGGTTTATATGGAACATGATCAGTGACCTATTTGAAACACACGGTATGGGCAGCATCTCTCATAAATAAATCATAAATAATTCTAATCTAACAACAACAATTTAAGCAAAAAATACAGCAGTAGCATACAAATGTTGGATGAAAAGCAGCATTTTTAATAAGGTTGAACTATATCAATAGGTTTATTTTAGGAAAATTGGTTTATTTTCAGTTTTGACTTTGTGTTTGGGCTGGAAAGATGTCAAAACATTGAGGAAAACAGTGTTAACTCAAGGGTTTATAACAGAGCCACTGTACCTTCTCTTGTAAACAAGAGGTTCGCTTAATTATTGAATGTGCAATTGCAGAGTACTTCAAATCTTAAAAGTATGGCAGCTAATATAATTTAAATTAACCCTTGTGCATTGTTCAAATCCACTACCCTTTCGTTATGTTTGGGATGAAAACATACACTCAATTAAACTGCTGTAAAAATGTATCAGATAAATAAAAAATATTTTCTTTTTTGATAAATCTATCAATCAGCCTCAGTCCAGACCAAAACTACCAGGCTTAGTTTCTGACTTTTTTGCATAGGCCTATCTGAAGGGTTAATGGTCCCACCAAGTGATAAACTGTAAAAATAAAAAAAATTACCTCTTCCCGAAAGGAAAAAAAAACACAAACAATCAAGAATGCATGATTATATGGTGTCATAGCTTTGCTATCAAAAAATGTCGTTATAATGGAAGTCAATGGGGCAAAAACAGCCACCAACAACAAATGAGGGTGAAAAAATTAAAATCTAATGCTGCACAAAAACTAAAAATGCATCAAAGCCAATGTTGTTACTAATCCTTGACATGCCCAAGACTGTGATAAAAAGTCTTGTACATTTTTACAGCAGTTTAATTTAGTGGATGTTTTCATCCACGAACATAAAAACTGGGTAGTGAATTTGCCCACAGTGTATCAAGTTTTGAAAATAAGGTTTGTCACCAAAAATCATTCCATTTGCTGAAACACATAGAAAGCTGTGGCCAAAGTAAGACTCAACTTTACCCCCCAGTGGATGAAAAATGTCCCAAAAAACGTAGAAGGGTTAAATAAGACCACTTAAAGGGTTAGTTCATCGAAAAATGCAAATTATGTCATTAATAACTTACCGTCATGTCGTTCCAAACCCGTGAGACCTCCATTTATCTTCAGAACACGGTTTAAGATATTTTAGATTTAGTCCGAGAGCGCTCAGTCCCTCATTGAAGCAGTGTGTACGGTCTACTGTCCATGTCCAGAAAGGTAAGAAAAACATCTTCATAGTAGTCCATGTGACATCAGAGGGTCAGTTAGTAATAATACATTTTAGTCCAAAAATAGCATAAACTATGACTTTATTCAGCATTGTCTTCTCTTCCGTGTCTGTTGTGAGAGAGTTCAAAACAAAGCAGTTTGTGATATCCGGTTTGTGAACGAATCATTCGATGTAACCGGATCTTCTTGAACCAGTTCACCAAATCGAACTGAATCGTTAACTTAAGCTGTTAACTTTTTTAATGTGGCTGACACTCCCTCTGAGTTAAAACAAACCAATATTCCGGAGTAATTCAATTCCGGAGTAATTTACTCAAACAGTACACTGACTGAACTGCTGTGAAGAGAGAACTGAAGATGAACACCGAGCCAATAATAGCTAGCAAAAGCAAAAGAACCGGTGAACTGTTTTCTTCAACCGGTTTATTGAATCGAACTGTCCGAAAGAACTACTGGTGATCCGAAACACCGATGCAACCGGTTCTTGTTTTGTTCGTTATCTGGCTCGGCTGGGTGTTCATCTTCAGTCCTCTCTTCACAGCAGTTCAGTCAGTGTACTGTTTGAGTAAATGAATTACTCCGGGATATTGGTTTGTTTGAACTCGGAGGGAGTGTCAGCCACATTAAAAAAGTGAACAGCTTAAGTCATTTGTGGATTAATGCGTATTGGAGACACGAACAGTTTAAAACGATTCGATTCGGTTACATCGAGTGATTCGTTCACAAACTGGATATCACTAAACTGCATTGAACTCTCTCTCACAACAGACATGGAAGAGAAGACAATTCTGAATAAAGTCGTAGTTTTTGGACCAAAATGTAGTTTCGATGCTTCAAAATATTCTAACTGACCCTCTGATGTCACATGGACTACTTTTATGATGTTTTTCTGACCTTTCTGGACATGGACAGTATACCATACACACAGCTTCAATGGAGGCACTGAGAGCTCTCGGACTAAATCTAAAATATCTTAAACTGTGTTATGAAGTTGAACGGAGGTCTCACGGGTTTGGAACGACATGAGGGTGAGTTATTAATGACATAATTTTAATTTTTGGGTGAACTATCCCTTTAAGTGAGATACAGAAACTTACATCACGGTTTCTAAACACACTTAAGTACACTTTTAAAAAGTGTACTTTTTAATACTGTCAAATTTAAAAGTTTTGCTTAAAAGAATATTTTTTATAATAATATCAATCTTTTTTGTGATTTAAAGAAATACAAAAAGCACTTGATTATAATTTTAACTGTAGTGTGTTACTTGATATTACATTTAAGTTGATATAATTAAAATTTGCATCTTCATCATTGCAAATATATTTAAGTACACTTTAACCATATTTCAGAATATAAGTAATTATGATTAATTAGCTCAAAAAGCACTTTATACTTAGATTGCACTTAATATAAATTTAAACTATGATATCTTTTCATCTTATTGCACTTAACTTGCAATGAAGTGTGGCTGAAAACATTGCATTAGATGTATTCTTTTAAGGTATATTGTTTCTGCACTAAGTGCTCTTTTTGAAGTATGCTAGAGTGTACTTCTAGTTCACGAGAGTTCTGTAGCAGCTGTAGATGTTCTCTCAGAAATGTGTGTGTTTACTGTACGTGTTCCCGTCAGGAGCTGCAGACCAGCATCCTGTCACTTGCCTCGAAGATCCTGGTTGGATGTGATGAGGTTCTGGAGACCCTTCAGCAAGTCACCAGCTCGCTCATCAACAGCAGCATCAGCGATCGAGAGGCCAGGTGCGTTCGGATATCAGCAACACTTCTCTGATGATGCTTTATTTGTATTTGTACGTGCATTTAACCACTTTCTTTTATTTATAATTTTCTCTACACTCTACCTTTTTATAATCAAGACTGAGAGGACTTGAGCAGGTGACGAAGGCCACGATGTTGGGTCACTTGCTGCCAGTCCTCTTGACGTCACTGATGCACCCGAACCTTCAAACCCTGACGCTCGCTGATGCTCTCATGCCACAGCTGGTCCAGCTGGTCCTCTATACTAGTCAGGTGTGTATCACTATCAGAAAGAGCTGATCTGCTTGAGACCTGTGAAAAGATGGAGGCCAGCCAGTCTGTGACTCACTGCAATTATCTTTCATCATATGGAAAGTGTTTGACATGGATAACACCTTCATTTTTATGTATTTGCTTCCAAATACTGTATGTTTATTTATTCAGTATATTACCTAATCGATGCATCATGTCAGTATCGTACACCACCACCAAGGCTGCATTTATTTTGATAAAAAAATGCAGTAAAATCAGTAATATTGCAAAATATTATTACAATTTAATATAACTGATTTCTATATTTTTATATTGTAAAATGTAATTTATTTCTGTGATGCAAAGCTGAATTTTCAGCATATTTTCTGAATATTTTCAGTGTTGTGCTGCTGAATATTTTTGTGGAAGCTGATACATTTTAGTTTTCAGGATTCTCTGATGAATAGCATCAAAATAACAGCATTTATTAAATATTTTTGTAACATTATACATGTCTTTACTGTCATTTTTAAACAATTTAATGCATGCTTATTGAATAAACTTATTATTATTATTTTTTTTTACCTTTAAAATAATAAATCACGACCCAATCACGATGTTTGCATTAACTGCTCAGCGTCTCTGTCTATCCAACAGACTGCTTTGCTGCTAAAGACACATTCACCATTATTTGTTGAGGATTCGCCGCTAAATCAAGGCTCCAATCCACCCTCATTAAATGACAGGTAAAGTATTTATAAACTTTTTTTTTTTTATTCTATCAAAAGAAACACGTTTAGCATCTAGATTTTTCAAACCAAAAACAATGAAGTAGTTTTTATTTCAGTTTCCAGATTCTGGAAGAGAGAGAGGAGCCGGGCTTTCTGACCGGCCTGAAGATCCCTGCCCCGTGGGCTGCTGGGAAAACGGTGGAAACCGCTCATCCGGTGCGAGACAACTACAAGTTTAAAGAAACCGTGCACATCCCTGGAGCTCGGTGTCTCTACCTGCGCTTCGACCCTCGCTGCTCCTCACAATACGACTACGACAAGGTTTCACGCTTCTGCTCTTCTCAGTCACAGTGGAATGAAAGTGTTACGCTGAATATTCACACTCACAGTCTCTCTTGTTCTTCAGCTGGTGATTTACGCCGGGCCAAACACAAATAGTCGTAAAGTGAGCGAGTATGGAGGAAACACCATGGGTTACGGTAGCCGCAGCGTCTTGGGCACCGGATGGCCCAAAGATCTGGTCAAGGTGAGGAAATCTGATGCAGTGCTGTGCTCTTAATGAAGTCCAGTGCTTAATGTTCAAGTGGTAGAGCACTGCTTATCAAGCGCAAGGTTGGGGGTTCGATTCCCCGGGAACACATGATAGGTGAAAATCGATAGCCTAAATGCACTGTAAGTTGCTTTGGATAAAAGCGTCTGCTAAATGCATAAATTTGATTTAAATTTAATTTTAATGTCATTCATGAAAAATGTCAACCTCTCCACACATTGTGTATTAAAACGGCTTTACTGATATTGATAAATTAACGTAAGAGATATGACTTTTATTTTGAAAGAGATACAGAATGTAGCTTTTGTTGATTATGGTTTAAATTAATAGAAAAGCTTGAATGTAAGTGCAATACAAAATACATTTCAGTTAAACATTTGTTTTTGTTAAAAGCCTTCAAAATGTAATGGGATGCTTAAATTGTGTCAAGAGTGCACTTTTTTTCTAAATAGATCAGTATCCTTATAGTGTTTCTGGATGTTTGGCAATAAAATTAATATAATTTCTAAAAATGCTTAATACTTAAGCCTTCTGCTTAATCTTGATATGTGACCCTGGACCTCAAAACCAGTCTTAAGTTGCACAGGTTTGTTCAGCAATGCAGCAATAAAATGTACCACAAATACATTATATGGGTCAAAATAATAGATTTTTTTTTAATGCCAAAAATCATTCCTATATTAATGAAATATCATGTTTTAAGATATTTTGTAGATTTCCTACTGTAAATATATCAAAAATTAATTTTCGATTTGTAATCTGCATTGCTAAGGACTTCATTAACTTTAAAGATGATTTTATCAATAGCAATTATGAATATTTTTTCAAACCATACATCAATGGAAAGCTTATTTATTCAGCTTTCAGATAAAATGTAGAAATTTAAGACAGGTTTTGTGGTCCTGGGTCACATATATAACACTATTTAATTATACTAATGTAATTTTTCTAGATGTATATGTCTTTGAGTATTTATCTTATTGTCTTTATCCACCAGAGCCTAGAGGAAGGATTAAAGATGTGTGTCGTTGACTAACGAGTGCTTCTGGAAATCCTAATTAAATATCACTGTTCTTTCAGGTGGAAGGAGACACGGTGACGTTCTCTTTTGAGATGAGAAGCGGACGCGAACACAACACCCCAGATAAAGCCATGTGGGGTTTCTCATGCACTGTCCGAGCACAGGTACCCTCTCCAGGCTTTACATACATCCCAATCATAAGATTTACAGTGACCGTGTAAAAACACCTGTTCATCAACCAAACATCCTGGTTACAAGGTCATTATTATAGACTGAAACGTTAATGTATATGAAACTATTACGATTGTGCCAGTTATTTTATTTTCATGTAAACACATGCATCTTGAAATGTATTAAGGACTAACCAGTCACAAAAGTGATGGAATCAGTTTATCTATCCAAAATATTAATTAAACTGGCTACATGGACTTATTTCAATTATTTACTTTGTTTATAAAGTGAAGTGTTAAATACTTAATTGGTTGCTAACATACGGTCAGCTGCAGAATTACATTTGTAACTGATTTGGTAGATGGATCAAAGAAAAGTGTACAAATTAAAAAGTATAAATAATTGTATTGTTAAACAAGGATTCAAAAAAGTTTAAATACATCAGCAAGACTTTACAATAAAGTCCCATTTTTTTTAATGCTTTAGCTAACGGTGACCAGCATATTTAATGTTGTAGTTTTGTGCACATCAAAAACAAATTATGGGGTTTGGAGCTCAGCGAAAGCTTTAAAATTGCATTTTAAAGAGAAATTGAAAATAAAATTAGGGCTGTTGTGTGATTTAATTTAAATATAGATAAGATTTGTATGTTCAAATATATATATTTGCATTTCTTTAACTGCAAAGTTAAATACATTTTTTCTGATATAAATTTTTAAAATGATAATGAAATAACACAGAAGCAGGTTTAAGTGGCTTCCCAGGTAACGTTGAGTGTAGTTTGAGTATTAGTTATATATCCATTATATATTATTATATTATATTCTGACATTTAAGCTGCATAAAAATTGTATTATCGCTGATTTATTATTGCATTTCTTTGCAAGTTACAAATCTAGTAAAGACTAGAGATCAGGATTAGTATACATATGTATAACCCATGTGCAATTACATTTTGATAATTTCTTTTGTTAACTGTAGCACTTAATGTAGTGGCACTTTGAATGTAAGCCCATTTCTGCAACAGGATAAAAAAATTAAAAAGGTCATTTCAACTTTTTATCTCAATTCATTTTTTTTTTTTCAGAATTATGTGATTTAAGGTTACTCAGAATTGTATGATGTGTGTTTCTATATCAGAACGGCAATGTATAAACTTGCAATTCTCACTTTATAACACACAATTGCAAGTGAGATATTAATGTGCAAAATCACCTTTAAAGTTGTTGAAATGAAGTTCTCAGCAATGCATATTACTAATCAAAAATTTAGTTTTGATATATTTACGGTAGGACATTTATAAAATATCTTCGTGCAACATGATCTTTACTAAATATCCGGATTATTTTTGGCATAAAAGAAAAATCGATAATTCTGACCCAAACAATGTATTTTTGGCTATTGCTACAAATATACCCCAGTGACTTAAGACAGTGCTCCAGGGTCACATATATTAAAGTGTTGAATAAAATGAATATCACATTTAGAAAAAAAAATCAACTGCGCTCTTGCTTGTGTGAGATTGCTAAACTATATCGTATGATAAGAGGGGCATTGTTTGCCCTCATTTCTTGAAAGTGAGGGCATATAACTGCATTGTGAAAGGCTGCATGGCAAAGTCAGTCGTCCAGTATCATATTCATCAGCAACCGCATCAGTGTAAGAGGCGTGTTAAATCATGTGTTATTTTCCCCATAATTAATCGCACCATATTAACATGTTAAATCAGCTTTACTGACCTTGCTGGTTTGCACTGATTGTTTCAGGAGTCGTCTGAGGATGTGTCCGGCGGCCTGCCCTTCCTGGCTGATCTAGCGCTGGGTTTATCAGTGCTGGCCTGTGCCATGTTACGCATCCTCTATAACGGCCCTGACATCACACGAGAGGAGGAGGCCTGCCACGACCTGCTCTGCTCCAAACTGCTGCAGAGGTGCGCTGCTTCAACAGGATTTCTAGTTATTTAGATTTGGAGCCAAATTACAGGAGGCTAAAAATGACTTTAGAAAGATAGTAGCGTCATTGTGTTATTTTAACATAGAGAATGGAAAGACTGTTAGTAAAATCTGCTGACTTTAAATCCTTCTAGATTTTTGTTTTGTTTTGGTATCTTCATTTTTAAAGCCCTACGTGGTTCAACCCCAGAGATACGGGGATCTCAGTGGGGCTCCATGTCCAAAATGTGACCCATTTTAAATGAGCGAAAGCCAAATGTGGGCCACTTTGCATAGAGCTGATGCTTTTTTCTTTTAAAAGGGAATGTCTGAAGAACAAATGATGTTGAAACTAGGAACGTGTAGTTTGTCCTCTTTCAGAGTGCCATAAATATATTATTATTATTTACGTTTATGTGCATGCAACTCCAGAAGTGATATCTTAATATCCTGTGAGATTCTGGTTCTTAACAAACTTTTATTTTGTAGTTTTCATTTTTGAGGCCCTGTATGCTTGAGTTGCGGAAATCTGGGGAGCTGAAAATGTGTGTAATTAAAAAATTTGCTAATGGGAAATCCTCATATCTCTAGATAATAACCATATAAAGCCTTAAAAATTAAGATACCAAAATGAAAGCAAGCTAAATCTAAAAGAACATTTAACCATCGCCTTTCCTCACTATTAATGTTTGTTTTTCTTCAGAAAATGTCTTTACTGTCTCTTTTGCTCATTTTTAATGCACATAACAGTATTTCTTTGCTGCTGTTTAATATGTGGTTCTCCATTTGTTGTTCTGTGTAAGGTGTCAGTGGCAGGTGGAGGCTAACGGAGCGATCTCTCCCGCCCTCACGCCGTCTCCGTCTCCTCTGCCTCTCACCATCGACGAGGAGCGAGAGTTCACCTATCCTTCAGACATCCTGGTCCCTCCTCCAGGCCCCGCCTGCTGTGAGCTGCCCCGCATACACCTACCCCAGGGCATTATGGGTCGCCTGAGGGAGCTGTCTGGAAGAGGCCGGCCTCAGTTTCGCCCCAGCATCAAGTGAGCACGTTAGAGGCATATTAGAGGAATGTAACTTAATGATAGCAGAACATTTAACCGTAATCAGAAAAGCATCTTGAAATGTAGAAATCATACTACCAAGAGGAAGGAGGCGGTTATCAGTTCATTCATTCAAAAGTAAAAATATAAATTAAACACTTTACAACTTGCATAATATATTGAAATATATTGCAGCTTACAGTATTGAAGCAACCAATGAAATAAGTTTCAATTTAAAAGTTTTAAACCCATTAAATTAATAATGTGTGTGTGTTTGTGTGTGTGTGTGTGTGTGTGTGTGTGTGTGTGTGTGTGTGTGTGTATGTGTATATATATATATATATATATATATATATATAACAATTTTTGCTAACAATTTTCTCCTAATATGTGTTCCCTGGGATTCGAACCCACAACCTTGCGCTTGCTAATGCAATGCTCTATTTTATTTTATATATGTAGCATTATATATATATATATATATATATATATATATATATATATATATATATATGTGTGTGTGTGTGTGTATGTGTGTTTATGTATCATAAATATTTTTTGCAAGATTTATACATTTTTGTTTATTTTAGTTAATAAAAATAGTGCAAATGGCACCTTTATCATAAAGTCAAAATAATGTCAATTCGTGTAGTGATTTATTAGCATTTTTTTTCATTTTAAAGGTCCCATTTTTCGTGTTTTTTTTGAAGCTTTGATTGTGTTTACAGTGTGCAATATAACGTGTTCATGTTTCGCATGTAAAAAAAATGTATTTTTCACACAATTCACCTATCTGTATGCCGCTGTTTGCACTGTCATAAAAACGGGCTGATAACTTCCTTGTTCTATGAAGCCTCTCCTTCAGAAATACGTAACGAGTTCTGATTGGGTAAGCGGTTCCTGTGTTGTGATTCGACACCAGCTGAGCGCGTGCTCCCCTCATGGAAACGTGTTTCGGCTAGTTTTGAGAAGCAAGTGGGCAGGATTTGTTTTGAAAACCTGGCAATGTTGATCTGAACACACGTGCTGGAGATGTATTTATAATCACAGGAGCGTTTTTACTGACGAGATGCGCATGAAAATCGCATTAGATTTTTTTTCACAGCCCTAACATCTAGTTAACAAAGCTAAACAGCGTTGCCCTTTGTGTAATAAGTTACAGAAACTGTTAAACGCCAATTTAAATAATAAAATACACTTACCGGTTGTGGTCCATAAACAACGCCTTCTACAGACAAAGAGGGAACTTCTCCATGTTTCAAGAATAATCTTTGTGCTGATTGAGATTGAGGAAGCTCGGTGTCCTCAGCAAAATGTGCTACATAGTTTTACATGTGGATTATAATTTTCGGGAACCGAGTTAAACAGAAATTGTAAACATTAAACTCAAAGTACAGCGTCCCTGGAAAGCCCAAACAAAGATGATTGGACTCAGAGATGAAAATAACAGCGTTTCAACGACAAACATGGCGACAAACACAAACGCAACTCTTTCTCTTCTCCGTGCAAGTGCAACAAGGCCACGCCCCCTTTTTGTGTATTCATGTGGACGGAGGTTAGTCAAAAAATGGTTTTAGTGACGTCATTACTGCAGGAACTAGAGGGATTTAGTCCAAACGGGTCGTTTTTTGTAGGCGAATTCTGTTAAATAAAATATCTCGCTTGTCATTGAACTTTGAGCTTTAGAATTTTTCAGATATTATTTATACTCTAACAACAACATTACACACTAACTAAAGTTTAAAACATGGAATCACGAAGAACGGGACCTTTAAAGAAGTCATTTTTATTTTCTTTTATTTTCAGACCTCCGTAAAGGCAAACTACAAATTTCAGCATTTTCTTACTCTGTTTTAAAATGTTATGTATTGTGAAAAGCGCTATACAAATAAATGTGAATTTAAAAGCATGACATTAATAGTGTCCTGATGGTCTCTCAGAGAGGTGATGCGTCCTGATGTGATGGAGGAAGTGATCGTGTCGTGTGTCATCAAGCACTTGGGTCTGGTGGATGCGCTGCAGTCGCTGGTCAACTTCCAGTACAGAGACATGCACAGAGAGGAGCACAACCTGCTCTGCAAGATCATGGCCGAGACCTTCAAGAAGATCAACGCAATGGAGAGACAGTTACAGGTGTGTGTCCCACAGCAGCTCCTCTCACACACGCTGTGTGACGCTCTTATCGTGTCTGTGTGTGTTTGTTTCAGAGTGTAGCTGAACTGGAGCAGAAGTGGCAGAATGAAGCAGAAGAAGCTCAGCAGGGCAAACTGGAGAACAACTCTCCCTTCTTCCACGACTATCACTTCTTTGAGGTCAGTGATCGGAGACATATGATCGTTATCCTTGTGGAAAGAAGTACACTAGGCATAGTTTTAAAAACAGCACTTAATATGGAATAATATACTTTAAAATGTATAGTGTAATGTTTTTAGACACTAATTGCAATTAAATTAGAATGCATTATAGTTTAAATGCATATTAAATGCAATTAGCCAAACTAATTGCATTTAGACTTAAGTACATCTTTATATGTAATTTCGTAATTCTATTGTCTTTGAAATATGGTTGAAGCACTGTTGTATGTGCTGCCTAAAATATACTTAAATGTGGTTTCTGTTGAAACTTGAATTTCATGCATCTAAATATATTCGTAATCGCACATTTGTAATGTTGGTGAAGTTGCAATACATTTACTTACAAAATACGTTAACATTAAATGTAATATCAAAAACTAAAGTTCAAATGATCAAGTACTTTACATGTGCTTCACTATGTTAGTCAGCACATCAAAATTAGTGACAAATATTATTAAAACAATGATTTAAAATGTACTTTAAAGTAACATTTTATTCACACTTTTTCAAAGTTTACTTAAGTGTGTTTATTAAGAAACTTAAGTGGCCTTTTATTTTTTACATTTTTTTTTATTTATTTATTTTTATCTGCAATTACAGCTTTAAAAAATGTACTTCTAAGATTTAAAGTATGCTTGAAGGTTGTTCAAGCAACATACAAAAAGAATTTCAACGTTCTTGGCGTTACTTGCTTCCATTGTATTGCGTTTATCAAAGATGAACACTTTTGGTTTGTCTTGTGGCCCACAGAACAAAATGAAGGAGCTGGAGCTTCTGTGTTCACTGAAGGAGGTTCCTCTGGACCCCACTGATCCAGAAAACGCTGTGATGGCTTTAAGGTATGATGGGAAACACATTACGACTTCCTGTAGTGAAGCTACATTTATCACAAAGCGTTTGGTTTGGGATTAGGAAGAAATTAATGGTTTCCTTCAGCAGTTGATCAAAAGTGAGAGTAAAGACACTTAAAATGTCATATAAATTCATCAGATATCGAATCAGGGTAAAAGAGACCAGGGTTTTTCTAGTTAACTAAAACTAAAACTGAAATTAAAACTAAAACCATAAAAGCATTTCCGTTACTTGAAATAAAATGGATATTAACTTAAAATAAATATGTAAAAAAATAAAATTCAGCTAGTTGTCAAATCGACATTTTAAATTTATGTTCTAAATGTTCTAAAATAACTAAAGCTATAACTGAAATGAAATATTTATGAAAAAATGCACAGACATATTAAAACACCAAAAACTACTAAAAATGTCAAAACTGACAACAAATTTGATAAAATTTAACTAAATTTAAAATGAAAACAAAGTACATAAAACTGATTCAGAATATTAATAAAAACTATAATAAGTAGCTTAATGATATTCAAAAATAAAAAAAATAAATGCAAAATAAGTAAGAGGCTTTCAAAGACAGACCCCAAACTTTTGAATGAGTGTGTACTTCTGAATTTACTGCTACTTCAGGTGATTGTGATTGTGTTTTGTTTTGTTCGGATCAGAGAGAAGTTCTTCCATGAGGTGAACTCCACGCAGCAGAGAAGCTCTGTTCCTCTGACTAAAACCAAAGCGCTGGTGAAGAGCCTGATCAACCGCTCGGAGCTGCTGCTGCATGTCACCATCGCTCCGCAGAGCAAGAGTCTGTCCTCAACACCCACCTGCACAACAGGTGACCTGCATACGCTTTTACACATGCACACACACGCCTGCAAAAACATACAGCTGTGCTCACGGCCCTCTGAACTTCTGCTTGCAGCCTGTAAGTCTGTGTCAGACGCCAAATCCCATCCCATCGTGAAGCAGCCTGTGTTCCTGCGCAGTATGTCCGCTCCCTCAGATTTGGAAATGATTGCCAACAGTGATGTGGAGTTCCCACATGGAGCACAAAGGTACCTGAGACGTAAAGGATGAACATATGCACACCTGTGAATACACATCACTTGAATTTAACCTGAAAGCACCAAGTATCTACGGTGCTGGGCAACTGCAAATAGCCTAAGTTAGAATAATAAACTACATTATTACTTAAACAGCGAAGAACTGTTTGTTATGATTATTATTATTTTTATTAAAGCTGAATTTATTCATGCATTTATTTTATTTATGCATTTATTTATACATATTTACATTTATTTATACATTTATCAATGCATTTATTTATTAATAAATGTATGCATTTATTTATTACTATATTTATTTGTGAATTTATTTATTCTTCTTTTTGTAATTAATTTTTTTAGTTTTTTTGTTAAAATACTTTCTCCTATGACAGCTTATTTTGCAGAGCCATTCAAAGTTCAGTTTCTCCAAAACATGGCTTTGTTTTTTTCTGATGAGGCAGTGATTAGTAAATCAATAATTTGTTGTAAACCGTGGACGACTGTGAATCAAAAATTGCAGATGTCGGTTTTAATGCCATGTTATTTTGATGATTTTACATATTTTTTTTTTTTTTTTTTTTACTGGCTTATTGCTGTAATAGGTAAATTCAGGTTTATGCATTTAAGTAATTTATTTATGCATTTGTTTCATTATTAATACATTTATTCATGCATATATTTTTATTTATGCATTTATTTATTTATACCTGTGCAAATTTATTCATGCATTTATTTATGCATATATTTTTATTTTTGCATTTATTTATTTATACTTGTGCGGATTTATTCATGCATTTATTTATGAATATTTTTTTATTTATGCATGTTAAAATACATGCATGTTTAGTGACATTTATTGTTAAAAAAATAACACGTCAGTTTTAATGTTAGGTAAATTCTAAATGTAATTGTTTTTTTTTACAAACTAATAACCAGTCTCTCTCTCTCTCTGTGTGTGTGTGTGTGTGTAGGAGGCGCCTCCATCCATCCAGTCACCGGAGCAGCTCTTTTACTCTGCTGCAGTCGTTGGCCATTGAAGACCGCAAGGACAAGCCCACGTACAGTGTGCTGCTGGGACAGCTGTTCGCCTTCATAGGAACCACTCCCGATCAGACCGTAAGATCAGACTCATTCAGCAGGACACTGGTGTCGCTCACGGACGAACATCAGCTCTTACGTGCGTCCTGTGCCTGCAGGTGTCCAGCAGCAGCTTCCTGTCGGCGGCCCAGACGCGCTGGAGGAGAGGACGCACCCGGAGACAGGCTCTGGTTCACATGAGGGAGCTGCTCACTGCTGCCGTCCGGGTCGGAGGAGTCACACATCTGGTCGGCCCCGTCACCATGGTGCTGCAGGGCGGCCCACGGTACATCTAACCTCAGATATTTCAACATGCAATACACTCTAAAATTTATCATTTTATTCAGCAAATGTAACAGTTTCTAGATTTCAATTTAACATGAATGCTGTTCTCTTGAACTTTCTATTCGTCAATGAATCCTGAGAAATAAAATGCATCACGGTTTCCACAGAAAGAGGAAGCTGCTCAGCTGTTCTCTGAAGTTTTTTCTTGAGCATAGGGGTGTGCCTAACTTTGGCTGCCATCTATGATAATATTATAATTGTTGTTTTAATGAAATGCAAGCTGATATTGTCGAGTATGTCAGTCACTGTGCAAAAAACAAACAAAAAACATTCACTGTGTGACGAGGCCAATCAGATGTTATTAAAGCTATAAAATAAAATAAAAAACACCTTAAAATAAAGGGTTAGTAAATATTATTTGTTTTAATAATCAGTATTGGAAAAATCCCCAAAAATATTAAGATATGACATATCACACACCCTTACTCAAGCTGCAGATCAGTACATTAGAATAATTTCTGAAGATCATGTGACACTGGAGACTGCAGGAAAATACAGCTGCGCATCACAGAAATAAATTACATTTTACAATATATTTAAATAGAAAAGAGTTATTTTTAATTGTAATAATATTTCACAAATGTACTGTTTTTACTACATTTTTAATCAACTAAATGCAGCCTTGGGGACCAGAACAGACGTCTTACTGACCACAAACCTTTATTTTTGGTTTAATATTGGTAGATCGATCTGCAGATTGTTGCATCCGTGTTGTGAAGCTTCAGTTGTCCTCATGAGAGCCTGTGTGTGTGTGTGTGTGTGTGTGTGTGTGTGTGTAGGGTGGAGGAACTGACCTGCGGGGGCATGATGGAGCAGGTCCAGGAGGCGTTTGGAGAGACCATGACGTCAGTGGTGTCTCTCTGCGCCCGTTACCCAATCGCCTGCGCCAACAGCATCGGCCTGCTGTGCACCATCCCCTACACCAGGTGAACATTCAGCCCTCATTTCATCAAATCACATATGGACTTCTGTAACAAGACCCCGGTGACGTCAACAGAACAGAAGAAATGAGTTCTTCTTGGAAATAATGCGCTCTGATTACTGTTACAGTAACACTTGGAAAGTGTTTATAAAAAAGCAATTGGCGCCAATTTTGATATAATGTTACCAACATGCTTTTATTGAAAAAAAAAAAAAAAAGTGCTATTTTTGTGTAATTTATGTAGTATTTAAAAAAAAAAAAACCTATAAGGTTGCATTTAATTTTATATTTTGAGTTTTCATTTACATTTTAGTTTTAGTCATTTTTTTTTGTGTTCTTTATTTATTTATTTATTTAAAATTCCAGCTTGCTATTCCAGTTATTTTACTATTGTTTATATACATTTATAGTTATCTTTTAATTTTATATTTTTGGTTTTCTTTTTTTAAAATAATTGAATGCGCTTGTCATTTTTATTCTTCTTTTCATTATTTCTATTTAGCTTTTTTTTTTTTTTTTTTTTTTATTATGAATAATGTTGAATTTTAAATCCCAACTTGCTATTATAGTATCAGTGTTATTTTAGTATTATTTTTTTTCATGCTCTGATAGTATTGATTGACATTTTTAAAATAGCTTTTATTATATCCAGGTTTCATTATACGTTTTATTATTATTATTATATTATTATATTATTTGAGTTTCAGGTGATGAATAATGGTGTTGTCGTTATGATGTTGAATAATATTGATTTTAAAATCCCAGTGTACTGTTACAGTATTAGTGTAATTAGCATTCTGTAATATTAATATACTATTATAGGTTTTATTAACATTTTACATTTGCATTTATATGTTAAGTTTTGATTTGAATCTTAGTTTAAATTTGATTTATTTTGTAATGTACTTCTGCCATTTTATATTTAGCTCATTTATTTTTATTTCAGTTTTAAATGATGAATTTTTTTTTTTTTAAGCACATTTATTTTTACTACAGTCCTAGTTTTAGTAATTTTAGTACATTCATCTAAAATATGTTTAGTTTCAGTAAGTTTCCAATGCAACGGTTCTGTTTCCTATTTGAATTTGTCAATGCATATATAGATTTTATTTAGTCTTTACTAGTTAAACCGAACAATAACAACACAGAACAACAGAGAATGTGTCAACACTAGCCAGAGCATTGACCGCAGGTGACATGAGGCAGATTCAGAGGTGGATGTAAACCGTGTTGTGTGTCGCTGTGCTCAGGAGCGAGGAGCAGTGTCTGGTACGCAGCGGTCTGGTTCAGCTCATGGACAGACTGTGCAGTCTCAGCAGTCAGAGAGACAGCAGCTCCAGCGAGAAACAAACCAAAAAACAGAAAGTGGCTACGATGGCCTGGGCCGCTTTCCAGGTGCTGGCCAACCGCTGCATCGAGTGGGAGAAAGTCGAAGGTGAGCAACGTTTGCGGTTGGAGAAGCATCACAGAAATCCTGTTCAGTGTTAACCGACGCTCACTGTTGATAAATAGGAGGCTCCACAGACGCAGTGCATTCTGGGCTGGCACGACAGGTGTCTAGCTTGCTGACCAATCACCTGGCTCGCGCGACAGACTGCTGCGGGAACCAAGCGGCGGGAAACGACGCCCTGCAGGATGTGCTCAGTCTGCTCAACGATCTGTCCAGGTACTGAAACCGTTCTCAGTTCCTTTGGTTTCACACCCGTTTCAAGGATTTCCATTTGCTGCTTCTTTATAAAAAGATAAACTGTGTAAAAATAGCACTTTTTATGGAAGTTATACACCGTACAAGAATATACTTAAGTGTAAACTGAATGTAACGCTTTTGAAAATTTAATTGCATGTTAATAACAGTGAAATTAAAATGTAGGATAGCTTCAATTACATTATATTAAATTATTATATCAAATGCAGTTAGCTGATCGTTTGAGTGCTTTTTGAGCCACTTAAGTACAATTCTATATGCAATTTAAATTTAATTGAAATGTACTGACAAGCATCTTCTTTAAAGACATTTCTATTGGAATTTGTATGTTATGTGTTTAAATATATTTGTGATTACACATTTATTATAATGAAGTTATTTAGAATGTTTAAAATATATTAACAAATAAAATATTTTAGTTAAAATGATAATCAAGAACTTTAAATCTGCTTTAGTATGTTAGTCAACACATCAAAATAAGTTTACTGCTTTAAAACACAATGCAAGGTTATTGATTTAAATATCAACATGATATAAAATGTACTTCAAAGTGAACAATTAATTTTACATTATTATAAATGACATTTTTTTTTAAAGTGCACTTAAGTGTGTTCAGAAACGGTCATGAAAGTGTCTCTCTTTAAGTCTCTTAAGTGGCCTTTCATTTCATTAATATTGTATTATTTGTAAGTACAATTTCTAAAAATGTACGTTAAAGATTTGAAGTAGCCTAAACGTGCACATTCAATACAATTTAGTGCACTTAACTCATGTTTTATACATCAGTAAATTAAGACCGTACCTAAATGGTTACGTTGTATTTATTGTTACTGTTTAACCACAATACAAAAATAAAAATGAAAAAACTGATGAAGAATAAATTAATAACATTAATAAAAGTTATGTATTAGAATTATACTGATTTAAGTCTCATTTCCTAAAGGGTTAACAACACATGAACATAAGTAATCGCTACAGTTTGAGTGACATTTGAGGTAATCTGCTGTTCGGTAAAGCAAAGCGATTCATTTTGTGAATCATTTTGATCAACTGAGGAACCTGCTCAAAAGAGTCATTCTGAATCGCACCACACTGGAGATTCAGCATGCTGCTAATACACACAACAGACATTATTTTACGGTTTCGGCAGTCCAGTCTTGATTCAATTGTGCATGACTTTCATCTTTTTGCATATTCTGCTTAAGTCGTAATGGATTTTCCAGATTTTACCCGGTTTGAACTGTTGCATCGCTCTTTCTCCTCCTCCAGGAGCCACATTGGCAAAACCATCCTGAGCCAGCCTGCCTGCGTGTCTAAACTACTGTCTCTGCTGCTGGACCAGCGGCCCTCCCCCAAACTGGTGCTGATCATCCTGCAGCTGTGCCGCGCTGCTCTGCCGCTCATGAGTGTGGAGGATTGTGGGAATGTAGCGCTGCCGTCCTGGAGCTACTCGGCGTATGCGCTGGACACGGAGCAGCAGGAGGCCAGTGATCCTGCCTTCCGCATCGCGTCTCTGCTGCTGGCCAAGCTGGCCGACTACGTGGTGCCAGGTGCCAGAAAATATCAATATTATAATTTTTGATCATTTAAATACATCTATGCAACTGAGTGATGTAATAGTTGACTAAAACTAAAAACCATAAAAATATTTTTGTTACTTGAAATGCCTTAAAATAATTAAAAGAAATTAATTAAACTAATTTTATTTATGCTAGTTGCACAGCATTTCTCAATGTATTTTTACTTTTTCCAATATTTTTACTGTTATTTTGCTCATTTAAATACATCCTTGCAACTGAGGGATATTATAGTTTACTAAAACAAAAACCATTAAAAAAATATATATTTGAAATAACTTAAAATAACTTTAAAATAAATAAAAATCAAATGTAAAAAAGCTTAAACCTATTTTAGTTCACAGCATTTCTCATTTTTATTTAGTTTAACTTGATCTAGTAAGATAATTAAAACTGTTAATTTCAGTCTTAGTTTATATAGTTGTAAGAAAAACTATATAGACATTTTTCAAAAATACAAACTAAAAAAAAAATTAAATATGAAACAAAATTACTATTTTACCTTCGGGTCGCAAAGGGGTGGAACATTTCCCAAAATCCCTGGAATATTCCAAAAGAATTCTGGAATATTTCCGAAATTTGCTGGAACCCTTTTTGCAACCCTAAACTTATCTTATAACTTAAACCTAACACTAAACTTTAACTTATAGGTACTATTTTTTACTTTAGTTATTAAACTTTAGTTATTAAACTTTCAGGCACTATTTGATCATTTATTTATACATGGAGTCGTTTATTTTATGCTTTAATAATTTACCCACTGTAGTTCTAATATGTATGCTTTATCAACATGCTTATTTAAATGTTTTAATCTCCGCTCGTAGGTTGTCAGACGCTGCTCTCCCCCAGCGCCTCTGAGGCCGACACCAGTCTGACACGGGCCTGTCCCAAGAGCAGCGCTAAGACCGACAGAGACGCTAGCGAGGAGGGTGAAGCCGTGGATGGCAAGCTGTCCATTTTCATCCATAAAAGAGAAGACCAGTCGTCGCATGAGGTGCTTCAGCCCTTACTCAGGTAAAAACACTCTGAGCTCATTCAACACTTCAGTTCTGACACCGAGTTATGGCTGATGTCAGTGTTTGCGCGACACCTTGCAGCAGCTCAGAGGGTCGTCCCTTCCGCCTCGGCACTGGAGCGAACATGGAGAAGGTGGTGAAGATGGACCGGGACATGACGAAGGTCAGCTTTGGTTTAGTGTGGATGGGTTTGGGGAGCAGAAAGCAGTGCTGGATGAGTGAAACGCCTGTGTTTTGCAGAGCGGCTGCTGTGAGGTGATCACGGAGGAGGCTTCGTCCGCTCTGAGGAAAGCCAATAAGTGGGCTCAGTCTGGGCTTATTGTTAGTGTGGGTCCTCCGATAGAGAGCACGGGTCAGGAGAATGCTGGGATATCCACCACAGGGGACAAGAAGAAAAGCGCCCAGTCTACGGTGTGCAGAGAGAGGAACGCTGAGCTGGCTCGGTAAGAGTAAGGTTTATATACTGCATACCTGCAAACTCAGTGAAATCTGACGGTCTGATATTGAAATTCAAGTGATTCGTGCAATTCAGTGGGAGTTTTTATATCTGAAGGTGCTTGACTGTCTTTGGAAGGGGTTAATTTATTTATTTTTTTCATCTTACCTCCTTGTTATACCTAATAAAGCAGGGTTATTTTTGTATCGTTGAGATGCTATTATAGCTTTTATTAATATTTTATTAAATATATTGTTTTCATTTCAGTTTTAGTAATTTTGTGTGCTTTTGTCGTGTTATTATTATTATTATTTTTTTAATCTATTTAGCTTTAATCAAATTTTTGTTTATTAACTACATTGCATTTTTTTTCTCTTTAGTTAGTTTATTTCAAGTAACAATAATTGTTTTATGGTTTAGGTTTCAGTGAACTCTAATAACTCTGTTATAATGTCATGTTTATTTGTTTGCATTGTTTAATTACGGTGCAGAAAGTGAAGAATTTAAGGCTTTAATATTAGTAATTTGCAGTTTAAAATAAAATTATTAATTTAACGATCACTTATGTGAGTTAAAACAACATGATATTTAATACTAATAATAGTGAGACCTAAATATGTGTCGTCAAACTGTGTATATAAGTCGTTTAAAAATGTAATCCAAATAAAATGCTTACAAATATGTAATATTTTATGAGTTTATTTGCATGTCATGAAACCATTAACCAAAATCAGAGAACTATGAACATGCAAATATGTCATTCAGTTATTAAAATATTCACTTAAAAACTCAAGGTTTACTTTAAGTAAATATTTCTATTAAGTTAATATATCTAAGGGGCTCGACTGACAAAACGGTTTAGGAATTCCTGACATTATCATTCATTAGGCTGAAATGTGAGGTATGTTCATTTGTAAAACATTTTATTTTTGTCAAAACTTATTTGAACTCTAAACTTCTTAAAATCCTACAGTTTAGGATGTTACTCTTGTCATTGTGACATTTCAAACCAACCGTCGCTACCTAAACAATTTTCCAAAATGATTTCAACGGCTGATTCCAGGAGGTGTTTAGGAGAAATGACTGAAACTCTTTGATTTGACACGCAGCTCAGATCCGGTGCGGCCCTTCATCAGCGGTCACGTGGCTAACAGCATGGCTGCGGAGGTCATCGCTCTGCTGCACAGTCTCCTGACCGCACCTGAGTCCAACACGGCTCAGATATGGACCAGCACCGCAGAAAAGGTGCGCTGAGGTCTTTCGCTCCCTAACATAGGCGCAGTTACAGTTATCAAAAGTTCTTCATTGAGCGTTCGCTGAAACAGTTTGTGTTTTGTGTCAACTCCATACTCCTCTCCTTCAGGTGTTGTCCAGGGCCTTGATGTACATCCCTCAGTTGGGCAAGTATGCTGAGAGTATTCTGGAGAGCGGCACCAGCAGCGGCAGGAAGTTAGCCAAGCTGCAGGCCATTGGCCGACAGGCCGTAGCGGCTCTCTGTGCGCTGGGAGGATTCAAGGAGACCATCAAGATCGGCTCTGAAGTCCAGGTCAGTCATTACTCTAAATTAGAGCTCGAACGATATATATAGTTTGTGACGATTTTATTGGCCGATAAAAAACCTGTTGCACATATATCGGTATCAGCAAATATGCCGCCAATATGATTTTTTCTTTACAGAACATAAAATTCTGATAAAATGCTTTTAAATGGTATAATTATGCGCTCCACTGTTTGCTACTGGCGACCTGGATGAAACGCTTTAAAGCTTAAGTCTATGACATATAATAACATATAATGGTCGTATCTCCGTAACAGCGTGGTGGATCTGCACCAAATTTGTGGGATCCCTTCTTGAACCCTGAAATCGAGTGTTCGTCCCTTTTGAATGAGACCACCTTTAGTAAGTTTAATTTCTGTGTGAAGGCAGTAGCGCAAATCCATGAATGAATGTTCTGAAACGAAATACACTTCAAAGGAATAAAGTTGAATGGAATTATTTGAAATAAAGTTGAATAAACTTCAACTTTACTGTTCAGTGAACTGATGTCAGTCTCATTTCGGATAATAAAGTTTATTGTTAAATTGTTAAATTCCCTGCCAATATTACATATCTTTTATTAACATCATTATAAGTGTTTGATCACCACATTTGAGTGGTCATTGCACAAAATGGGTTTATGTATATATATATATATATATATATATATATATATATATATATATATATATATGCTGTTTGTTTATACTGTATTCTATATATAGTTCTTGTCAAAAGTTTAGACAGTTATAGTAAGTGTGTCCAAACCTTTGACTGGCAATGTATTTTAATATACACAAAGAATATCGGCCGATATCTATCAATATCGGCATTTTACTGTCTAATATCGGTATCGTATCGGCTCCCCAGAAAACCCATATCATTCAGGCTCTACTCTACATGCTGATGAGTTTTTTAAGTTGTTCACATGACTAGTATCTTGCTGAAGTGTTTGTCCGTGTTTGTTCTCGGTGGCAGGTGGTGGGTAAAGGTGTGTTGGACAGTGTTGGAGTCGTCATATCCATTAATGAGCAGGAGGGAATGGCCACGGTCAGGTTTCCTTCCAGCGAGTACCGACGCACCAGCAAAGCATCTGATATCCTCACCGTGCCCATATCCCGCCTCTGCACCCCTCGCTCTGAGGTAATCGACTCTGAAACGTCTGCAAAACGGCAGAATTTCATGTTTTGGATTGATTTAATGAAAATTTTATTGTTCACAGTTTCATTGCTCATTATTTTTTACATCATATGACATAGAATTATTCATTTTTACTTATAATACTCATTATTTTTAACTTGTGAAAGTTACGTAAACTTTAGCATACTTTAAAAAAGTGATTATTTCAGACATAATGCACTTTTAACAATACACTAAATGCAAACTGTATCGACACTCAAGTGAATGTTAATTGTAATTAAAATTATTATTATTATTATCATTTCATTGAATGCATTTATTTATTTATATATTTATATATTTATTTATTTATTTATATTAACTTAGTGTTTTTGACACACTTATTGAATAATATTGAATAACATGCAGTTAAAATGATAATCAAGTGCTTAACATGTTCTTTAGTTTTAGTCAACACATCAAAAGAAGTGTACTATAAAACACAACAAACGATTAAAACGTCAAATTAAAAGTTTTTACTTTTTACTAAGATTTTTTTAATTATTAAAATGTCTTCTGTTAATAAAACACAAATGAAAGTGTATTCTCTTTAAATTTGAGTTATTTTAGTACCGTATTTTCCGGACTATAAGTCACACTTTTTTTCATAGTTTGGCTGGTCCTGCGACTTATAGTCAGGTGCAACTTATTTATCAAAATTAATTTAACATGAACCGAGAGAAATTAACTAAGAGAAATGAACCAAGAGAAAACATTACCGTCTCCAGCCGCGAGAGGGCTGTCTCCTGGTTCTTTGTTCTAAATAAATGTGACTTATAATCCAGTGCGACTTATCAGGGCTCCAAACTGCGACTAACACGGTCGCATTTGCGACCATAAATATTAAAATGCGAGTGAAGTTTTTGCTGAGGTCGCCACTGGCGACTAGGCCTGTGTATTTACATGTTATCCTGATTGTTTTGCATTCACATCTTTTATGTTTGTGCATTGAGAGAACGCGCATTGAAGTTTTAGTGGGGAAAAGAGTTTTAAACAGTCCTCCTCTGCCACGCAGCAGTGTTGACACACACCTGATAAACGCGCGTGAGAGAGAAATGATGGAGACTTGAAGAGACAGTGCAGAAAAACAGCATTTAATTCGTTCATAACTTGAACAAACTACAACAGGTAAAGCTGTCATCTGTGTGGATATTGGCAATATCGTTAACAGTTCTCGTTTATAATCATAAGGCTTCTTCTTAACAAGATCTTAGTCCATGCTGTGTTCTGTTAATGCATGAACTTCATTATTTGAAGTGCACTTGCCGTCCAGTAATCGTAAAAAGCTTTGTTACTTTTTAATTTACAAAGTATCAAAGTAAGAGCGGCTAGAGCGATTTTTGACGCTCTAGACGTGGGCGGTGTGAACGCACAGTTATTAGGCTTCGGCTATGGCTGTAGTGTTGTTGTGAAAGTAGGGGCGGAGCATAGAGACTATGCCGTTTCTCGTTTGTTAGTCTAGAGTAGACCAATTCACTTTATTGAGGCATACTGCCCCCATCTGGTATGGAATGTGGAGTATGACTTGATTTTTTTTGCCAAACATTACAGATGGCACCTTTAAAAATAAAGGCGCTTAAAAGGTTCTTCACAGAACAATTTTGGTTCCACAAAGAACCATTCAGTCAAAGGCTTTTTGAAGAACAATCTCTTTCTGACCTTTTCATAATCTGTTATTGTCTTCAAATGTTAAAGGTTCTTTATGAAACCATTTAGACAGGGAAAAAAAAGGTTCTTCTATGGTATCATGAAGCACCTTTATTTTTAAGAGAGTATGACAACATTTACAGGATGCATTGAGGACCCCAAACTATACTCAGGGGCCAAGTGATGCTTACGGTACATGATATTGGTATAGATTTTGTGTAATAAACAAAGCACGACTGTATATTTCAAGTTGGAAAAGACATTTAGCTTCCACTTTAAGTGAACCTTCATTCCAAGGTCATCTACAAGATGGATTAAAATGCTGATAAAGTCAAGAAAAGATGACACACAAACACATCAGTATGATTAAAAAGTTAAAATGTAAAATAAATTAAAATAAAACGCATAAAACATGTTTATTCTGTGGCACCTAAAAAAAATCATTTGGCACCTAAGTTTTTTTTTTTTTTTATAGGAGCCAATGGCTCCTTACTCGATTTTTTTGTTTGGAGCCCTGCTTATATATGTTTTTTTCCTCGTCATCACGTATTTTTGTACTGATGCGACTTATAGTCCGAAAAATACGGTACTTCAATTTAAATTTATTTCAGGCAACATTTCTAATTATTTAATATTTGTAATTAATTTTCTTTTAGTTTCAATTAATTTTTTTTATGTTAACACATTCTTATTTATTTTTTTCAATAAATGTTGTATTTTGAATAGTTTTAGTTCGTTTAGTTAGTTTATTTACTTCTTATTAAACATGACATAACATTTTATGCAGACATGCTTTCCATCATAACATCCATACTTTATTGGAATCTATTGACTTTAATTAATGATGTGGAATCATCTTGGTAAGTTAGTTAGTTAACAAACAATCAAAAAATATAAAGTAACCCGCTGTTTGCCTACCACTGAACTGACTAACATACTGCAAGAAAGAAATGCACTTTCAGATATGAATGAACGTGCCTTTGCCTGTGCACTTTTCAAGCGATGTCAGTGATGTTGCAGGTTTGTGAAGCAGCTCAGATATCTTCTGTGTGTTTGTGCTCAGGCTCTGCCGCTGCACAAGCTGTCCATCACAGAGAAGGTTGTCCAGGCCGTGCAGTCCATGCTTCTGCCGCAGGAGGGCAGTCTGTCCATCCACACGTCTCTGCCTGCGTCTGGAGACGGCTCCAGTCCTGTGATGGCCGTGGTGCGTCTTCTGGCCGAGATCAGAACCAGGTCAGACCCTCAACAATATGGAAGTCAAACACGAACCGTTGCTCTTCTTCTTTGTGCATTATTTGTACAGTAGTGTTTGGGATCTGTGTGTTTATTCTGTGTGTTTGTCTCTGTCAGGGCGTGTTTGGTGATGGCACAGCTGCTGGAGGACAGCTCCTTCTGTGAGGAGTTCATTCAGCAGTGTCCCGCGGCGGTCGAGGTGCTCAACCTAATCGCTCAGGAGTGCAGTCCTGGTGAGAGCCCACACCAATAACCAATAACAACTTCCTGTTTGTTTTATACATCCTAAAACAGTTACCATAATGGTAAAACAAAATTTTATATTAAATATAAATGTTATTTTTGCATACAGTTGATATAAAATATAAATGTAATTATATTATATTAATTATTTTATTTTATATAATATTTAGAATTTTTAGAATTTTTTTTAACTTGCATAAGAATACATGAACTAACTGAGAACAAACCTTGTTGGTTCTCGAGCTTCTATCAAACCTGTACCTAATGTGCTCTATGTATGTGCGTGGATCAACGTTTATATGTAAAAAGCTTAAATTCATTCTTCCAATGGAGATAAAAAATAAATAAATTAAAGCTAAGTAGATAATAATAATAATAATTTTATATATATATATATATATATATATATATATATATATATATATATACTAATGAAAATGACAAAAGCACTTAACAAAACTACTAAAACCTAAATAAACATTAAAATGAATAAATATAAAGATTTCATTTGAACAAACTCTTTAACTCACCCCTTAATGTTTAATCTCGCATGACTCTTGCATGAACACTAAAAAGAGGTTTTACAGCTGTGCTTTCATACAGTGAATCATAAAGTAGCTTATATAACTGATATAGTGATATCTTTATACTGATATATTTATATGCATGACTGGTGGTGTGTGTGTCTGCAGGAGAGCGTTTAGTGATGGTTGAGGCTCAGTGTGAGAGGGTTCGGATGCTGTATCGAGACTGTGCTCGTCCTCCACCTCCTCCAGTGCAAACTGATCAACGACAGGTGACGTCCTTTATTTAATGTGATCAAGAAGAGTGTTTTTCTCTCAGCATTCTGCTCGTCTTATATGGGCTGCTCTGTAAACACACAAACTGACTGGCAGACATAAAGCCTTCTGATTGGCTTAACATATAATCTCACCAGAATTGTTATTAATGTGTTGCTCAGGAAACCCAGATCTTCTTCCTCTCTCCGCAGCCGAAGGAAATCACGTGGTGCCCGTCACGTGTCTTCCCTCCGGTCCGCGCCTGCATGTTCTCCTCACACTTGACCTCCGTGACCTTTCTGGCCGATCCGAGCGCAGGTGGAGGTCTTCCCAGAGGAACGTTCATCTACGCCACTTCACCTGTGCCTGTCCAGGTAACTACAGCCTGTTAGTGGCTCATGCACTTTTGAAGGAAATAAATACATAAAATAAAGACTTCTGTTCTGCAAGATCCAATGATATTTTGGATTTTTTCATTTATTTTTTATGTCTGTAACGTTTTTTTTTTTTTTTTTTTAGTTACAGTTATTTTAGTACTTCAACTTAAACTTAATGAACATGTATCAGTTAATGTTTTAAACTCAATTAAGTAAATAAATTATTTTATTTTTTCATGGTTTTAGTTTTAGTATATGATAATAACCCTGCCAAGGATGCATTATTTTTTTTAAAGATTTTTTTTCATATAAATGTTGTTCTTTTGAACTTTATCAAATAATCCTGAAACAAAATTGTCACAGTTTCCACAACTGTGGTCGACAATGATAAAATAAATATGAAATTATCAGAAATTAGCAGATTAAAATGATTTATGAAGGATCATGTGACCCTGAAGACTGGAGGTCAACCGATAGTGGACCACGCTGGCCGATACCGATTAATCAACCGATACTGATTGAAAGCTGAAATAGTGCTTTACTATAAAATAAAAAAACAGTACAGTACTGAACCTTACTTTGTAAATGAATAAAATTATTAATATTACATATTATATATTATATATTGATAATTAAGTTAGTTTATAATACATTAACTAATGTTAACAGAAGCAACTTTAAAATGTAAAAATGTATTGTAGATGTTGAAATTAACACTCTAGCTAGATCGCTGTCTTGATATACATAAAGGCCATAGCAATGAAATAACAAGCATATGGATATTGTATGTATACTCTCACACTTTAATTGCTTCTATCCTAGAACATGTCAAGAATGATCATAAAAGTGACATAGATGAGTTTGAAGTTCTGTGTGTAAAAAAAAAACAAAAGAAAAAACAGAGCAAACGGAAAGAAAAATGTGATCTGTATTACAACTCTCTATATGAAGCACACAAACTTTATTAGAGTCACAGAAATACAAACATTTCACTGAAAAATGCACAATATACAGTCTTCCAGCACAGTGTGAAGTCTTTATGAACATTAACAACGATTTGGGACAGAAAAATAATGTAATTTAATGGAAAACTGAATGAATGAACAAATCGGTTCGCTTTCTCACGTCACTGCTTTAAATCTGCAACTTCACTGGCTAACAAATGCATTAATGTGACCAGCTGGATATAAACTAATGCAAATAGATGGTGACAGTCGAGCTATTAAGCATTTGCATCAGGCTTGTGTGTGTTTTGGTGAACTATCGGTGCTTATTAATCAGCAAAACCGATATATCGGTCGACATCTTCCGAAGACTGGAGTAACAATGTTGAAAATTGAGCTTTGCATCACAAAAATAAATCACATTTTGCAATATATCCACATAGAAAACCTTTATTTTAAATTATATTAATATTTCACATTATTACTGTTTTTTTCTATATTTTTGATCAAAGAGAAGAGACCTCTGTCTGAAATATTAGAAAGTCTACCCAACTGCAACCTATTGAGCGATAGAGTTCTTTACTTCAAGCTCACATTTTCTCTCTTTCTTGTTTCCAGGCTCCTTCTTTTTACTGGGAGATCGAGGTTGTTTCTTTCGGAGACTCTGAGGATGACAGCGGCCCTGTAGTATCGTTTGGTTTCTCCCCAGAGGCCGAGAAGAGAGACGGAGCCTGGACCAGTCCTGTGGGCACCTGTCTGTTTCACAAGTACTGACCCACTCTTTTTAACATGTTCACTGTACTCTCAACCTGTTTCTTTCTGTTCCTTTCTCTGCTTCCCATCCAAACTCCTTTCTTTTTCTGTCTCTCTCCCGCTCAGTAATGGGAGGGCGGTACACTATAATGGCTCCAGTTTGCTGCAGTGGAAGAGTGTGAGACTAGACGTGGCTCTACTTCCTGGTGAGATAGGACCGACTTTATTCATTCAGACATTAACTGCAAGCACTCAACGTCCTCAACTGTGAAGCTGTGTGCAAAAACAAAAGAAAATGTCTTTCTCTGTATTTCTGTCTTGTATTTCTTAATGCTGAAACATTATTAAATCAAGTTACATTTACGTGTCAGTAGCGCGTTACAATAAGGCTGCATATGTTAACATTAATTAACTTAATTGGTTAACATAAACTTGATTCCAGCATTTAATAATGCACTATTAAAATCAATAGTTGTATTTATTGATAATACCTAAGCTAACATGGACTAAAATGAACAGTTGTATTTTTATTAACTAACGTTAACTAAGATTAATTAATATTGTAAGAGTGTATTGCTCATTGTTAGTTGATGTTAGTTAATTAGTTAAATATAGTTAACAAATGCAACCTTAAAGTAAAGTGTTACCATTGAGTCTTATTTTAGGGAAAAACAAAACAAAAATAATAATGAAATATCAAAAAATCAAGTGAGGTTGTATAAAACTTAAGTATGTTTATGCTTAAAATAAGAAAAATGTAATATTTGCAACTGGGGTAAGTGGGGAAAAAATAGTATTTTCCCTTTAAATTATCAAGCTTATATTTCTTGCCACGTTGACAGATTTATTTATTTTTCTTGTATTTAAGCATAGAACTGGTTAATTTTGATACATTTAAGAAAACAAGTTTTAATATCATAAGCCATTCTGCTTCCGAAATAAACACACATTGGTTTAATTTTTGCAGTAAAAACCAGTGTTCAAAACAATGTAGTGCTTTGTCCCAACAAGCCAATACTTGAAAAAGTGTCTTGTTGCTAAAAAAGCTGTGCAGTTTTTCAGGAGAATAGGTTAAAGTTGAAGTTTTTGTAACTTAACTCCTCATTGCTGGTTGGCAAACATTTGACGTTATAAATCCACTATATGTCATCACTCACAATGCTATATGAATATTTAGTTGTTGTTCATATGTGTATCATGGAGTTGTTGAGCTGCTTGGGTGATGTTTGTGGTGTGTCTGGACACAGGGGATGTTGCAGGCATCGGTTGGGAGCGTTTGGAAGGCACTCCTCCTCCCCCCGGCCAGCCTCCTAAAGGAAGAGTGTACTTCACATACTGCGGTCAACGGCTCGCTCCTTATCTGGAGGACGTGGCCGGAGGCATGTGGCCCGTGGTCCACATTCAGAAGAAGGTTTGTACACAAATATGATGCATTATAAGCAAACCAGTGGTGCTCATAACTAAGTTCAAGGTGATTCGTAATGGTTTTAGTCCATTTGTAAGATATACTTGATATTCCTGAGAGTAAAAAAACAAAACGTAAAAAAAAGTGCCTGAAATAATATATTAACTTTTAAAAAATTTAAATGTAAATAAATGTATTAATTTAGCAGACGCTTTTATCCAAAGTGACTTACTGTGTTTTACATATAAATTTTTACATATCATGTGTTCCCGGGGAATCGAACCCCCAACATTGCGCTTGATAACGCAGTGCTCTACCAATTGAGCTACAGGAACATAATAATATATCAAATATTTTGAATTTAATTTTACACTGCGTTTAATTTCCTTTTAAGTTTTAGTTATTTATTTTTCTTTAAAATTCTATTTAGCTTTAATTTATATTTTTTTCCGTTTTGGTTTTTAGTATTTCTTATACTTCAACAAATTTTATTTCAGTTAGTTGTCTGGCAAAATGGATTTATTTTTTTATTTTTATTTTTCAACTAGTATCTATACTATAAATGTTTTCAATTAACTTTATTAAAAATGTTTATAGGTTTAATATTTCAATATTGTTATAACAGTAACAAGACTAGCTTTTATACCCAATATAATTACTAATGAATAATACAATTTTAAATATTAAACAGTTATTAATTTATATATGTATATATAATAAATGTTACATATAAGATCGAATAACACACTACAGTTCCAATGGAAATTAAGTACTTTAGTATCAAGTGCTTTAGTAAGTAAGTCAACACATCAAAATAAGTGTGCTTCTTTAAAACACAGCAAAAGATTATTAAAATATAATGATTTAAAATGTATTTTAATGTCATACTTAATTTGTCATCACAACAAAGATCGATTGTGGAGTGTAAATTAAACGAAGAGCTCTTGCTAACCTAAAAAGGATCATACAGTAATTATCATGAGTCATAATAATTTTCATGGGTTTTATGGTTCTGCGATTATTCAGTGACATACAAAAAAATCAAAATTAAATTCCCTTAGGATACTGTATGCTTATGTATTTGCTAGGGGTCTATGTCTTTTTTTTTTATTGTACACTGATTTCTTTTCTTTTTGTCCTTTAGCCCTGCTTTATAAACATTTTATTTGTTTATTGTGATTCTGTTTTTTTTTTTTTTTTCAGAATACGAAGATTCATGCAAACTTCGGCTGCCGGTTGTTTGCGTACGCAGAGGGACAGGCTCACCGAAATGCCGCCGATCTCTGCATGGATCTCTCAGAGGAGATCAGCGCCAACTTTGAGGCTCTGCCCTTCGCCATGGCCTCCGACAGCGACAACGACGCCGGCACGAGCGTGGCGTCTGACTCGGGCTCTCACGGTCCCCCGTGTCGCATCGCTGCGGTCGTCACAGCACAGCAGCGTCAGTGTCCACTCAGAGCAATAAAGATTTGTGCATGTACAGTACTAGCCAAAGGTTTAGAACAATTGAGATGTTTTAATGTTTTTGAAAGAAGTCTCTACTGGTCAACAAGGCTGAATTTATTTGATTAAAAATATACAGTAAAAATGTCAAATATTATTACAATTTATAATAGCTTTTCTATGTTCAATTCAATTCAAGTTTATTTGTATAGCGCTTTTTACAATACGAATCGTTACAAAGCAACTTTACAGAAAATAGTTTTTACAATATTTAGTAGATGCTTATGGTGGTGACTGTCAGTCTGTGCACGTTTGACAGGATTTTTAGAAAAAATTAATACAAGACGTAGTCAGCTAGACGATGAACATTATTAATATTATTAATTAATAATTGTTATATGATGCAGTCACACATGTAGCAATATTAGTTAGTTCTGTTTGTTGATTCAGGGTTAGCATCATCTGAAGTCCTCTGAGGGTCAGCAAGATATGTGAATATCTTTGCAAAATGAAATTTATTCCTGTGATCAAAGCTGTATTTTCAGCATTATTTCTCCGGTCTTCAGTGTCACATGATCTTCAGAAATCATTCTAATATGATGATTTGCTGCTCAAGAATCTTTTTTGATTATTGGAATTGGAAAATGTGGGAACTGATGCATTTTTATTTTTTCAGGATTCTTTGATGAATAGAAAGTTCTAAAGAAAAGCATTTAATTTAAACAGAAATCGTTTATAACTTTATCAATGTCTTTAATGTCATCAGTGTGATCAGTTTAATGCTAAATAAAAGTATTGGTTTTTTTATGAACCCCAAATTTTTAAATGGTAGTATATATCATGGCTTCCTCAAAAATATTCAGCAGCACAACTGTTTTCATCATTGATAATAATCAGAAATATTTCTTGAGCAGCAAATCATCATATTAGAATGATTTCTGAAGATCATGTGACACTGAAGACTGGAGGAATTGTGCTGAAAATACAGTGCGTTGCATTAGCAGCGCAAAAGGTTGTGGGTTCGATTCCCAGAAAAAAACTTTTTTTTAGGTAAAAAATGTTACCCCGAATGCACTGTTTATGCACTAAATGCATAAATTTACATTTAAACATATCACAAATAAATGCCGCCTTAGTGAGCAGAAGAGTCTTCTTTCAAAAACATTTTTTTTTTAAATCTTAATTATTCCAAACTTTTGGTTAGAAGCTTTTGAATTTTTTTCTTCCTACTACAGAATAAAATGAATTCTGTGACTGAATCAGGAAGGCAGATGCTATTTAAACTTGATGCTGTGGATTAAAGCGTTCTTATTATTTTGTTTTATTCACAGAGTACAGTAGTGATGCCTCTCTTCACTACAAAGTGGAACTGAGTTATGAGAATCTGGTTGTCTCTGGGCCAAACGCTCATCCTCCACCGATTGCTGATGATGAGAGCGATGATGAAGATGATGAAGATATCCCTAGGGTATGAAGAGCTCATAACAAGGCCTTTGACTTCCTCACAAGACATTTACACACTATACACCACTCACACAGTGACTCCGAGCTGTCTTTTCAAAGAAAACCTGTTTCTTTCTCTTGCCTTCTCTCTGTAAAGGAGGATCATTACGCTTTGCTAGTGAAAGCGTGGGAAACCAAAGTTTTTCCAACCATTCGCCGTCGTTTCAGGAACGAGGCAGAGAGGAAGTCCGGTCTTGACCAGATCAAAGGAGCCCTTCAGCTGGGTGAATGAACGCCCGCATTTCTCAGTGGCTACGGACACTTCAGCATAGTTTTTAAAATAGTACTTAATAGGGATGTCAACGATTAATCGATGATCGATTAATTGTCGATAAGAGATGCAATCGATTAAGGCTATCGATGGTCGGTTAACCGATTCAGTGTTGGGCTGCGTGCGGCTCATGCGCACTCAACACATGCGAGCGGCTGTGAGTGACGGTGACGATATATAAAAGCATCATCATTCATTCACAATGTACAAATTAAGCTTTTAATGTGATTTAAACTTTAAAGTACATTAAAATAGAAACAACATAAAAGTTCTTCAACATTAAATGCAATAGAAATGTAGTTACTAATCATTTCATCAGATAACTGTTTTATATCGTGCGCTTTGCAGGGCTGCGGGACACAGTGACAGGACAGGTAGTCTATTCATTCCTACAACTTGTTAATTCATTCCTACGAATTATTAATGTGGCAATTGTCCATGTTTCATTAATTTTGTTCCCTAAATAACCCATGATTTAAGTGAAATAAGGGAACAAATTAATAAATCGAACGAATTCTTAATTCATGAAATCTTTAATTTCCCTTCCCATGTTTACCACAGTAAGAGATGCGAAAACAGTTATTAAAAGCGAAAGATAATAAAATAAACCTGGGAAATGAGAGGGTTAGACTATGAAGATTTAGGAAAAGAAACAATGCCTAAATATACTGAATTTGTGGAAATTCGTGACCAACCGGCAAACCAGAACAAAGCCGCGTAAATGAAGACTATGGGGTCCAAAAGCATGGTCGCGATCTAACATTTTCCAGTTAACCTATTATTCCTCTAATAAACAAAGCTTTTATACCACACTTGTCAGATCTTTATCAGATCTTATCATTTCTAAATAAATGATTGCTGGATTCAAAACAGCGATTAATAGGCGCTGTGACCGACACATTCCTGGAGCATTCAGTTTAAATAGACCGTAGTATACCGGTCCACTCTGCTGTTATGCCAAGGACGTTTTTGCTCATATGAAGAGGATCATCTTTTCCGTCTATATGCGAATGCGTGTTAAGTACAAGCCTAGTTTACATTATAAATAATAGTTTAACATTCAAATACATTGCGAATATGGAAACATTTCGATTTGTGCCGAATGAGACATGAGCAATAACCTCCAAGCCGCGCTCGCTCATCCTCGTCTGCACGCATGCACTGTCACGATCTAATGCGCTGTATGCCGGATTTTTAAAAATCTGACATTTTCTAGGACAGAATCCAGCAGGATCAAATTAATGTGAGCAACTGTGTTTTGGTGCAGCAGCGCCGATGTAGTTCACTTAATGTGCAGCGCAGTCACACGCGCTCCACATTTCGGATAATTTTATACAATAATGTCAGTTGAAAACATTGCAATTGTGCTTTAAAATACAACAACGAGCACCACAAAACCATTTAAAGAGGCGCGTTCAGCGTTCTCCGTGCGGGATTGGAAACTGTCAACAAAGTAAAATGACCTCAAAAGTATGGCGCGCTCTCTTCATTTTATCAAATGATCATAATCGCATCTATTCATTTTATAATCCTGCTACTAGCATTTTATTCAGACTAAAACCTCTTTAATTCAAGTGAGAAAGCGTTTTGTATGTGTGTGTGGCTTTTGCACATCCTGTCATACCGCTGACTGCGTGCCTGCAATAGACGCATTTTGCAGTATTATGGTTAACGATTAATCGATTAATTGATCGTTAATTTAAACGACGATCGATCATGGAAATAATCGAAATTTGACATCCCTAGTACTTAATATGTACTTTAAAAGAAATGCTAAATGAATCTAATGTTTTTAGACACTTAATTGCATTCAAATGCAACAGATTTTATCATTTTAAATTATATAAAATGCATTTAGCTGAGGTTTAAAATGCTTTTTGACCTACTTAAGTAGGATCTTTATATGTAATTGCATAATTACTTCTACTGTCTTTGAAATGCGGTTAAAGTACTGCTGAATGTACAGAAACACTCAAATAGACTTTAATTTTAATGTGTTTTAGCCTATTTGTGATGATGAAGTTGCAATTTAGTATATTTACAGTACAGTTAAAATTATAATTATGTACTGCACTTATGTTTTAGTATGTTAGTCAACACATCAAAAGGAGTGTACTTGATGATTGCAATGATTTAAAATGTACTTTTAAGTTAACCTTTTAGAACAATTGCAAAGGTCACTATTACAAAGGTACACTAAAAGTGGACTTAAGTGTGTTCAGAAACAGTCATGAAAGTGTATCTTTTAAGTCACTTAATTGGCCTTTTATTATTTAATTGTATTATCTGCAAGTACAGTATTTTTACAAGTGCACATCCAGCACATATGTGTCTAATATGAATAATGCTCTGATGTCTGTCAGGAATGGTGGACATCGCACGTCAGACTGTTGAGTTCCTGTATGAGGAGAATGGAGGGATTCCTCGTGACCTCTACCTTCCAACCATCGAGGATATCAAAGATGAAGCTAATAAATTCACCATCGACAAAGTCCGTAAAGGTCTGTTTAAAATACACGTTGTCTGAGATTCTCTGCACTTTTCTGTTTTGTTTTTTAGTCAGCTTTTAGCATTTTACATTTACATTTAGTCATTTAGCAGACGCTTTTATCCAAAGGGACTTACAAATGAGGACATTGAAACAATCCAAAAAAACTAAAAGAGAAATGATACACAAGTGCTATAACAAGTCTCAGTTAGCTTAAGTCAATAGTCCAGCCTGGACAGAACAAGAGCTTGAACAAGGAGTTGTGCAGCATGTTCCGAAAAGAAAGGCCCTGATCTTCTTGATGTTGAATAAAGCAAATCTGCAGTTTTAGCAATGTGGTCTGAGAAAGTCAGCTGATCATAAATCATAACTCCAAGGATTCTAGCTGTTTTTGAAGGAGTTATGGTTGATGTGCCAAACTTGATGGTGAAATTGTGATGAAATGATGGGTTTGCTGAAACCACAAGCAGTTCTGTCTTGGCAAGGTTGAGTTGAAGGTGATGGTCCATCATCCAGCAAGAAATGTCTGCTAGACAAGCTGAGATGTGAATAGCAACCGTCGGATCATCAGGATGGAATGAGAGGTAGAGTTGAGTGTCATCAGCATAGCAGTGGTATGAAAAGCCATGTTTCTGAATGACAGAACCTAATGATGCCATGTAGACAGAGAAGAGAAGTGGTCCAAGAACTGAGCCCTGAGGCACCCCGGTAGTTAGATTTGGACTTGGACACCTCACCTCTCCAAGATACTTTGAAGGTCCTATTTGATAGGTACAACTCAAACCACTGGAGTGCAGTTCCAGAGATGCATTTGTCAGTAGGGTTTACAGGAGAATCTGGTGGTTAACTGTGTCAGAAGCAGCGTTATTGAAGATTCGGATTCCGCTCTTGCCAGTCTTAGGGCTTGATCAACTGAAAGCAAGGCAGTCACGGTTGAATGTCAACTTCTGAAGCCAGATTGGTTGCTGTTGAGGTTGTGCTGTGTGAGAAAGACAGAGACTTGGTTGAACACAGCTTGTTCAAGTGTTTTTGCAATGAAAGGAAGAAGGGACACTGGTCTTGTAGTTCATTTTGAATTACTTCTAGAAATAAAGCTTAAATAAATTAGAATATAACATTCAACGTATCCGCCACAGTAACAGGTTACCAGTATCACTGTTTCCCTCAGGTTTGACAGTGGGCATCCGCTGCCCGGAGGGAAACAACAGCAGTAGCAGCACAGCCCTGCCCAAGTTTGCCATCCGGGGCATGCTGAAGACCTTCGGCCTGCATGGAGTCGTGCTCGATGTCGACTCTGTGAGTATCTGCATCAGTCAAATTGGGGTTTACTATTTAGTATATTTAACAGAATTAACTAACTCCACAAAACAAATTATAAATTTCACAAAAAAAAAAAATATATATATTGTTTTATAAATTGAAATTATATAAGTAAATTAATGAAATACTTTTTTCATATTCATGACAATTGACTCTTTGCACGCTTTATTCTTAATTGTACTTAGTATTATTTATAATATAATTTTAAACATAAATGTAAATATGTTTTATTCACTTTAGTTAAGTGTATAGATAATATAAATAAACCTTACAAAAAGCCTAATTTCACATATAAAATAAATATATATAAAAAATTAAATATATAGATGAAAATTAAATAATTTTCGCATATTCATGAAAATTGACTTATTTGGTGTATTTATTTATTTATTATGTTTTGGCAATTTTGAACAGTAAAAAATCAGCAAAAGGGTTAGGGAGATTTTTTTGTTTTTGTTTTTCAAATAAAGCTTTATTGAAATATTTTGCATATTCATGCATATTGATTCTTGTATGCAGTTGGATTTCTTATTTCTAGTTCTATTTAATTTATTTTATTTTTATTTTTTATATTTTGGCAGTTTTGATTTTAGGACTTAATGAGAAGCATCCTTGCACAACAGTTTTTTCCTATTAATATCAGCAAAGGTCAATGCAATACAACCATGATTGAATAATGTATAAATACTTCGCATTTTACATATAAACATATACAGTACATGAAAAAAAAACACACCATTTATAACAGTCCGTGGCTGTTCTTTGCAGGCTGTGATAATCGTTACATTCACCAGCCTTTTAACCTGCTTTAACTGCACCTGTTTCTAATGCAACTTGATTTGTGTGTGTTCAGTCCAGTGAGCTGGTGCAGGTGGAGACGTATCTCCGCAGTGAGGGGGTGTTAGTTCGGTACTGGTACCCCATTGAGATGCTGGAGCGGCCCCCAGCAGGGTCCCGCAGGGCTGCAGCGAATGGCTTGGTGTCTCTAGACAGCAGCAACATCCAGATTCACCGGTAATGCATTTATAGACGCATTTCTTATTGTAAATTAAAAAATGTCAGGTTTTTATTGAAATAGTTCTCCTTTTTAAACACCATTCTTGATTAGCATTCAGCACTGTGAGTGTGTGTGTGTGTGTGTTTCAGGGAGCTGCTGCGCTGTGAAGGTGCTCTGGCACGTCTCTACTGCCGCATGGCTTTACTCAACATCTTTGCTCCCAAGAGCCCTCACACATTCACACGTCTCTTCCACATCCCCGCCGTGCGAGACATCACACTCGAGCACCTGCAGCTCCTGTCCAATCAGCTGCTGGCTCCGCCTCTGCCAGGTGATGTCATACCAATAATTTAATGAACACAGGCTGCCCACTTGTTTGGTCCAAAATTAGGAATAGTTCACCCAAACAATAACATTAGCTGAAAATGTGCTCACCCTCCTGCCTTCCAAGATCTTCATCAGATCTGGAGAACTTTAGCATCGCATCAGTGTCTCATCAGTGGATGCTCTGCAGTGAATGGGTACCGTCAGAATGAGAGAGATTATATAACATTTAGTCCATCCATCTCATAGTAGCCTAGCAAAATTGTATTAACAGTAGAAGTGAAATCTTCTTGTAGTCTTTAAATCTGGGTACTGTCTTACGTTTTAAAATCACTTACAGAGAAAGTTTGGTCCCATCAGGCTAATGACAGTCATGACTCATGCCACTGTACGCATTTTCTTTTTCTTTAGTTTTCATTCACGATGTTTAACAACACAAATTATACGTTAGTTATTTCATGACACACTCGTTCTATGTGATTTTGGTGGCACCTATTGTTGTGGGTGTATTATTGACATGTCAAAGTCTAGACCCTGTATATAAGACGAGCGCGTTTTTTCAGATGTATTTCCAAGAAAAAAAACATCATCTTATATTCGGAACAATACGGTACATACTAAGGGAAAAAAAACAATGACTGAAGTGCATTCATCAGAATAAAACTCACTTTTCTGTATGTGTTGATTTCCCTTTGTCGTCTGTAGATGGCAGAATCAGTTCAAACTCTATTCTGCTGGCTCAGTCCGTCCTCCACGAGCTGCAGGGCGAGAGCTGCTCCCCGACCGAACTCTTCTATCAGGGGAACGCTGGGAGCATCGGCGAGTGGCTGACGGTGGCCATCAGCAGAGCCCTGCATCAGGGAGAGGACAGCCTCCTCGAGCTCACCAAACAGATCTGCTGCTTCCTGCAGGTACCAACACCTCAACTGATTTATGACCGATTCTGCATCTCCCCTACAGGGATAAATTACTATTATCATTATTATCCTAAATATTATGATTTTTATTTAGACAGAATAGAACAGTGTTATTTTCTGGGTTTTTTTTTTTTTTTGTTATTTTTATAATTTTGGAATTTTTTGTCTGTATAGTTTTCAAGTTTTTATTTTAAGTTTATTTTAGTACTTGCACTTTAAACAAAAATTAAAAATGTTGGGAGCTGGTTGAAATAATAAAATATTTTTTTATCATATTTATTGGGTAACGTTTTATTAAAGGTGGCCTTGTTACACGTTACATGTCATGAATTTTACAACACTAACTGCTATTTTTATATTTATTAATATAAAGCAGCTTTGAAACAATATGTTTTGTATAAAGCGCTGTATGTGTGTGTGTGTGCGTGACTTTAAAGTAAAACTTAATTTGACATTGTTACAACGTGCACTTTTTTAAAATTGTGTTACACGAGTATGTTAAGAAACATAGTCATGGGAGTTAAATAATTTTCTCTTAAATTGTTATAAGTTATTTTTATGGTTATATATTTTTTTTAATGATTGCTAAAATTTCAGAGCGCTCCAGAGCAGTTCACTCTGGAAGAGTTTCCCATCACAGAGTCTAAGGTCAGCATGGACGTGAACTTCCCTGGGGCCGCATTTGTGGTCGTCTCTTGCAAAGAGAGCCAACTCAGCTGCCGCAAAGAGTGAGTTCTTACAGGTTATAATTTCAGCTAGTTATAACTCAAAGACAAGACAACATTAGTTGTGTTTGAATGACACAAGCATTTCAATTATTGAATGACCTGTTTAGTATCTCACTTTCATCAAGCAGTGAGTTTTGAATAGTGCAAGACTACGTATTTTCAAAATATGTGTGTTTTCTGTCCTTTATGCTCACAAGTGTATTTTTCTCTTAGCTCCTCTCTATATAAGGCTCCTTGGACTCGCGTAATGGTGTATGGACTTGGTCATAAGGTTCGACGAAATGGCCAGCTGAATCTGATGGAGGCAGTGTGTTACCCTCTAGACGCCTCTCCGTCCAATACAGGACTCACCCCTCCACCCACAGCCAACCAGTATCCCAGCATCATCATCCCCACTGACAGAGTGCATGTCAAACTAGGCACGTCAAGTACATGTTACATTTTTACATACATTTTTGGATTTCAGCTACTCCTAAGGTTTTACTCAGTATGTTCCATACACATAAAAATATTTTGACTTCGATAATAAACTATTCAGTAGTTAACAAAGTGGCCACTTAAATCAGCATCTGGGGAATCTCTTGTGAAAAAAAAGTGTGCTTAATTGTATCTAATGTACACTTTAGTGTATTTAAAATCTTATTAGTGTGTTTTAAAAAAAAACTGTATTTACTGATCATTTTAAATCAAGCGACACTTAAGGGACTCAAAATGAGAAACTTTCATTACTTTTTCTGAACACACTTAAGTACACTTTTAAAAAGCAGACTTTGTAATGTAAAATTACAAGTTTTACTTTGAAGTACTTTTTAAATGGTTTTAAACATCTTTAGTTATACTTTGAAGAATACACTTATTTTGATATTATGGCTATCATAATGAAGCACATGCACTTGATTATAATTTTAAGGTTAATAGATTTTAAATTCACTAAATTCCAATTTCATTGTTACAAATATATTTAAATGCATGACTTATAAGTTTTAATAGAAGTGATTTAAGTTTCCGGTAAATGTATTGTTTCATATTTCAAAGACAGTAGAATAAAGATGTACTTGAGTCCACCTAAGTACATATAAAAAGCAGTCCAACAGCTAATTGCGTTTAACAGAAAATATTTTTATTTATTTGCAATTAACATTCAGTTGGCCCTTAAGTATTTTCTTTTAAAATACATTATTTCCATAATAAGTACTCCTTTTGGAATTATGCTGAAGTGTACTTTTTTCACAAGGGTAGGCTGAATGCTTAAAGTCTAATGTGACCGCAGCATATGATCAGTAAGATGGCATATTTCATGGCATATTTAACTCATATTCTGATCACTGTCTGTAGGTGTATCTCCTCCTCCTGGTGCAGTGCTGGTATTGCACTCGTTGCCTCTTGAGTTTCCCTTGGCTATGGCCTTTGCTGAACAGCTGCTGACCTACACCATTGGGGAAACCACTGACCGCTCTGAGGATGAGCTGGACACTGTGCCCACTTCTGTTCTTATGCAGGTTGTGGAGTTGCTGGGTAAGAAACGTTCATTTATTTTGCCTCGAGGGTCCCATGAAGCATACCATTAAAACTTCAAGTGCAGTTCCATTTTTCAGGGTCACATTTGCTGTATTTGTGTTTAGGTGGGCTTCTGTGGACCACCGATCTTGCTCCGTGCATCAAGGAGCTGATCTTCCACTTGCTTGCAGAGCTTCTCCGCAAGATCCACGCCTTTGAGCGTCGAAAAACCCCATCGGGTCTTGCCAGCCAAATTACATTGCTTCTAAACCCTTGCCTAACAGTCCTTATGGTTCTTCAAACAGAGCTACGGAAACTTTACGACCACGAGACCCAAAGTTGGGGGCTAGTTGGCGGAGGTTCATGCACTTCCACTACGGGTAGTAGTGGAGCACTTGCGCTTGCTGCCGAGCGGAGCCGTTTCTCAACCTACTTCCACGCCCTGATGGAGGTGTGTCTGGCAGTCGCCGAAGTGACTCTGCCCCTGAGTACAGGTGGAGGGATTTCGGTGGTAGGTGCCCCTTCATCCACGAGCACCACTAACTGTAGCGATTCCTCATCCTCTTCGTCGTCCTCTCCGGGCCAGACGCCCCAAAGTCCAAGCTTACTTTCGAAGCGCAAAAAGGTGAAGCTAAAGCGTGAACGGACATCGGTCGCCGTTACTTCGGGAGCTGTCGTCTCAGGGAAACATGCTTCTGGAAGTGGAGGGAGACTATCTGAATGTGACAGTGCTTTACTAAACATGGCCGGAGGGAAGCCAGAGGACATGTTGTGGTTTCACCGTGGGTTGACGTTACTCTTGATTTTACGACACCTTGCTAACAAGGACCCTCAAGGTCTGGGCGTCACTGAAGATGCGGTTGCAGATGCCTGCCAAGCCTTGGTTGGCTCCACCGTTCACAGTCGTTTGCTCGTGCTCTCAGGAATCCCCACTCACTTGGAGGAATCTGTGGTGCGCAATGCAATCCGAAGGGCTTGCAACGCACACGGCGGTCTCTTCAAGGATGAGATCTTTATTCCAGTTCAGGAGGAGGACCCTAAAAAAGCCAAAGCTGAAACTTCAGGTATTCCCCAAGATCTAAAGCGAGATTGCACTGCAGGAAGCCCAAATAGCAACAATGCAACACCAGCAATGAGTGCCTCGGCTTCAGCGAGCCAGACGTCGGTCTCCAGCTCTTTACAGGGAGCTTCCAGGGCTGCAGGTGAGCTGCTAGTGAACCAAGAGCTGGTACACACTCAAACGGCACCATCTCAGCCACAAGCACCACTGGACCCCCACATAGTCTCCAGTCAGGAGAGCCTTGATGTGTCTCTTTGTAGCACTGGAAGTCAAGGTAGTCTCGGCAGCATTGGGGAGCAGTTGGATAGTGGTGCAACGTCAGTCTCAGATGGGAGCTCCATGTACACAGTTGCCTCGCCAGACATCCAAGCCAGTGTGACACGGCCAATCAAAGGCTATGCTGTCATAGAGGTAGGCGGGACCGACAACATTAATTTTATATCAGTTGTGATTGCAAGCATCTTTATTACTGTTTTTCATACGTAGTGTTAAATTGGAGTTGTTTTTTGGTATGGTATACCATGCTCATGTTTCAGATTAATTTATTATATTTTAATTTATTTATTTTACTTAAATTGCTTTTGCACTTAACCACATCAGTTTTTAATTTATGGAAAATTATGGGAAAACTGACTTTATCAGTATCACTTAAGGGTCATTATTGCAGCTGATATTTAGCCTTTTTAATGATCGGAATCAGTCGTTAAGTTTTTGCCAGAGCTAATATATCAGCCGATATTTGGCCTTTTTTAATAATTAGCATCGATCATTATGTTTTTTGGTCGGCTGATAAGCATCAGAAGGGGAACTTTTATTTTGACAGTAAGAATGCCTGCCATGTAGTGGCACAAAATATAACAAATTATTTAAATATGCATAGCATTCACAAACTCTTCCTACTGCATCAGATCTTCACCAGATTTTCAGACAATAATAAAACGCATCTAGAGCACCCTAGTAACTACATAGCAGCACGTTAGCAACCACTTAGCAGCATTAGTTGCATTTTCCATTACGTCAAAGAAATTAGATATCAAATAATGTTACCTTTTTTTGCTTTTGTCTTGTAGGTAAGGGCACGGGCCCAAGTAGAGAAGATTCGGGCCAGTCTTTTTAACAGCAGTGATCTCATTGGCCTTTCCAATTTGGAAAGAGAGGAGGAGCTAATGGAGATGACCAATGAGGAGATCCTCACCGCCTCCAGTGTAAATCAGAGTTTATTTGACACACAAGGGAGTTCAGTCCTAGAGGAGTACTTCCTTGATAAATCGATCCGAGGTTGGTTGATTTCTTTATCCCAGAATGTTAACAATGTTATTTTAATCTGTGATTCTTCTTGCAAGGGTTTGCTTTAACTTGATATCAAGTTTATTTATTCATTTTGTGTTTGTAGGAGATAAATTGGTTCCTGAAGCACGTGATGTGCTGACAGACATCTTCAAGAGCTGCATTTATGCAGAGCAGGTTCTGAGTCCGATACCAACAAAACCAGTGAAAGTATCAGACATTTATCTGAGCAAAGAGCAGATGAACTCTCAGACACCAGGAAACCTGCTCCACGTGTTTTTTACACATGTGCGGCCTCCCAAGAAGGTGCTTGATGACCAGCTCACACAGGTGAAATCCTCAGAACAGTAATTCATTTATTATCCATAAATTCATATGTTAAAAATCCACTACATGCACATTTTCCTTTGAGTCTTGCACATGCATTTCACAAAATGATAATTGATTATTGTTATGGAAATTACTACAAATTGACATATCTAGTAGTAATCCACACATATGTGTTATTATACTATTATCTTTTTCTGTTTGTTTTTTGTTAGCATCAGTATTAAGGCACAGTTGAACAGACACAAAGTATTTGACTGGGTCGAAGCATAAATTACTAAGCTTTTCTTATTGTATATGTAGATTCTCCGTAAATATGGCACAGTAAAGGCCAACAAGAACAAGCATAGCAAGGCAGGCAAAGAGCAGCACCAAGGCAAAGTGGTCAGCACAAAAAGACCCATCACCAAACCCCCGGCCAAAGAGAAGTCCATGCTGAACAGTGTGAGGTGAGAACTCACATCACGCTCGTCCGGGCATTCACCAGCATTTCAGTAGCATTCATCTGCTCTCATAAGATGCATGCTACCAGTGTAATTTTTTATATAATTGAGATACTATTATTTTTTATTAATACAAAACATTTACATTTTTAGATGTTTATATATTTATTATTTTAGTTAAAGCCTTAATTATTATGATTTTGGCATTCTTATAAAAAAATGAATAATTTGTATTATTATAAATTGAATAAAAATATATATTAGTAATGTTGCATTGGCAAGTTATAATTTTTTATAGTTGTAGGTGACTATAATAAAAGGTATGGTATATGGTGTTTTTCCAGAACTGTTCTAAGTGAGAAAAAAACAGTCCTAAAGTCAAAATCTCCTGAGAAGACCAAGCCTGATGAAAAAGACCCTGAAAAGTCTCCCGCCAAAAAGCTTGAAGGTTAATACAACCACTCAATTTATTATTTATTTAATTTCTGCATTTATTAACACAAAAACCTTATACATGGTCTGTTTGGGTGGAATCTCATGGATCTGAACACCTCACCTTTCCTCTGTCCATCAGTGCCAGAAGAGAAGTTTCTGACCCTGGAAGGTTTCCACAAGTTTACTCTAGACAGAGCCAAGCAGGATATTCGTAGTGTTTGGCGAGCGATCCTGGCGTGCGGTTACGACCTGCACTTTGAAAGGTTTGTACCTTCTCATGAACACTTCATGTTTCCACGTCTCTCTTTATTCTACTGTCTAAGAAAACTATTGGCTAGAATAATAAATGCAAGTCTCTGAATATCTTTTTTTTTTTTGTTTTGTTTTGTTTCAGATGCACATGCATCGACTCCCGACACGCTCAGAAAGCCAGTAGAAAATGGACCTTTGAGATGGACTTTGCGTTGGTCCAGTTTGTTAATCGTCTGTGCAGACACCTGGCCATCACTCCTGCTCGCCTGCATCCTCATGAAGTTTACCTCGATGCCAAGGACACTGCCGACCCTCAAGTCGCATGCTTGATAGGCGAGTCCATGTTACATTATGTTGTTAGATTTGGATTATGTATAGAAGCCCATTTCCGTCACTAATTAAAAAAAAAAAAAGTGGTTGTTGCAATTACATTATCTCTCAATTCTGACTTTTTTTCTCAGAATTGCAATGTATAAAGTCAAAATTGCGGGATAGAATTCAGTTTTTTTGTTTTATTCTGCCTTTTTCTTGCAATTGCTAGTTTACATCTCGCAACTCTGACTCTTTTTTTCTCGCAATTGCTAGTTTACATCTCGCAATTCTGACATTTTTTTTTCCTTGCAATTGCATGTTTACATCTCGCAATTCTGACTCTTTTTTTTTTTCTCGCAATTGCAAGTTTACATCTCGCAATTCTGACTCTTTTTTTCTCACAATTGCAAGTTTACATCTCTCAATTCTGACTTTTTTTTTCCTCGCAATTGCTAGTTTACATCTCTAAATTATGACTCTTTTTTTTTTTTCTCTCGCAAATGCTAGTTTACATCTCGCAATTCAGACACTTTTTTTTCCTTGCAATTGCAAGTTTACATCTCGCAATTCTGACTTTTTTTTTCTCGCAATTGCTAGTTTACATCTCTAAATTCTGACTCTTTTTTTTTTTTCTCTCGCAATTCAGACACTTTTTTTTCCTTGCAATTGCTAGTTTACATCTCGCAATTCTGACACTATTTTTCCCTCGCAATTGCTAGTTTACATCTCTAAATTCTGACTCTTTTTTTTTTCTCTCGCAAATGCTAGTTTACATCTCGCAATTCAGACACTTTTTTTTCCTTGCAATTGCAAGTTTACATCTCACAATTCTGACTCTTTTTTTATCGCAATTGCTAGTTTACATCTCACAATTCTGACACTTATTTTTTTGCTTGCAATTGCTAATTTACATCTCGCAATTCTGACTCTTTTTTTTCGCAATTGCTAGTTTACATCTCGCAATTCTGACACTTATTTTTTTGCTTGCAATTGCAAGTTTACATCTCGCAATTCTGACTCTTTTTTTTCGCAATTGCTAGTTTACATCTCGCAATTCGGACTCTTTTTTTTTCTCGCAGTTGCAAGTTTACATCTCGCAATTCTGACTCTTTTTTTTCTCACAATTGCAAGTTTACATCTCACAATTCTGACCCTTTTTTTCTCGCAATTGCTAGTTTACATCTCGTAATTCTGACTCTTTTTTTTTTTTTTTTTCTTGCAATTGCAAGTTTACATCTCGCAATTCTGACTTTTTTTTCTCGCAATTGCTAGTTTACATCTCGCAATTCGGACACTTTTTTTTTTCCTTGCAATTGCAAGTTTACATCTCGCAATTCTGACTCTTTTTTTTTTTTCTCTCGCAAATGCTAGTTTACATCTCGCAATTCAGACACTTTTTTTTCCTTGCAATTGCAAGTTTACATCTCACAATTCTGACTCTTTTTTTATCGCAATTGCTAGTTTACATCTCACAATTCTGACACTTATTTTTTTGCTTGCAATTGCTAATTTACATCTCGCAATTCTGACTCTTTTTTTTTGCAATTGCTAGTTTACATCTCGCAATTCTGACACTTATTTTTTTGCTTGCAATTGCAAGTTTACATCTCGCAATTCTGACTCTTTTTTTTCGCAATTGCTAGTTTACATCTCGCAATTCGGACTCTTTTTTTTTCTCGCAGTTGCAAGTTTACATCTCGCAATTCTGACTCTTTTTTTTCTCACAATTGCAAGTTTACATCTCACAATTCTGACCCTTTTTTTCTCGCAATTGCTAGTTTACATCTCGTAATTCTGACTCTTTTTTTTTTTTTTTTTTCTTGCAATTGCAAGTTTACATCTCGCAATTCTGACTTTTTTTTCTCGCAATTGCTAGTTTACATCTCGCAATTCGGACACTTTTTTTTTTCCTTGCAATTGCAAGTTTACATCTCGCAATTCTGACTCTTTTTTTTTTTTTCTCGCAATTGCTAGTTTACATCTCGCAATTCTGACACTTTTTTTTCCTCGCAATTGCAAGTTTACATCTCTGAATTCTGACTCTTTTTTTTTTTCTCTCGCAAATGCTAGTTTACATCTCGCAATTCAGACACTTTTTTTTCCTTGCAATTGCAAGTTTACATCTCGCAATTCTGACTTTTTTTTTCTCGCAATTGCTAGTTTACATCTCTAAATTCTGACTCTTTTTTTTTTTTCTCTCGCAATTCAGACACTTTTTTTTCCTTGCAATTGCTAGTTTACATCTCGCAATTCTGACACTATTTTTCCCTCGCAATTGCTAGTTTACATCTCTAAATTCTGACTCTTTTTTTTTCTCTCGCAAATGCTAGTTTACATCTCGCAATTCAGACACTTTTTTTTCCTTGCAATTGCAAGTTTACATCTCACAATTCTGACTCTTTTTTTATCGCAATTGCTAGTTTACATCTCACAATTCTGACACTTATTTTTTTGCTTGCAATTGCTAATTTACATCTCGCAATTCTGACTCTTTTTTTTCGCAATTGCTAGTTTACATCTCGCAATTCTGACACTTATTTTTTTGCTTGCAATTGCAAGTTTACATCTCGCAATTCTGACTCTTTTTTTTCGCAATTGCTAGTTTACATCTCGCAATTCGGACTCTTTTTTTTTCTCGCAGTTGCAAGTTTACATCTCGCAATTCTGACTCTTTTTTTTCTCACAATTGCAAGTTTACATCTCACAATTCTGACCCTTTTTTTCTCGCAATTGCTAGTTTACATCTCGTAATTCTGACTCTTTTTTTTTTTTTTTTTCTTGCAATTGCAAGTTTACATCTCGCAATTCTGACTTTTTTTTCTCGCAATTGCTAGTTTACATCTCGCAATTCGGACACTTTTTTTTTTCCTTGCAATTGCAAGTTTACATCTCGCAATTCTGACTCTTTTTTTTTTTTTCCGCAATTGCTAGTTTACATCTCGCAATTCTGACACTTTTTTTTCCTCGCAATTGCAAGTTTACATCTCTGAATTCTGACTCTTTTTTTTCCCTTGCAGTTGCTAGTTTACATCTCGCAATTCTGACACTTTTTTTTCTCGTAATTGCTAGTTTACATCTCGCAATTCTAATACTTTTTTTCCTTGCAGTTGCAAGTTTACATCTGGCAATTCTGATTCTATTTTTTTCTCGCAATTGCAAGTTTTCATCTCTCAATTCTGACTCTTTTTTTTTTTTTTTTCCCAATTGCTAATTTACATCTCCATTTCTGACTCTTTTTTTTTCTCGCAATTGCAAGTTTACATCTCTCAATTCTGACTCTTTTTTTTATCGCAATTACTAGTTTACATCTCGCAATTCTGACTCTTTTTTTTTTAGCACAATTCTGACTCACAATTGACTTCTGACTTTTTCTCATAATTGTGAGTTTGTTTCACAATTCCGAATTTCTTTTTTTCTCACAATTGCAAGTTTATGTAGCACCCTCTTCCCTCTCAGTAATGATGTACTTGAGCTCTTAAGGCGGGTACTCGGGTTCAAACTTTGCAGTCTCTCGACTTATTATAAGGGAACTCTCTTAACACCCTTCAGCACAAACACTATTCCCTATGTGTAGCTATAACCCTGACTTTTTATGTGAATATAAATTAACACAATACAAAATATTCAGATTAACCTTCAACTCAACCACTCGATGAAATCACTTCAAGTAAAACGATTACAATGTTTATTAAACCAAATATGAATTTAAATGAAAAATAGAAAATATGAAACAAAAAGGCAGAATAAATAAAAAGTAAACTACAATTAACTGCCTCTTTTAAAATGAGCACAATTGGGCAGTTAGAATATTAAATGATACACAATCTCAGATAAATGTACTTTCACAATTGTATGTCAATCTACAGAGGAATATTAAAGTTAGCTGTTGAGTATGACTCTTTTTACCAAATAATAAATCAATGTCTCTCAATATGGTTCTTACACGGTTTTAAATGCCCATCTATTTACATGTAAAATATAAGAAACTTCCCTTTAACAGAAAAGGAATATTAATAAATCAAACCCCTTGTTGCAAATAAAGCAGCAGTTATAATTTGACAGATAAACACATTAACTCACGTGGGCCCACACACACACACATACACACCCAATCACGCTCACCCCTCGTTGCAGGCCTGTAACCGTTGCTCGCGTGCGTTGTGGCCACAAAACAAAAAGATAATTGGCCGCTTCACTCCGAAGAGCCAAATAAATATTAAACTGAAATACCTTAACCGTAGTGAAGAGTCCTCCCTTGTTAGGAAACTTTAATCCCTCGGTTCTCACTGATATGCACGTCCTGACGAACCTCGCGATCCCTCGTTGCCAGGGGAACCCTGAATCTCTCGGTAATTCAGGGCGCTACCTGGATGTCCAGTCGCTAAACTTCTCCTTATCACCGTTATTCACGTTGATATTAAAAGTTCACTTTAGTAGTCACTATTTCGTTTGTAGTAAGCACTAACTCGTCTGGAACTCACACAAGTGTACTGACAAACAGAAAGTTAACTCAGCATTCAGCTTACAGCCAGCGAACTTTGTGAAAACAAAACAAATACTGCTAAATAAACTATTTCAATACTTTTCGTTGCTAAAAAATAAATAAAATCAATCAATCCTATCCGGATTAATCGCGATTCTCTCACACATACAACGGCGCGCTTTGACACACACCTGTTCCGTTCGCTTTCTTTCTTCTTCTCCTTTTCCCCTCCACTCTCAAGAACCAATCAAACTTCACATTACGTAGATATCAGGCGGGCTTAAACAATTATTCACCAATGAATAACGGACAAAACTAACTTGTTAGTAAAACCCACGTTTTGCACATGTATATTACAACCAAACTATAACACAAACGATGCTCTTAAAGGGGTAGATGCCCATATACACATTTTAATGAACTATGAATTCAGTACCCAATAAACATTATTATTAAGAGACCTAAATACTTTTTATTTAACTTTGAGGGGAATATACCTGGGTTACACTCTCCCCCCTCTTAAAATTCTCATGTCCCCATGAGATTACAGGGAAAGTCAAACTTAACTCTGTATTGTGGCCATTAAAGCTGAATTAGAGTTTACTTTGTTACACTTAGCACACTGGGCCAGTGGATGACACCAGAAGGTACCACAAACGTTTTTCTTCTCCCCAGAGTTCCCGTTCCCAAGATGTATGACCATACCCTTGTATACAATAGCTAAAGGTCTGTCTGAAGGCTTGCCGAGATTATCATAGCTTAGCTTAATGACCGGTTTTACAGTTCTCCTTGAACGTCTATCTATAGATGCTATCTCCACTGTTGGTAGGTTGCTGACTTGAACTTTCTCTTTTGGTAACTCCTCCACTTCCATTTCAGGGTTTGAATAGGAATTCTCTCTCATATTCTCTTCCAGACTTTTCTCAGACACCTTGTCTTTTAAAGTTCTACTTCCATCAGCACTGTGCACAACCTTCTCACCAACAAGTTCAGGTAATAATGTGTGCAGTGTCTTGGTCTGCAGTCCACTTCGGTCTGGTACATGGTAGCAAATATCATCCTCACTCTCAGAAGACGTTTCTACTCTGTTAGGTTCATTCATAGTAGCTACTTTTTCTCTTAATTGTTTTTTCTTCACACTTTGTGCCCTAGTTACTGGAGGTCTTATTTCCTCTCCACCACTCAGTGCAGGAATTCTGACACTGTCTCCAATTGGCAACAGATGATCTCTGTGGAGAGTCCTCAATCGTCCAGTTCCTGTCTCAGGTCTTAGCTTATATACAGGTAAGTGTCTTAACCTCTCCACTACTATGTAAGGCACAGAATTCCACCTGTCCTCCAATTTTTGCTTTCCTGTTTGAGCCAGGTTTCGAATGAAAACACGATCTCCTTTTTCCAACATTTGAGGTTTCACTCTTTTGTCATAATGTTGTTTATTCCGTTGATGATTTTTCAAAGAAGCCTCCTCTGCTAATTGGTAAGCTTCTTGAAGTTCATGTCTCATTCTTTCCACATACTGCTGATATGTTACTTCATTATCTCCATTAGGTGAAGTTGCAAAACAAAGATCCACAGGTAGGCGAGCCTCCCGCCCAAACAATAGATAGTACGGCGAGTAACCAGTCGCTTCGTTCTTGGTACAATTATAAGCATGTACCAGCTGGCTAATATGTTGGCTCCACTTTGCTTTCTTTGCAGGATCAAGGGTACCCAACATTGAAAGAAGGGTGCGATTGAATCGCTCAGGTTGAGGGTCACCCTGCGGATGGTAAGGTGAGGTACGAGATTTTCGGATCCCCAACATTCCCAGAAGCTCTTTAATGAGACGGCTCTCAAAGTCTCTGCCTTGATCAGAATGTATTCTTGCGGGCAATCCATAGTGGACAAAAAATTTCTCACACAGAACCTTGGCCACGGTCACAGCTCTTTGATCCTTTGTAGGGAAGGCTTGAGCATAACGTGTAAAATGATCTGTTATGACCAGTACATTTGCAATCCCTTTTGAATCAGGTTCTATGGAGAGGAAATCCATACATACAAGATCTAAAGGCCCACTGCTAGTGATGCGATTCAGTGGCGATGACCTCTGTGGCAAAGTTTTCCTGACCACACACTTTCCACAAGTCTTCACATACCGATCAATGTCCTGGTGCATTTTAGGCCAGTAGAACCTATCTCTTAGCAGTTCAAAAGTCCGCTCAACCCCCAAGTGACCTGCATCATCATGCAAGGATTTCATTACCTGAAGATGGAACTTCTCAGGTAAAACCATTTGCCATCTTTCTTTTCCATCTTGATCAGTAATTACTCTATATAGAAGATTGTCTCTGATGGTTAATTTTTGGCTTTGTCGTTGTAATAATGCCACAGCTGGATTTGAGCTTTTGGGCATGGTAAGCACCTTGTTTGAAACCACTTCATTTTTTACTGGAGAAATGATGGAGTCTTGGTCCTGAGCTGACCTTAGATCTTCGTGTGTCCACAACTCCATTTGACCAATTTCAAGCTCGGTAGGACAAGCATACATTGTTGGAATACTTTGTGGAGAGACACAGAGTTGGTCTATCAACCTTGAAGGAGACTCACCACCTAAAGACGAGCTGGTTAGTTGACATACAGCTTTTACTGCTGTTTGTGGTATTTCTGCCCACTCTTCAGACTCCATGCTGAAAGGATATCGAGACAATACGTCCGCATCCACATTTTGCTTTCCTGGCTTGTACTGTAAGCTAAAATCATAAGTGGCTAATGCGGCAAGCCATCGATGTCCCGTGGCATTCAACTTGGCACTGGTCAAGATGTAAGTTAGTGGATTATTATCAGTTCTCACGACAAACTTGACGCCATACAAGTAGTCATGGAACTTATCAACTACTGCCCACTTAAGAGCCAGGAACTCAAGTTGGTGTGTGGGATAACGCTGCTCGGTAGAACTTAACTTTCGGCTTGCATAAGCCACTGGACGCAACCCCTCTGGGTATTCTTGATTCAGTACTGCACCTAAACCATTCGAACTGGCGTCAACATGAAGCACATATGGCTTAGTGGAATCTGCAAAAGCCAAGACTGGGGCATTAGTAAGGCAGTGAACAATCTTCCTGAAGGCCTCTGTACATGCTTGATTCCAGCGTTCACCAAAGGGTTCCATTTCCTTGAAATATTTCCCTGTTGAAGCATTGTCTCTTTTCCCTTTCACTGGTGGATAACCTTTGGTAAGGTCTGTCAGTGGTCTTACAATTGCGGAATAATCCTTAATAAAGCGCCGGTAAAACCCACAGAATCCTAGGAATGACCGCAAGGACTTGAGATCAGTAGGCATTTTCCAGCGAGTGACTGCTTCCACCTTCTCTGGGTCTGGGGCAATTCCAGAAGCAGAAACAATATGTCCTACATACTTGACTTTCTCTTGGCAGAATTGGCATTTATCAATGGACACTTTTAGCCCAAACTCCTCAAGACGGTCAAGCACTTTGAAGAGTCTCTCTTCATGTTCTTCCAGAGTACGACCAAACACAATCAAATCATCCAGATAGACAATAACTTGCAGTAAATGCATGTCTCCTACTACCTTTTCCATAAGCCGCTGGAACGTAGCAGGAGCTCCAGTAACTCCCTGTGGCATGCGCTCAAACTGATAAAATCCCAATGGGCATATGAATGCAGTCCTTTCCTTGCTCTCCTCTGCCATCTCGACCTGATAGTAACCACTTCGCAAGTCTAATACTGTAAACCATCTGCTACCAGACAAGCAATCCAACACATCATCTATTCTCGGGGTTGTGTACTGGTCAGGAATAGTTCGACGGTTGAGTGTGCGATAGTCAATGCACATCCTCACACTTCCATTTTTCTTTCTAGCAATCACAATGGGTGATGCGTAAGGACTTCGTGACTCTTTTATTATGCCCGATGCAAGTAGGTCTTTTATGTGACGGCGCACATCGTCAATGTCGGCAGGAGTTATACGACGGGATCTCTCTCTGAATGGTCTAGGGTCATTTAATTGAATGTGATGTTTAACACCTTTTGCCAATCCAACATCCCACTCCTCAAGGGAGAACACATTGATCCTTCCAGACAGCTTTTCCCGTAACCTTTTTTCCCATTCAACAGGAATAACAGACGTGCCAAAATTAAACAAACCTGGGTCGATCTTCTTTGATTTGCTTCTCTCTCTGCAAGTCTCTGTGACCGTATCAGTTGGAAACATGTGAGCAAGAACAGTGCCAGGAGGCACAGTAACCTCTTTAGATGTTTCGTTATGCACAGGCAGCTGAAAGGTGTCCCTGTTAATAGCTGAGAAAGGCAGCACCACGGGGGGAATGAATAGTCCTGCAGGTAATTGATCATCAGCAGTGGCTTCAACTACAAAAATGTCCTTCTTCAATGGTTTTTCATACTCCATCGTACAGTCTGCATATACCTCACCTCTCGGAGGAACAACAAGAGAGCGGGGCCCCACCCATTTGACCTTCGCTTCTGGCTCTTCGGTTAAACAAAAATCAGGGTAGTTGGACTGGATTCGTAGTGCATGCAACACATTAGGAGTATTAGTGTCTCCACTCAATGCCGCTAGTCTTCCAAAAAAACTGGAATTCGTCCCAATTATCACAGGGACTTGCTGAAAACCTTGGGGCTCAGGACAAACCAATGCTAGAATGGAGATTGGTTCTTCCACTCCAGTAAAAGGAACAGGAAATGAGACATCAATCACTATGTACCCCTTGTACGGATAGCTTGAGGAGCTCAATCCCCAAATTGAAAGTCCATGAAGAGGCTGTAAAGGCACCTCAGATAGGTATTTGGAATACCAGGAGTCAAAAACAATTGTTACCTGAGACCCACTGTCTAGCAGCGCTTTGCACGGATGTCCATTTATCTTCACTGAAACAGTGGATGAAGGACCCACCAGCCCTTTTGGAAGGCAGTTTGCTTCTGAGATATCAACCTGACTTCTTGCAGAATAGCAATCACGATTACCAGCCTTAGAACTGTCTCCTGAGGCATCATTCCTTCCACTCTTCGCCTTTTTTAGAGAACGGACCAGTTTCTGAATAACCAATGAAAGATTCTCAGGAGCTTTACATTTTGTGGCAATGTGCCCATCTTCCCCGCACCGGTAACAGAAAAAATCCTCTCTATCAGTGGAAGATCTGGTCCTTGACTGAGCAGAAACAGGTTTTGATTGCTGTTGCTGAGCATGGGTTACTGGCAAACCATAGCCTACCTCCATTATTCCTAACTTCTGCTGCAGCTGTTGTATTTGTTGTTTCAGTGCTTCGACTTCATCTGGTGGTGTCTCTACACTTTTCTTAGTGGGCTTAGATTTTGACTCCAGCATCCTGTGAGCATTTGACATTTTTGGAGATTCATCACTTAATCGGGTTTTCAAGGCCTGGATCTCTGCTCTTAACTCACTTACAACTGCAAAGCTGAGTTTTTGTTCCTGACTCTGTACTGTCTTTACAGTAGTTCTGATTTTCTGTCTGGCTGCTTCACTCTCTTCTGCTTCTCGGATCTCATTTAACAGAGCTAAGAAGGTAGGTGGTTGCATTTTTCTCTCTCGCAGCCTTAACTGTAGAAGCATCAGATCTGACTCTACTGCTCCTCTAATCAATTGCTCTACTCTCACTCTATCTACCATCTGTGGGGACAGTCCACCTCTTTGTACCACTTTAGTTAATGATTTCTCTACTCTGCGGAGGAAATCAGACATAGCTTCACCACGACACTGGCGGAGAAGACGGAAAGCAAAATACAAATCTTCGCCTGATTCAGAGGTTCCGAAAGTACTTTCTAAAGCTTCTAGATATTGTAGAGCATCAGCATCAGGACTAGAAAATCTCACGGCTTTGACAATATCAAGAGCAGGCCCCTTTAAGCTCTCCACAATTCTTCTTCTTTTCTCTTTCTCAGAGCACTCACACTCTGTGATCATCATGCGAGCTTGGTCCATCCAGTTCTCCATATTTTCTTCTCCTGTCGGTGTTGGAACAGAACCAGAAAATGTACGTAACCGTCTATATGCACTACTGTCAGTGGTTTGTCTGCCCGTTTTATCCAACAGATCACCCACAGCCCTGATGATTGACTCAGGAGAACCAGCACTGTGACTGAAAGGAGAAACTAAGGATTGCAAATCCTGCATAGACTTCCCTTCTTTAGCGAGAAACATTGTCAGCTTTTCAGTAAACTTTGCAGGAGAGGGATCACACTCCTGAACTATCACCACCCTCCATGGATCTTCCCCCTCATCAGGCAGCAATACTGGTGGAGCAGTCAATGGGTTCACAGCTTCCCTACACTCACATAATACTTTTAAAGTATTAGAGCTAACACCTGTTTTGGTAGCTCTTACACGTACCCTTCCCCAAGCTTTCACAGTCTGAGCTACATCCTCAATATAGGCCACATCAGCTTCAGCCGAAACCCCTACCAGCAAAATGGCATGCGTTTCATCCACCACAGCCTCTTTGCACCATGAAATAAGTTCTGCTCGGAGCTCAGGGTTTCCACTCGAATCCATCACTGCATGCAAGATTAGAACAGAACTAAATTAAGGGTGTTTATGGTTTAACTATTAACTAGGGTGTTAGAAAAAAAAGAAAGAAAATCCCCGTACGGGCCACCACTTTATGTAGCACCCTCTTCCCTCTCAGTAATGATGTACTTGAGCTCTTAAGGCGGGTACTCGGGTTCAAACTTTGCAGTCTCTCGACTTATTATAAGGGAACTCTCTTAACACCCTTCAGCACAAACACTATTCCCTATGTGTAGCTATAACCCTGACTTTTTATGTGAATATAAATTAACACAATACAAAATATTCAGATTAACCTTCAACTCAACCACTCGATGAAATCACTTCAAGTAAAACGATTACAATGTTTATTAAACCAAATATGAATTTAAATGAAAAATAGAAAATATGAAACAAAAAGGCAGAATAAATAAAAAGTAAACTACAATTAACTGCCTCTTTTAAAATGAGCACAATTGGGCAGTTAGAATATTAAATGATACACAATCTCAGATAAATGTACTTTCACAATTGTATGTCAATCTACAGAGGAATATTAAAGTTAGCTGTTGAGTATGACTCTTTTTACCAAATAATAAATCAATGTCTCTCAATATGGTTCTTACACGGTTTTAAATGCCCATCTATTTACATGTAAAATATAAGAAACTTCCCTTTAACAGAAAAGGAATATTAATAAATCAAACCCCTTGTTGCAAATAAAGCAGCAGTTATAATTTGACAGATAAACACATTAACTCACGTGGGCCCACACACACACACATACACACCCAATCACGCTCACCCCTCGTTGCAGGCCTGTAACCGTTGCTCGCGTGCGTTGTGGCCACAAAACAAAAAGATAATTGGCCGCTTCACTCCGAAGAGCCAAATAAATATTAAACTGAAATACCTTAACCGTAGTGAAGAGTCCTCCCTTGTTAGGAAACTTTAATCCCTCGGTTCTCACTGATATGCACGTCCTGACGAACCTCGCGATCCCTCGTTGCCAGGGGAACCCTGAATCTCTCGGTAATTCAGGGCGCTACCTGGATGTCCAGTCGCTAAACTTCTCCTTATCACCGTTATTCACGTTGATATTAAAAGTTCACTTTAGTAGTCACTATTTCGTTTGTAGTAAGCACTAACTCGTCTGGAACTCACACAAGTGTACTGACAAACAGAAAGTTAACTCAGCATTCAGCTTACAGCCAGCGAACTTTGTGAAAACAAAACAAATACTGCTAAATAAACTATTTCAATACTTTTCGTTGCTAAAAAATAAATAAAATCAATCAATCCTATCCGGATTAATCGCGATTCTCTCACACATACAACGGCGCGCTTTGACACACACCTGTTCCGTTCGCTTTCTTTCTTCTTCTCCTTTTCCCCTCCACTCTCAAGAACCAATCAAACTTCACATTACGTAGATATCAGGCGGGCTTAAACAATTATTCACCAATGAATAACGGACAAAACTAACTTGTTAGTAAAACCCACGTTTTGCACATGTATATTACAACCAAACTATAACACAAACGATGCTCTTAAAGGGGTAGATGCCCATATACACATTTTAATGAACTATGAATTCAGTACCCAATAAACATTATTATTAAGAGACCTAAATACTTTTTATTTAACTTTGAGGGGAATATACCTGGGTTACATTTACATCTAACAATTGTGACTCTTTTTGTCTCGTAATTCTGCTTTATTTTTCTCACAATTGTAAGTTTGTCTCGCAATTCTGGCTTTTATTTTTTCTCAGTATCGAGACAAAAAAAAGTCATAATTACGAGATATGAACTCACAATACTGAGAAAAAAGTCAGAATTGTGAGAGAAAAAGTCACAATTACCTTATTTTATTATTTATTCAGTGGCGGAAACGGGCTTCCATAATTATGAGATGTACAGGCACCAAGTTTTTAACCCCAGTGTGCGGTGCACGTCATTCTGATCACACAGGCGTTCCTGTGGAGAGTTTGCGTCTGCGGTTTGCTCTGCTGCAGTCGCTCAACAGCACGCTGGAGAGCTTCTTCCTGCCGTTAGTCGAGCTGAGGCTGACACAAACCTATCAAAACAGCATCGCAGCGCTTCTGTGCGAGGCCAAAGGTCAGTCATCGCATGTACAGGGACACTGGTCTTGGTCAGGATTGTTTCTTTATTAGCTAGATAGAAGAATACTTAAAAAGTACCATGTTTTTTTGGATTGGCTGTGGAATATATAGATTATTTTCAATATATTGAATATTTGTGATCTGTATTATTTTCTTGGCAGTATGAAATGAAGCAGCATTGTGTATATTGTAATGATTTAAAAGCTCTTTTTTATTTGGCCATTAAGTTTCCCAAGTTTTGTCCTTGTGTGGCATTTTTTGTTCTCCAATACCACGGTGATATCAAATTATTCATTGAAGTGCTTTGGAGAACCGTCTTTGTCAATGTTAAATGTTAATGTACCACAGTATAGTATTAAAAGAATATTAAGTGAATATATTCCCTTATGAAAATAAGTAAACTTTTTAAAATAGTATTTATTACAGAAATAGTACACTTCACTTAAGTGTGAACTGAATGTAATGATTTCAGACATTTCATTGCATGTTCAGAAGGTTTTGTTATATTTATATTAAATGCAGTTAGCTGAACTTTAGAGTGTTTTGACTTAAGTACATTTTCCTAATTATATTGTCTTTGAAATATGGTTAAGTTAAAGCTGAATGTACTGACAGGCATTTATGATAAACTAAAATATACTTCAGTGTCGTTTCTATTGAAACTTGTATGGTCATGTATTTGTTATTACATATAACATTGAAAAATTTTAATATATTAACTTGATTAAATGTATTATCAAATAACTATACATTTAAAATTATGATCAAGCATTTTAAACTTTTTTCATGTTAGTCGACACATTAAAATTAGTCTACCTCTTTAAAACATGACAAAAGATTATTAAAATATAATGATTTAAAGTGTACTTCAGAGTAAAACTTTAAATTTGACATTATTAATTAAAAAGTGTTCTTAACTGTGTTAACATAGTCATGAAAGTGTCTTTTATGTCATTAATATTATATGCAAGTAGTTTTTTTTAAAGATTTGAAGTACACTACAGGGTGTGCATTCAGTGCATTTAAGAGCGCTTGTTTTTCACAAGGGTTTTTTTCTCATGATCTCATTTTTGTAGGACTGATTTTTTACGACACCAAAGTGACTTTTATGAACCGGGTGTTGAACGCAAGCGTGCAGCGCACAGCGGATCACGCCGCGCCGGAGATCACGCTCGACCCGCTGGAGATAGTGGGAGGTAAACCAGTGAAGTGTCTCTTACTCAGACGAGGGTCTGTGCTATCAGTTCCTCATTCTTACGATGTGTCCCGCAGGTGAGACGCGTGCAGCAGAGAACACGTACTTCTGCCAGGCGGCGCGTCAGCTGTCCTGCGTCCCCTCGTCTCAGCTGTGTGTGCGGATCGCCAGCGGAGGAGACCCCACCTACGCGTTTAACATCCGCTTCACCGGGGAGGAGGTCCACGGCACCAGTCAGTGTCACACACCGCTTTCATGCACCAAACACTACACTTCCAACATAACAGCTGCTCCTTCTGTGATGTACTGTATTGCATTATTCCTCCTGTCATTTATATAGGTTTTATTAGCATTTTGAAATAGCCTTTCTATTTATGTTTTCATTTTAGTCATTTTGTTATGCAATTTAACATTTACATTTAGCAGATGTCTTTATCCCAAGCCACTTACAAAGGAGGACAATGGAAGCAATCAAAATCAACAAGAGAGCAGTGATATGCAAGTGCTTTAACAAGTCTCAGTTAGCTTAATGCTGTACACAGAGCAAAGTAAAAAAAAATTATAATCATATAATAAAAAGAAAACAGATGGAATGGAAAAAGAAAAGAGCAAGCTAGTGTTCGAGGCCTTTTTTGATTTTGTTAATTGTATAATAAATACAAAGAAAACAAATACATATATTGATTAAAGATTAGAGAAGCAAGTGTTCGTTTCTGTTTTGTTTCTCAGGCGGCTCATTCAGGCATTTCTTGTGGCAAGTGTGTAAGGAGCTGCAGAGTTCGGCGCTCTCTCTTCTCCTCCCGTGTCCCAGCGCTGCCGCTAATCGCAATAAGGTGCACCTGCATGTTTGATCTGCTGGATTTCCTCCTTCCTTCAAGAGCTACAGGATGATTGCACATGCTCTCAGCTTGACTCGTGTGTGTGTGTGTGTGTGTGTGTGTGTGTGTGTGTGTGTGTGTTGCAGGGGAAGTTCATTCTGACGCCGTGCCCCATCACTTACGCAGAAGAGCAGCTGCTGAACTTCTTCGGCCAGCTGCTGGGGATTGCCATCCGGGCGGATGTGCCTCTGCCTCTGGATCTGCTCGGATCCTTCTGGAAGGGTTTGGTCGGGGAAGCACTCGACCCAGAGTCTGATTTTCGAGAAGCCGACCTGCTCACATACAACTACATCAAGAAGTTTGAGAATGTAAACTATAATTAATATTATACTGCGAATAGCCTCCATTTTCTTGAAGCAAAATGTGATTTTTTTTATTTATTTTACTGGAGCCAATGTAATGTCAATCAAGTTATTGCTTTCATCATTCCAGGATCATAATTTCTACATTTATCACTTTAATACACTTGTTGAAAATGTTTTATTAAAATTTTATTTTGGTGATTAGCTGAAATAACAAAAACTCAAATAAATATGGAAACTGTATAGACTTGTATATAATATATATAAAAACACAAAAAATTAAACTAAATTAAAAAAAAATTTATATAAAACTTAATACAAAAAAATATGAAAAATGTAATAACTGATAGAAATTATATTATAGTTTTTATCTCATTACTGCAGATAATTTAATATTAATGAAAGAAGTGGGCACTTAAGTGACTTAAAGAGAGACACTTTCAGGACTGTTTAACACACTTAAGCACACTTTTAAAAAGTGTAAATAATGTCAAAATAAAATGTAAATAATTGTTTTAATAATTTTTTTATTATGTCTTTTAACAGTTACACTCATGCCGATGTGTTGATTAACATATTAAAGCACATGTAAAGCACTCGATTATAATTTTAAATGTAGTGTGTTATTCAGTGTTACATGTAAAGTTAATATATTTGTAATGATGAAGTTGCAATTTATTACATTTAAAATATAAGATTCAATAGAAAAGCTTTAAAGTGTATTTTAGTTAGTCATAAATGCTTGTCAGTACATTCAGCAGTACTTAAATCATATTTCAAAGACGATAGAAGTAATTATGAACTGCATAAAAAGATGTACTTCATTTCTACTTAACTAGGTCAAAAACACTCTAAAGTTCAGCAAATTGCATTTACTATATTAATTATGCAATTGACATTAAATGTCTGAAAGCATTACATTCAGTTCACACTTAAGTATATTATTTCCGTAACAAGTCATCATTTTAAAAATATGCTGAGTGTGTTCTTCATCACCTTCTGCTTTAATGCTGCTCCCGTTGTTTTGTTCTCCTGTCATGTTCACAGCTGGCCGATGAGGCGGAGCTGGAAGCGCTGTGTGCTGAAGTCTCGTCACAGAGCCACATGGGCGAGAGCCCAGATTCACCGAGCCGTCCCTGCTGCACATTCACCTACATCACCATGACCGGAGAGGAAGTAGAGCTGTGCCATGGAGGACGTGACATCACCGTCAGGTAAGGGACGGTTCACCCAAAAATACACATTTCTGTCATCATTTACTTACCCTCAATTTGTAACAAACCTGTATGAGTTTATATCTTCTTTAAACACAAAATATTTGTTTTGAAGAATGTCTGCTGATGGTAGCCATAGTGTAACTGTCCCAGTGAAATTTTTTAAAAGGGCAAAATCACAAAATAATTTAGGGGAGGGCTCCTCAACTGAAAACAACAAAAATCAGTGTAGTGCATCCCAAAGTGTCTAGATAAAATAAAGGCTGTCCACAGATCATTACAGCATGTGCATGGAAAAACCACCTGTAGCATTTATCATTTTATCAAAATAAAGGACAAAACAAATGTTTCTGGTTGAATGAAACTCACTCAGTCCTCAATGATGATAGAAGATGAAAAAATCCAATAGTCCAATAGCATTATAGTAAACTAAAATTAAAAACATAAAAAAATGTTGCTTGAAATAAAGTAAATGGTAACTGAAATAAAAAGGCAACACTTTAACTTGATTTACTGAAATAACAAAAACTGGAAACTGTATAGACTAAAAACAAATGACTAAAAATGACCAAAAACGTAAAAAAAAATGTTAACAAAAATGTTTATGAAATCGAACAAAAAAGAACCGTTTTTATTCTCAAATTACTGCAGATAGTTTAATATTAATTAAATAAGAGGGCACTTAAGTGACCTAAAGAGAGACACTTTCAAGACTGTTTACCACATTTAAGCGCACTTTTAAAAGTAAATAATGTCAAATTTAAAAAAATAAATAAATAAATAATAGTTTTAATAATCTTTTATCATGTTTTTTTACAATTATTTGTATAATGTCATTTGACGGTATCCACTACAGAAGTCTGTTTTTGGGTGAATTATTAGCTGAGGTTCTACTTTATATTAGATTCAAAAATGGATTTATTATTTTCTTCGGTAGGGATGCTTGAATAAAGAAATGTGAGCTGCTTCTTGAATGTGTTGTAAAGTTAAGAGATGCATGTACTTGTGTTTGTTCAGCTGGGAGAATAAGGAGGTGTATGTGCGAGCGGTGCGAGATCTGCGCCTGCGGGAGCTGCAGAATGTGGAGTGTATGTCGGCGGTCCGCGCCGGGCTGGGCTCCATCATACCCCTGCAGCTCCTGACCTTACTGAGCCCCGCTGAGGTGGAGCTGCGCACCTGCGGCCTGCCGGACATCAACCTGGAGTTCCTCAAGGTCAGACAGTGAACGCTTCCTTTCAGAGCTTGACATTTTACAGCTTGCGTTCATCTTTGTTGACTTGCTGCTCGTCCCCCGTGAAAAAGAAGTGCACGTGCATATTCGCGCAAAAATGAAACTTTCCTGTTCATTTACTCAAACCTCGGGCCATCTAAGATGTAAGAGAACAGTGAAGACGATTTTTAGCTGAAACCGTACTCCTTTGTGATCCAAAAAATGATCAAGAGACACAAAATGAATCATTGTGGCTCCCGACGATATATTTAGGTCTTATGAAGCGAAATGATCAGTCTGTGCAAGAAACTGAACATTATTTACAACATTATTACCGTATTTTCCGGACTATAAGTTGCACCTAAGTATAAGTCGCATCAGTCCAAAACTGCTTCATTACGAGGAAAAAAACAAGTAGTTTTTAAGTAGTTAAATATAGTATAAATATAAGTAGTATACCGTTTACAGCCACGAGAGGGTGCTCTGTGTTTTCAGAGTATGCTACAGGAGCACTTTGAGCAGCATAGAGCGCCCTCTCGCGGCTGTAGACGGTATGTTACTTATATTTATACTATATTTATATTTAACTACTTAAAAACGAATTGTTTTTTTCCTTTAGTAACAATATTAAAAATAATGTTCAGTTTCTTGCACAGACTGATTGTTTCGCTTCATAAGACTTCAATATATCATCAGAAGTCAACGGTATTAATTGTGTATTACATGATATGCTTTTTATTTATTTTTTAGCCATTGACTTGAATTACCAAAATCTTTCTTTACTATTCGACTGAAGAAAAATGTTACCTACTAACCAAATTTGTAATTTTTAGGTGAAATATCGCTTTAGTTAAAAGCACTCTTAAGTTCAGCTAATTGCATTTAATGTAAATTTAAGTTTCATTTAATTGCAATTAACATGTGGTTTTCCACAAATGTTCCATTCAGTCGGTACTTTGAGCGAACATCTTCCCTGCATTAATTCTGCGATCAGTTTTCTTTTGTTGATCATTTAGAGGACATTTTTGTGAAATTTCACAAGGATGATCCACGTCCCTCACACGAAGGAGTTGTGTGTCACTCTGAAGCTGTTTATTTTGACTAGTTTCCTAACCGAACCGGTTCTCCTGATCCCGTTCATCCAGGCTCACACCATGTATCAGGTGGGACTGATGGAGACGGACCAGCACATTGAGTTCTTCTGGGCCGCGCTCGAGATGTTCACGCAGGAGGAGCTCAGCAAGTTCATCAAGTTCGCCTGCAACCAGGAGCGAATCCCCTTCACATGCCCCTGTAAAGACGGCGGCCCCGACACGGCTCACGTGCCCCCCTACCCCATGAAGATCGCCCCCCCTGATGGGGCAGTGGGTGAGTGTCAAACCATCATACTGCATATAATAAATAACATTTTTAAATACGTTAAAATGGAAGAAAGTAGCACTGTATTTTGATCAAATAAATGCAGCCTTGGTTGAACATAAGATATTCAAGGGACCGTTCCTCAAAAAATGAAAATGGTTGAAAAGTTGTTCCTAAACCTTTGTCTTGTTTGATTGAAAGAAGTTTGAAGAACTTTGGTAACCAAACTGGTGATGGTAGCCATTGACTTCTATAGTAGGGAAAACAATGCTATGGAAGTCAATAGCTACTGTCACCAGTTTTGTTACGAACCAAGATTCTTCAAAAGAAACTTGTGAAGAGTAAATTGGATTAAATGATGGAAGAATTACATTTTTTTGATTAACTATACTTTTTAGAACTCATAATTGTAAAGTAAAAAAAAATGTATGAAAAAAAAAAAAAAATATATATATATATATATATATATATATATATAATTTTTTTTTTTTTTTACACTTTTTATACAGTATTTTTAGCCTTATTTTAATATTTTTTTATTGTTACTTGATATAATGTGTATATATATATATTTCTTTTTTTTTGGCAATACTGTGTAAATTGACGCTGATAGTAATGGAAACGTTCTGACTGCAGAAAGTGTCATGTGATAGTTTTGAAAACTCTTGTGTTTCATCTGTGTCAGGCTCGGCAGATCTGCGTTACATTCGCGTGGAGACCTGCATGTTCATGGTCAAGCTGCCGCAGTACTCTTCGCTGGACGTGATGCTGGAGAAGCTGCGCTATGCTATCCACTACCGCGAGGATCCTCTCAGCGGTTAAACCTGATTTCTCTGATCCCCGTCGGCCGCGTCTGAGGCGGTCACCACACAACCTTAATCAGCTCTCACTTCTTCTTCTTCAAGAATAGTCATGGAGGAATTTGATCAGCCCGGACCGATTAGCATTCACGGAGACTAGCGTTGGTGTGTGTTTGACGGAGGGCGGCGGGTTTGACAGCGCTGAAGAGTAATCCACAGATTTATAAAGATCTACATGTGCTGTTCTTCAACAAATTTGAAAGAAATGGAACCGTTACTGCTTAAACATTTAATCTCTCTCTCTCTCTCTCTCTCTATCTGTCTCTCGCTCGCTCTTCCTCTCATTTAATCAGTCTTTCATCATTGCATTCCCTGTGTGCCTCAACACCTTCTCTCCATTAGTGACAGTGATTGTTGACGCACATTCATCTACAGAGATGCCGAATTTAGCTTCGCAAAGGACTAAAACGTGCGGCTCAAGGTTATACTTGCATCTTTTAATACACATTTGGGGTGAATCTCACGAAACCAGTCAAGAACATTTCCCACAAAAATTAACCCTTTCTGTGCAGTGAATTTTTTTTTCCCCTTCATTATTTCGTTACCCTAATGCACCTCAGAATTGTTTTGACTTTTCTTGGATTTTCTTTCAATTCTCATTACTTTAAAGCACCTTTTTTGTATCCATTTTTTTTTTTGTTTTCCCTCAATTCTCATTACCCTAATGCACAACAGATTTTTTTTTTTTGCCATTTTCATTAAATTGTCATTACCGCAATGCACTGTATTTATTATTTTTATTTCAACACATTTTTATTTTTTGTATTCACCAATTGTCATTGCCCTAATGCCCCCTTTTTTGTATTTTCCTTATTTTTCTCATTACCTCAATGCAACAAAAAAATTTGGTGTTTTTATTTTATTTTATTTTATTTGCATTTTCACTCAGTTCTCATTACCATAATGCACCTGATTTTATTTATATTTATGTATATTGCATTTTCCCTCAATTAGCCTAATGCACCCATTTTTTTGTTTTCCCTCAATTCTCATTACCACAATACACTGGATATATATAAATATATATATATATATATATATATATATATATATATATTAAAATATATTAAATTAGTTCTCATTACCATAATACACCTGTTTTATTTATTTTTTATTTTTTTGGCACCTAAAGCACCTAGGATTTTTCCTTTTTTCCACTTTTTGCCATTTTTCTATTTCTCATTACCGCAGTACGCCTGATATTGTTGTGTAAATAAGTTTCATCAGAAATGTAATGCCAGAAAATCTCAATGGTCTTAAATTAAGCTTGATTTTCTTTACTCCAGAGTGTGTTCTTGACAGGGTTTGTGAGATTTACCCGTTTAGAGGCTTGAAAGGGTTTACGCTCTCAAAGACTCCAACACTTCAAGGAACTGTTGCAGGTACAGGGAACTACAAGTACGCATGTGATCGAGCATATCTAAGAATTTGAACTATAAATGGCAAGACCGCTTTATGGCACAAATATCTGTCTATATTCTTAAAGGTACATCTGCTGTTCAGGTCTGTAACTGAGGTAAGTCATGTACAGAAACGAGCTATAGTAATATAAAGAGCGCTGAACTGTATTCATTTCATTTCTGAGTGGTTTTGAGTGGAAAAAATTTTGCTGCAAAAAAAAAACAATTTAACTGGAGCGGTGCTAAATTTATGGTTTTGGTTGCCAGCTTCATTTCTTAATGACTCTGCTGCAGTCAACAACGATGTATTGCTTATGAGGGATGATTTTGCTCCCAAAACTAGTGCATGAACATCTCCATTGGAGAACCCAACATTTACAAATCGCTTTAGGGTTTTTTTTCCCCCTCTAGGAACGTCCGTATTTAACCCCCTCCCTCCCAAAGAGAAAAATGTTTATAAAAAGCTATTTTCATTTTGATTTGATTTTTAAATCACATTTTCTGTGTCTACAAAGATACTACTGTTTTGAAATTGAAATCTAAATCATATGTTCTTCATGGGATTTCCTGATCTTTAGGGGTTTGACATTTCTGGTGAACCATTTAATTGCGTTGCGAGTTCTGTAATGTACAGCCATCATTACAAACACACTTGATGCTACCATAGATGTACTTCTCTGAAAAGATCAGCATTTCAGCACTATAATCGGGTTTTGTGGGTGTGTGTGTGTGTGTTATATATTCTTTTTTTTTTTTTGATATGGTCAACATGCTGCTATCAAAGATAGTCCCTTGATTTTTTTTTTTTTTTCTTGCTGCTTCTTTGGAGAAGAGTAGGTGAAGTCTGTGAAAAGACATCCGCACAAAAAGCTGAATGCAGTGAAATATGTGTTGTACATTTACTTGATATTTATTACAATTATTTATGACTGCATTAAGTTTATCCAGTCTTACCTCTGCGCATCTGGAACAAACACTGGTGTGAGAATGAATCTACAGAGGTGTTGAACTTCAGGAGTTTCTGTGTCACCAAAATAAAACATTGATGTATTACAGAACAGTGTCTTTCTCCGGTTTGTGGGCATAGACTTCCTGTTTAATACTTTGATTTGAATCGGACTGTTTTTTGTTTATTAACTCAAGGATTGTTTCAGTGATTCGGTGAATTTCTTCTCCACTTTCATTCGCTTCCAGTTATTTTTAGCTGCTCAGAACGGTCTATTCATTGAAACGCAGAAGTTACAGACAGAACTCATTTTATTTTCATTAAACGACATACAATCAAAAACAATAATTTAACCCTCTGGTGTTGTGCTGCAATTTTAGACAGAAAAAAAAAACATTAAAAAGAAGTTGTGGCCTTGATCTGTAAAAGCAATAAGCGGCAGAGGGTTGAGAGGGAATTAATTAAGCGTGCACATGGCATTTATTCATTAAAATGCATTATGTCATAAAGAATAGTCACATGATCAAGTCTAAATTCAGGGGAAAGCAGAAAACCAAAGAAAGAAAAGACACGGTTATTTAACATTTCTGTATAAGACAAGCATTCCTTGAGCATTATTGGGAAACATTATTGGGAGTCAGGTTTATGACATTAATTCAGATTTGTGTGTGTGTTTAGATTAAGACCCAAAGCTTCAGAGAATAGTTTGAGATTTGGGAAGCATCTCTTAAAAATAAGGTGGTGTCATCTGCTAATGGACTAATAAATATTTCTGGATCCGCTTGACCCTGAAAAGCACTTTCACATACTAATGTTGACAGTTCTTCTGCGCACAAAGAAGAAATAGATCGGGAGAAATCATTTATATTCCGAATGATTGTAAATATAATAAAATTGGCTTCTAGTTGAATGGCGACAGTAAAAATCAATGAACAAGATACCATGAATCTTTTAAAAGCCCTTTAAAAGGCATGTCTTAAATTCCGAAATTGCATTACAAAAAGTCTTCATTAATTAATCATAGATTTTGGGGCCTGAAGGTTTTTTTTTTTTTTTTTTTTTTCAGATAATCTTCAATAATCTTCTTCAGAATTGTCTTTTTAGCATCAGTTGACTTCTGTCAAACCTGTAAATACCCTGAAAGCAGACTGGGATCGTTTGATTGAATCGGAGTCTGATTGTCTTGTATTTAATGTGTGTCAGGTGAATGAGTGTGGACGCTTGTTTGCTGTAGTTTTTAGTCAATATGAGGTTGATACAGGCATAATCCAAGAAAAAAAAAAATATTTAAAACAAATAAATATTGTGTTTTGATCTGTGTGTGTAAAAAAAAAAAAAAACCATAAAAACCACTTTGGTCTATTATCTTTTTTGGATGTTTCAGAGCCCACCAGTGGAGCTTATGTTATGCTTATATTAAACCAGGAATAATCATGTCTCTCAGACATTTGAAAGTGGAAATGTTTGTTAACTGAATAGAATTAGTTTGTAGAAGCACTGGTATCTGAATAAAACAAGTCAGCTACAAGAGTTCCTTGAACAAGCCTTTAATAAGCACATCATTTGTTCAGACGGATGTAATAAGGTCTTGCTTTCACAGGAGTTCATTAAAACCAAGCCAAATGCAGCTCTTCCAAAGTCATTTACAGGAACTCCATGGCACTGATATTTATTATTATTATTATTATTATTATTATTGTGTTATCCATTACCATTGCACTTATAAGAGGGAATGTCGTGATCCAAAAAGTCCTGAAGGTCCTAAAACATCTTCTGATTCAGCTGTCATTGACTTCTATTAATATGATCAAATTTCTTTGATAGCTATTTATAGATCTGGCTTTCATTTGGTGAGGAACTGATAACAAAGGAGTCCTATTTTACAGTTTCAAATGAATAATACTGAAGGAGTTCACTTTACAGGAAGGTTTTAGGAGTGAATTATGCTGGTACACCTGTAAAACGCTACAGACAACAAGACATCATCACAAGCAGCTGGGATAACAGATTCGTTCGTCTCATTAAACTGGTCACCGTTAATAAGTTTTACTAATATTTTATGAGAATGCATGGTTTTGTGCGATAAAAAATATCCTCTATAAAGCCTGACGCGCAGCAGCAAGAGCAGCGAAACGGATGAAAGCCTCATCCAAAGCATCCAAAATCCTCAATATCTGGAAAATAATTTTAGCATTTTATACTGTACATTTCTTCTTCTGTGCATCAGTCTGGTGAAATGCAACACAAAATCAGGTCATGTGCATCACGTTACAAGCCTCAGTCAGTCACTCTTCATTTCATTTGTCAGATATATTAGTCTTTGATATTATTATTTCTCATATATTCATGTAGCGTAGTGGTAATATACACTGCTGTGTTGTAGTTATTATTCCAGGTAGATGTCTTCCGTTGGACACGAGACCTCCACAAACTCTTTATAGTACAAATGGAAAGCTTTCCTGTTAAAGAAGACAGAGAATACACTAATAAGTGTAACTTCATTCAAATGAAGTTTGTAAACAAACATTAATGTTGGCTTGACAAAGCCTTGGAAAATAACTTAAAAAATAGTAAAAAAATTATATTTTGAATACTTCACTCAATAAAATGCTATTAAAACGTTGCCTTAACATATAAACAAGTTGCTAATATGTTTTAGCACATTGGTAGTATGTATTAGCATATCACTTGCAAGATGTGACGTGTTTAAATTGTCTCTAGCTTGCTAACAGTTTAACACATTGCAAGCACGATTTTAGCAGGTGTTAGCAGGATTTAAAACATTGATGCCATATTTTGACATATTGCTAGCATGATTTGACGTTTCAACACATTTCTAGCATGTTTTAACGCTCCTAGCATATGATTTAGCATTTTAAAATTAAGATTTAACACTGTTAACAAGATTTAACGTTGTTTATTATGTTGCTAGCTTGTTTTAACATGTTGCTAGCATGATTGAACGTTATAGCATGTTGCTAGCATAGTTTTGTATGTTGATAGCATGTTCTAACATGTTGCTAGTATGATTTCACATGTTGTGAGCATGATTAAGCATGTTGCTAGCATGATTTAGCATGTTTTAACATACTGCTAACATAGTTTAATGTTGCTTGAATGATTTCACACATTGCTAACATTTTAACATGTTGTTAACATGATATTACACATTGCTAGCATGTTTTAACATGTTGTGAGCCTGATTTAAAAAAAATTTAGCATGTGGCTTGCATGATTTCACACAATGCTAGCATGATTTACCATGTTCCTAACATTTTAACATTACTTGCATAGTTTAACATGGTGTTAACATTAATTCACACATTGCTAGCATGTTTTTGGCATGTTGCTAACATGATTTAGCATGTTGCAACACTGAAATCATGTTTTAAAATAAACTCTGTAGGCCTATGTGTTATTGTACGAAATTTGTGACCCCCTCAGTTAAAGTCTATGGGACTTTTCAGTAGTTTTGATTGTTTGTTAAATGATCGGTTGTAGCTTGAAAACTCAAGTAAATTTAGTCTCGGAAGAAGAAGCAGCAGCTGAAGTAACAGACCAGCATCATCTTTGTCAAGCCAACATGAGACTCGGACTGACCTGACGGACTCTGCGAGCGGTTTAGTGGAGCTCTCTGACACAAAGACATGACAGGCGAACCTCTCATCAGCTGGGTGTTTGGTGATGAAGCCAAAATACCTGTGCAGAGATGTATTTTCAGCATCATTACTCCAGTCTTCAGTTTCACATGATCTTCAGAAATCATTCTAATATACTGATTTGCTAATAAAAAAAAACAATTCTGATCCTCATCAATGATGAAAACAGTCTTGCTGATGAATATTTTTATGGAAACCGTGATAAATTTTCTTTCTAAAAACAACCTTACTGACCCCAAACCTTTGAAATGTGGTGTATATGTGAATGAATAATAATAAAAACCATCATCATCGTCACTGAAAATGGAAAGGTTGCCAGTAAACGCTCGACTTACTTCTTGTTTCTGGGATGGTAGCCACAGAATGAGACATTTTTTAAGTGGAAGAAGTGACTGTATTGGCTGCTCTGTGGAAACACATTCATAACACAATTAGAGTCCACAAACACCTGCACCTCCAGGGTTCCCACACGTTTACAACAATAAACTACCGATTCCCACTTTTCTAGTTTTTCATGATTACTGGATACATTCAGAACATTTTTAAAAGTTATTATTAACATGCTTGCGACATACTAGTATATTACATATTAGTAACTTGTTATCAATGCTAGAAACTTGTCACTTGTCAATCATGTTAGCAACTTGTTAATGGTATGCTAATCTTGCTAGCAAAATGTTAATCATATTAGAAACATACTATCGACATGTTAGTAACTTGTTAATAATGCTAGAATCATGCTAGTCACTTGTTAATCATGTTAACAATGTTAGTAACATAATAATAATGCTAGCAACAGGCTAGTAACATGCTAATCATGCTAGAAACATGCTTGCAACATGCTAGTAACATGTTAATAATGCTAGTGACATTCTAGTCAGTTGCTAATCATCTTTGTAGCATGTTAATCATGCTAGCAAAATGCTAATCAGGCTAAAAACATGCTAATCATGCTATAAACATGTTATCTAATCTATCTAAATTTTCTAACTGTAGACTTTACAACTGCTTTTACAACTGCTTTAAACTTTAAGGCTAGACTTTTTCAAGCCAACCTAAAGTTTGTTTTGACAAACTTTTTTAACTAGTTTTAAAGGTTATTTTTTTTCTAGACCAGTTCATGTATCATGTTTGTAGATTTCATTATTCAGCTAAATATTCGACAAATAACCAACAGTATTATTCTTCATTCCTTGCTTGAAATTCTTGATTTTCAAGTTGCAAGTCTTTAAAATGTAAATACAGCATGGAGAGGAGATGCTCGATGCAGAGCTGTGTTTGAAGGCAATCAGAAAACAAACATTGTTAATGCAGGAGATGGCTTTTACCATGCTGAAGTCATCCTGCACCGTGAGTTTCAGTCCCTTCACGTTGATCTCCAGGACACAGGACGAGGGAGGATTGTACAGTACAGTCAGTCTCCTGTTCATCGCAATCTGAACTCAATCATAAACAACCGATATCAGTCTAATCAAGGATCGATGAAGACCATCACTTGCTCTATGATCAAGATTTGTGTATTTGAATCACCGCTTAAATGTGCGCCCATTTGGGTTACACATTTAAACAAATTAATAAACCTACTGTGATGCATATTTGTTAGTCAGGCATAAATAGTTACAATTTCAGTACTAAAACAACGAGAACAAAACATAATGGCCTGATTTATTATTAATCATTTGCATTTTCTTTGTTTTACTTAAACGGCAATTTTTGGCATTTTGAAATAATTTAGAATTTTATTTAAGATCATATTTATTCAAATAGCTTAGAATCAGCATAAACCTGTTAAAGGGTAAGGACATGGTTAAAATTATGAGCAATATTAAAATGCATGAGATCATGTGATCAGATGAGAAATCGGATTTATTGATGATACACATACAAACCTAATTTTAATATTAAAACACATTCATTTTATTAACACTAGTACAGAAATCTGTTTAAATATGCATCACATTCAGTCTGATTACAGTATGTTAAAACCGTTAAATATAAGTGGATGGAAATGTAATATGCAATTCAAATTTATAAACCTTTAATTTAAACCTAAATATAATTGTGTGTGTGTGTGTGTACATTGTTTTCATGTAATTAAAATTTTAAACAAAGAATAAAAGTTTGCTAGCTGCATGCAAGTTTCGCATAAAAATGCAAGAATTATTACTATTATTATCATTATTTTACTTACAGTGAAATGTAATGTAAATCTTCAACAAACCTTTTGCATAGCTGCACACAAAACATCATTGCCTTTGTGATTCAGCACTTGAACCGAGCCGAGAAATTTCATGCTATATTTCTCCATCCATTCAGTACTTTTCACTAATGAGAAAAAGACATAAAGACCACTCAAACAGGATTTAAGTTATCAAAGCCAAAACACATTTGCTTCTACGTTATGAAATCAATACAACTTCAGCCGTAAAGCAGCTCTAAAAATATAAAAGGTTAGTCCATTAATGTTGTTTCAGTTTAGTTCAATAACAGTGTAAATGTTGCATTCGTTATGAGCCAAACTCATAATGCAACTCTAAAGAAGACAATACTGTCGTTATTGTCATCTGAGAAACTCCAGTGTTTTACAAAGTCAAATCATTTCATCTGAATCTCCAGCTCTTACCGTTTGAAGTGAGCTCTTGCTCCTTGAAGACCTCAGAGGCGTAATAAGCGGGAAAGATGCCGCGTGCGCCGCTTCTCATGTTGTAGCCCTCGTACCAGTGATCCTCGTCCTGCAGCTCCACCAGCAGAGGGTCGTTGACCTCCAGCTCCAGCTCGTCATCATGACGAGGGACAAACCTGCCCAAAACACTTCGCTTGTCTATCTGGTTTCATCTGTGACGGTGAGATCTGTGTCTCGTCTGTGTCCCAGTGACGTACCACTCAGCAAGACACTAAACGTGTTTGCATTAACACTGCACACTTAGAACATTTCCACCTTTAAAGAATTGTCGTTTGATCTTTCAGACATCAAATTAAAAGGAGTGACATCATTAAAAATCATATAAACATAAGGTAAATTTAACTTATGATCACTGACCAGACATTCCCCCTATGTCTATGTATCTTTAAGTATATTTATTTCTTATAGCATGTGAACTTACAGGCTGTTGATTCATTCAGGACATTATCATTTAAATATATGAATGCATTTAACAGTAACAGGTGTGTTTCAGTCTGCTTTACCTGTAGACGGCTCTGTGCGTCTGTTCTCTCTCTTCTCCGTTAATTATGCAGGAAAACAAGCCAAAGGATTCTGTACCTAAAGACATCAGCAAACAGTGCGTTTCAGACGATTAATGCAGTGCATGCTAATTATGGCCATATCCTGGTCTACTCTTACCCATAATTACTGACATTTTAATAATGAACTTTTATTAAATTGATGTGAACATGTATAAGTTTCATGGTTTTAATTCATTAGACTTGCTTTTTGATTAATAAACTTTAATTTAACTATTAAAAAGGAATGAAAAAAAAAAAAGAATCTAGAAAAATTCAAACAGAAAATAATGGAATTCAGAAAAAAAAAAAAAAAAAAAAACGGAATTTAGGAAGAAATCAAACGGATTTCAGCAGCTAGAGATTCATCTTGGTGGATGTTGAAATCTCCAAACATAACTAGGGGAGTACCATCCTCAGGAAGTCCTCTAATTCATCCAAACAGTTACCCAGTGGTCCTGGGGGTTGATAGACAACTACAAAATGAATTTTAAGAGGGTGTGTAACAGTAACTGAATGAGATTCAAAGCAGCTGTTAATACCCAAAGATGGTAAAGGATTAAATTGATTTAAAAAAAAATCACTATTTAGAGCTCATATACTTCTTGTTTTGTTTTTGTACTGTAGATTATTTTGGGGAATGCAGTGGCCCCTTGATTCAAAACGCTCCTGACATCCAGTAAATCCAGGGACTACTAAAACAAACTGTGATCTTCCACGTCACATCACGACTGCAACCAGAGCACTGCTCTTCTGGAACAATCATGCACATTCATCACCATTCAGCGTCAGCAGAGCGTGCAGAAAACCTTTCCAAATGCAGTAAGAGATTTCATCGAAAACACAGAGTTTGGAATAATCACGTTTTTGAAAGAAGTCTCCAGTTCACCAGGGCTGCATTTATTTGATCAAAAATACAGTAAAAATATTACTTTGTAATATATTATTACAATTTAAAATAGACTTCTATGTTCCATTCCTCCAGTCTTCAGTGTCACATGATCTTCAGAAATATTTCTAATGTGTTTATTTGCTGCTCAAGTATTATCAATTATTATTGGTGCTCAAATATTAATAATGATTCTGTTAACACTTAATTTTAAAGTGTCCTTGTTAAATATGTTACATGTATTACAAGTTACGCAGAATGATTTCTGAAGATCATGTGACACTAGGTAGTGAAAATTCAGCAGTGCATCACAGGAATAAATTACATCTGGACCGATTTTCACTTAGAAATCAGCTATTTGAAATTGTAATAATATTTCACATTTTTACTGTATTTTTGATCAAATAAATGCAGCCCTGGTGAGCAGAAGAGTCTTATTTCAAACACACACACACATAAACTTTTGACTGGTAGTGTACACATGATAAAAGTATATAACATGTCACTTACTGGAGGAGCGTGAGCAGCCGTTCATGAAAACATTAAGGAATTTCCGAGAAAACTGCATGTCGGCTTCAGGTGTGGAGTCCTCTGACAGACTCTGTTTGATCCCGCTTTGTCTTCCTTCATCCTCCTCATCCTCTTTCTCAAGAGCCGACTCGTATGGAGAGGAGACACAGTTATCGTAGACGGTGGCCGAGTCGCTGTCATCACTGTATCCGTGATAACACTCTTTCAAGCTGACCAGCTCCAGCTGATCGTGCTCGTCCACCACCAGCGTGTATTTGACCGAATCGTACGAAAGTCCGCTGGCGTCCGAGTTGCTCATGGAAGTCTGCAGCGTTCCCGACAAACCCTCTCCAGCACCGCAGTCTCTGTAACACAGATCTTCAGCTCCAGCTGCTTCTTCTTCTTCACTGTCAGGCTCCACAGCAGCCAAAGCCTCCACACAGGAGGAATAGGACGGCGGCTGCAGATCCTGTTCGCTGTACGGAGGGGGAGCTTCGTTGTCAGAGCTGTCTGCGATCACTTGGGAGAGCGCTGGTGTTATCTCCTGCTCCGGAGCCTCAGTGCAGCGCTGTATGGGCGTCAGAAAGATCTCCTCTGTAGGCTCAAGCCGGACGTCTGTGTGATAACGGATGCGCTCGCAGTGGCCCGCTTCTCTGTGCACGTCTCTGGCTTTGTAAGGTGGAGCAGGAGCTTGAGTGTGTTTGGAGGGGCAACTGTTGGGTTTGTCGGTCGAGGTGCCGCAGTCTTTCATTTGAGTCCGACTCTGTCCCGGCTGGTGCTTCTCCTCGTCGCTCAGACACGTGTGTTCACGAGAAGGCGCCAGCTCACCTGGTTACAGAAGGATCATGCACCAAGAAGTCAATGCACTCACACAAACACAAACATAACATAAATATGGCAGTGCATTCGAGTTATTCTGTAAAAATGAAGTTTTGAGATCAGTGGGAATGATATATAGTAACATGTAGAGTAATAAAACTAAAATGGTTTGTTTTGTTCTTTGAAACCCATTGTTTGGCTTGACTGCGCATGCAAATGTGTTTTTGTAGATGACTCGACTAAATCAAATTCACATGAGCGCAGTTGGCAGCAAAACATGACTGGCCTTTTGTCATTGAGACAACAGAGCAAGCAAAGTTTGGCACACGGTCAGTTAGCTGCTAATCTACAAATCTGACAAAATAAATGCAACAACAAAGTATTCACGTTGTACCAAAAATGCAACTTAATCATACTGGGGAAAAATGCACTTAATCATACTGATTGTGAAATTATGAAAATATCTCATTCAAATTGTAACATAATTGCAGATAAAATCATGTCAATGAAATAAAAGGTCACTTAAGTGACTTTAAAGGACTCCACTTTCATGACTGTTTCCCTTTAAAAGAGTTCACTGTCAAGTGAAATGTTTATGTAAGTATGTCTAAAATGGATGTTTATACAATCTTTTGTTGTGCTTTAAATAATTATTATTTTGATCTGTTGTCTAACATACTAAGCACATGTAAAGTACCTGATTATATTTAAAATGTAGTGTGTTATTTTATTTGGCATGTAATGTATTTTAAATATACTAAAATTGCAAATCTGTATAATTACAGTTATATTTAAATTAATTGCATATTGTAACAATTAAGTATATGGCTGTGTACCTTTACCATAAACATACATTCAGCAGTACTTAAGCCATATTTCAAAAGACAATAGAATCGTGAAATTACATATGAAGATGTACTTAAGTCCTACTTAAGTGGGTAAAAAAAACACTCTTGCTTTTATTATATGTGAAATTACATATAAAGATGTACTTAAGTCCTGCTTAAGTGGGTAAAAAAACATTCTTGTTTTTATTATATGTGAAATTACATATGAAGATGTGCTTAAGTCCTACTTAAGTGGGTAAAAAAACACTTGCTTTTATTATATGTGAAATTACATATGAAGATGTGCTTAAGTCCTACTTAAGTGGGTAAAAAAACACTCTTGCTTCTATTATATGTGAAATTACATATGAAGATGTGCTTAAGTCCTACTTAAGTGGGTAAAAAAACACTCTTGCTTTTATTATATGTGAAATTACATATGAAGATGTACTTAAGTCTTACTTAAGTGGGTAAAAAACCATCTTGCTTTTATTATATATGTAAACTACAGTACATTTTCATTTAATTGTAATTACTGTGCAATTAAAATACACTGCATTTTAAGGTGTCCTTGTTACAGTGTAATTATTCATTTAAGTACTGAGTAATACTAATAAACTACATGTGCTTTCTATATGGTTAGGTTTAGGGCTAGGGTTTAGCTTAGGGTTACTTGCTGTTGTTATAATAGCAAGTATATGTAACCTGTAACAAGGACACCTTAAAATAAAGTGTTACCAACTTTACATTCAATTCACACTTAAGTATATTCTTTTAAAGTATGTTATATCCAATATATGCACTCTTTTCTGATTCTAAGTAGAGAACACAAGTCATGCAGACTTCCCAAATAAGACTTAACAAGCACTCACACGTAAACGGAGATTGCTCCACTCACCTGACTTAAGCGGTGGCAAGGTCTGGGAGATTTTCTGCTGCCAGCTGTACTTCTTCGCAAACGAGTTGTTGTTTAAAGTGTCCTGTTGATGGGATGCAACAGACAGGCTATAGCATACTAATATAGAGCTTCTGCAGTATAGAGCATGCAAACTGCATAAATAACCTCGGGAACAGCCAGATGCACTGCGTCCAGTATCCCACAATGCAATCCTGTCTAACTTCAATTAACCGGAAGTATTATAAATCTTTTCTTTATGCATTATTTGATCAGACCCGAGGGTCAAGGTCGTCCTGGGTAGCTTGGCCAGTTTTAGCACTTAAAGCAGTCACATATTTTCTCAGGGTAACAGAATAAGCAACTTTGACTGCGGTGTCAAAACAGGCCTTATTTCTGCACTGAATGAATTCTGGGAGCGACGTGTGAGAGGTGAACGTGTCTCTTTCAGCGTTTCAGCTCGCACTGGCCTCGACTCACAGCGTTCATTCAAACACATAATGACAACCAAATATCAAGCCCCTGAATAACAATGACACGCTCGTACTTTATTGTGCAGTGGGGCCCAAACCATGAACAAGTTACAATACAGGACTGTGTTCTAGATATAACAAAACCACTGCTAATGTTTCCTGTATTTTCTTTCAAACAAAAGCCATTAAAGGGAACGCAAACTGCAGTTTGTAACCTAAATTTAGAAATTGTGTTGTGCATGTGTTACGACTACATTTTGTGGGAAAAAATAGGACATTTATTTAAGTATGATTTTTCAGTACTCTTTCAAAAATTTAGGGTAGTTCAATTTTACAGTTTGAAATGCCCTTCATTTGAAGCATAACACTTTAAATAATTTTGCATGCCTTATGTGTATATGTTTATTATTACACAAAATGGGTGTTACGTACTCTGTTATAAAATGCAGACCAGACAGAAAACATTAATAAGCAGATTCTTGATAAATACTGTCACTCACAGATCATTTGAAGTCATTTTAAGTTCTCTACGAACAAGAAATGACAACATCCTTATCCTTAGTATCAAATGTGTACTTGTAGTGTACTTCAAAAGACATAAAGTTGTACTTGTAGGTAATATAAGATACACTTACATGTAATCTTTAAAAGTATATTATTTACATAATAAGTGCTCTTTTTTTCAAGTGCAAATTAAGTCATTAAATCCAGGTTGACCGATTCAGGACTTTTTGCTAGCTCGATTGATGAGCATTATTGCATTTACATGGTATAACACCATTATATCACTCAATAATATTTAGTATGCACTGTCAATTATTTTATTTTCTGAAATGTTAGGAAGCACTGAGAAATCAGAGAAAACGCACCTGCAGTATTTCTAGTGTTTCATATTGTTATCTCATTACCTGAGTCCGCGGCACCTGTGGGAATAAGTTGAGAGTGGTGGGTCTTTTGGGACGGTAGGCATCCATGCTGACAGGAACGGCAGAATCCATCGACGCTTTGCCGTCGTGTCGACAAGCCACTCTTTGGCTCCTATCAGCAGCATCAGTGAGATGTGAGGGATGTGTCTCTGCCTGGATCTGACCCGCTGCGCCTGCCTCCACCTTCTCCAGGCCACTATTGTGTGTCTGGATCACATGATCCTGCAGGGATTGGAAAGATCGGCCGTCAGTCACAGAAGAGAGTGCATGAGAAAATAAGAGAGGGGAGATGACATCAGACTAGGGCTTTTTCAGAGAACAAGAGACGGGAAGGGGTTTGGTACAAAGACTATTCATATGGGTGTTTACTCACTGCATTACAATGAGACTCATTAACACTAGAGCTCGGCCTGCTCTCTGTGCACAAGTTTGCCAGATTTGTACAGATTTAGATTTAGATCGAACTGTAAGATCCTCTGGAGTGGATTTATGAAAACAACTAAATAATAATGTACTGATTTCATCAGTTAATTACGTATGTTAGTGTAACTTGCCAATAACTGACATCATTTCAATGGCCTGGAAAACATAACTTTAGTGCCATAAATGTATGCATTTCTGCATCACAAGGAATAAATTACATTTTAAGTTACATTTAAATAGAAAACTGTTCCTTTAAATCGTAGTAATGTAATAATACTGTCTTTGTGAGCATAGGAGACTTTAGAATAGTATAATATTACTGAAACCAAACCCTGTAACAGTTGTCTGTGCAGAGTTATAGCTGGAAAAACAAACAATGACAGACAAATCCACAAAAAAATAAATAAAAAACCTTCCATTTGAGAACAGTGAGAAAACAATAATGACGTGCATCTCATTCCATGTAATTAAAAGTATATTGTTATTTTAATTGTAGTAGTAATGCAAATAACATTATGTGTTACTTTAGTATTTTTAACTACTATTGACGGATAAATTAACAAACATGCATTGCATGGTAGGGTTATATAGCTAATAACCATTAAGGTATTATTTTTTATATAATCGATCTGAAATGCACCATCACACAATTTTGCTATTTTACATATGGTCCTACATTCCATTATGTTTTCATTTATTATGTGTTTCCTGACATAATCTTTTCTTCTTTAATACTCTGTTGACTGTCTAACTAGACGCCATTCATGATGAGACTGAGCCACTCGCTGGGCTCCACCTAGAGGTTTGATGACGTACTGCACAGGCATGTCACTTCCGGAACAAAGAATTGGTAAACAAGGTTGTTTTTTTTTTTTTTTTTTTTTTTTTTTAGATTCAAAATATTCTCTGGGAATATGAATAAAAATAACAATAAGTATTAATAACAGCAGCAAGATGAGATTCCAGTGTTTGTTAGATGATGCTCAGTAATACTCACTATGTTAAGATCTATGTTAAGCAAGATCTTTTCTCACCTTGATGTCAGAGTCATTGCGCCTGGGCCTCATTACAAACTCATCAGCGATTTCTGTGATTTCAGACAGGTCCTCATCTTCAAACCCATCCAAACCTATGTCCTGGGTCAACCTAGAAGAACCGAAGCATTTATTGATAAAGGGGGCGCAAGTGAGCTGTTTCTTCGTTTTTAAATCAAAGAAGTTCGTTTTGTTGTACTGAATGAGCACTTGTAGTGTACTTCAAATCTTAAAAGTGTACAAAAAAAAAAAAAAAAAAAGGAGAAAAAAAATAAAACCTGTGTGCCAGGAAATATAATTTTAAAATGTTATTAAATTAAAGTCCACTTAAGTGACTTAAAGAGAGACACTTTTATGACTGTTTAACACACTTAAGTAAACTTTTAAAAAGTAATAACATCTAATTAAAGGTTATCATTTAAAGTACATTTTAAATCATCCTGTTTTAATAACCTTATGCTATTTTGATGTGTTGACTAACATAATAAATCACATGTAAAGAATTATAATTATAACTGTAGTGTGTTATTCAATATTACAACTTTGTTAATATATTTTAAAAACAATAAAGCATTAAATTGAAACATCGTTACAAATCTGTGATATGCAAATATTTAAATACATGACATTATTTATTATATATATGACATTTAAGTACAGTCTAAGTAATAATGATCTTATATAAAGATGTACTTAAGTCTGACTTAAGTGGGTCAGAAATTACTCTTAATTTAATTGCACGTAAATAAAATGTAAACTATAATACATTTTCATTTAATTACAATAATCGTATAGTTAAATGTCCAAAAACATTACATTCATATTCTTTTAAAGTGTATTGCTTCCCAAATAAGTACTTATTTTAAATGTATGCTGAAGGGTACTACTGTTTCACAAGGGTTTTAATAGAATTGTCTTATGTTAAACGTTATTCTTGCTCTGTATTAAGCTACTGAATGAAAAATGTTTCAGTTGCTGCATTTAAAATGTCTTTTTATTTGGCAAATAGAAAGCAAACACTATGTGAGCACCACTAGACGAAGTTATGCCAATGTGATATATCAGTTTATTACAAATCTGTGTTTTTCTTTGTCATCATAAGGTTTGGATTGTAGATTGGTGTGCAAAAATAAGTAAAGCATGTTAGCATAAGGATGAGACAACAAAATGTTAAAAAAACTATTATATAGTGTATATTTTGAGAACATTTCTGAATGCATTTATGGCAGGAAGCAGTGACTTGGCAAACGTCACAGGTCACCTGACAATGACACCATGATGGATGTAGTTCATCCGCATTTTATTCATACACATGCACGCTTATTTTAGTAACAGCTCTCCTCAGATGCAGCCCACACATGATTACAGAAGAACAGCTCGTGTCTCTGTATGAGATAAAAGAGCTCATCGTGTGCAACATGCACATTCTCAGGCCCTTTCAAAATAAAAGTCTTCTGTCTGACATTGCAATTTATAGACTCTGTATTATAAGATGCACTAGTTAAAAAGACAGCAGGTGAAGACAGAATTGTGCACATACAGATTTATATTAAGATCAGTGTATGAACAAACCATTGGCAAAGAACAGGAATTCCATTGCAATACGGAAAATAATATTGCATAAACATTGGCATAACAGACTGTTGCCATGTAACAAAAACAACTATCTGCTATGGATGCTGCATCTGCAGCTCATCAAAACACATTCACTAGCACAGAAACATTTCATATATTCTACTACTAAAAACACAAGCTTGAAGAGTAAAAGAGCCTCATACCATTTCTCCCATTGCTCCTCTGTCCATTCCTCTTTGCCATCACCGTTGGAGTCCATTCTGTGAGCAGTGCAGCATGGGATTGTGTTGACATCTGGTCAGAGCTCAGCGCCTGCCATTCCAGCTGCTCTATTTACACTCACTTTAGACGTAGTTCAAATGACAACAGCACATGCTGCTCCAGCATCATGCATACACTGTAGAACAACAACGTCTTGACGGATGCTGCATTTTCTCACTGTATCTCTCTGCCCTTGCTCATGTGTTCACCTGCATCCTCACTGCGCGAAGAAAAATCAGAGCTTTGCAGAGTCAGCGCTGAGAGAGATGCTGCATGACAGTGTCCTTCTGCGTATACATAATAATAATCATGCAGTCGTGTGATTTACAACATCACCCCTCCTCTCTGCTTCTTGTCTCCAATATCGCCCATCCCCCATCACTCTCTCTCTCTCTCTCTCTCTCTCTCTTGCATCACCGTCTCACCAGTGGATCCTCTGCAGTGAATGGGTGCCGTCAGAATGAGAGTCCAAACAGCTCTATAATCCATAATAACTCTGCATCCAGTGAAAAGAGTTCCATCTCCTATATTTGTTTAAAGCTGTTAAGGCTTGTAAACAGTGCTTGATCTGTGCAGATTTCTCTCCTGATTCAGACCAGACCACTTTTTTCACTGGAGGAAGAGTTATTATGGATTATAGCAATGCTTTGAAGCTAAAAACATCTTCATGATGGATTTGTTTAAGTTTTTCTCCTTTCGAGACATTATCTGCTGGACTGGAGTGATGTGGATTACATGTGGATTATTACGATGTTTTTATCAGCTGTTTGGACTCTCATTCTGGCGGCACCCATTCACTGCAGAGCGTCCATTGGTGATGCAATTCTACAAATCTGATGAAGAAATAAACTCATCTACATCTCGGATGGCTAGAGGGTGAGAACATTGGCAAAATTTCATTTTTTGGCGAACTGTTTCTTTAAAACAACTTATTTTTTATTCTTACTCTCTTATAAAATAAATGTTCTTTATAAGCATTGATGGTTCCAACCTTTGACATCCATGTTCATTTCCATTGCACAAAATGTTTTTAAGATGTGGAAAAAAAGGTTCTTTTGATAATTAAAACGTTCTTGACACCAAGGAAGAGAGCGATAGAAAAAATTGATTTCACTGAAAGGTTTTTTAAAGAATGGCTCTTCGAATTTTTGTGGAACCTTTATTTTTATGTTAAGAAAAGTTTAAATTGAATATTCTTCTTCTACTATAAAGAAGCTTTGGACCAATGGAAACGTTCCATAAATGATGAAAATAATTCTGCAGGAACTGTTCATAGACAGTAAAAGAAATGGACACAGCGACCCCACTGGATTCAACGGAGACAAGTGAAGTCAATTAGAAGCACACACTTCCTGGGGGTCGAGCGAACTGCGCAGACTCAAACTGAGCTTGATGACGTGGATGTCACGTGAGCAACCTGTCTGACAGTTTTAAGTCTTCTAATCACTGTGCCAAGAGAAATCTGAATCACCTACCGAATCTTGCAGAGACGGCAATCGTGAACAGGAGGACATTTTGGTATTCTGATTAATTATTTTGGCATTTTGCATAGTATTTATTTATTTTAAAATGTAACGCCAGTACGCCATATTAAGTTAATGAATAATATAAAAAAGTTATGTAAAATGATATTCAACTTGTGATATGAATTCATAAGTTTAAGGAATAACCACGATTGACGTTGAGATGTTTTTTTTTTCTTCAATTGCAAGTATAATTTCATGATAATTTCCCCCCTCCCCCGTTAATATAGATACCCCTTACCCATACTTCATTATTTAATGAAGTAGATAAATTATTTAAAGTTAGTGGATGATTGTTACTTCATGTAGTGAATACATCATACTTGCCACATACCAAATTATTTCCAATTCCTCAAAATGTTGTTGAATAATTTTTGTCCCGTTGCTTTTATGGACTCTCTATGGGCTTCTCCCTTGACTTTATGCCTCCACATCCCCCCGATAGCCTCATAGACAGTAAAAGATTGCCTGCGAGCTTCTCCTTCTGTCCATACGGTAATTTCTCTACTGTGCAACAGAGAGTCGCAGGTTATGACGCAATTGTTAGCCTATTTTTACAAAAACTGCTTCTACGGGCCATAACGTAAGATACAAGGTAATTGAGCCTTTTATACATTTTCGTGTTTCTTTAGAAATAATGAATGGATAAAAGTCTTTAAACGCCTCAGATGTAAAGTTATTCGCTGTCAAAGTGACGTCAAAATGAATGGGAGTCAATGGAATGCTAACAGCAGGTTGGGGTCCGCTAATCAACCATTGGCTAGCGGACCCCCACCTGCTGTTAGCATTCCATTGACACCCATTCAATATTTGATACAAAATGTATAAAAGGCCCCATTACCTTGTATCTTACATCGTGGCCCCATAGAAGCAGTTTTTGTAAAAATAGGCTAACTATTGTGTCATGACTTGCGACTTTCTGTCGCAGAGGAAGAGAAATTACCGTATTGGGGGGGGGGGGGGAGTCCATAGAGAGTCCATTAAAGAAACAAGACTAAATTATTCAACAACGTCTGCCAGATTTGGTGGGTGATTCAGATTTTACTTGGCACAGAGATTAGCAGACTTACAATTGTCAGACAGGTTGCTCACATGACATTTACGGCATCAAGCTTAGTTTGAGTCTGCGCAGTACGCTTGCCCCCCAGCATAAACGTGCTTCTAATTGTTCCCTTTCATAGGTCACTTCGATGCTGCGGTGACGTCACCGTATGGGAACACCCCTCGGTGTGACGAATGTCTGAAGCCCTATACCATCCCACCAATCCTATTGGCCAAATAGCGCTTGGCACCACCCCACGCATCGTATACCTAGGTGACGCACGCTATTTCGCTCAGATTTCATTTCCTTCAGGAAAGCGAATCATCTGTGCCCTAGGAATCATCTCGCGTTCTCAGTGGTTTTCTCCGAGCAGTGTTAACTCCTCTTCGCGGACGTGATGAATTTTCGGAAATGTAAGGAACCATGTACCAGGTTCATCACGAAGGGAGACTTCCATGTAAGGTGCATAGTGTGCTTGGGCTTACATCACCCACAGGCAGCACTTAGCGGCCTTTCTTCTTGCCCCCACTGTGATGGCCTGCGGCTTAGAGTACTGCGCTCGAGGGTAGAAGTGTTTTCTAGACGGCGGGTTGCGACCCATTTTGGATTTACGCCGTTTGAATCTTGCACTCAGGACGAGCAAATTCAAGATGTTAACGGTAAAGTCTATTTTGTCTCAAATTCAACCAAACAACTGGTTTGTCACGATTGATCTGAAGGATGCATATTTTCATATTCAGATCATCAAGAGACATAGGAAGTTCCTCAGATTCGCTTTAGAGGGCAAAGCGTATCAATACCGCGTTCTTCCCTTTGGCTTAGCTCTGGCTCCCTAAACTTTTTCAAAATGCATGGACCCGTTGCGGCTCCAGGGCGTTCGCGTGTTGAACTACTTAGACGATTGGCTGGTGTTAGCACAATCTCAGACTCAAGCACACTCTCACCGGGATCTTGTGCTGAATCATCTAAACAGCCTGGGTGTATGCACGAATTTCCAGAAGAGTGTTTTAATTCCCTCTCAACGGATAACCTTTCTGGGAATAGACTTGGACTCTCGCGCAATGACAGCAAAACTATCTCTCCCGCGCGCTCAGTCTATCGTGTCATGCGTGCGTCGCTTCAAAGCAGGTCGCACAGTGACGGTGAGCTTGTGCCTCAGACTTTTAGGTCTAATGGCAGCGGCATCCCTTGTAATCCGCCTGGGATTACTTCATATGCGCCCTTTTCAGTGGTGAACGAAAAGTTGAAACATTTCACCCCATTCTCTTCCGCATCGGACAATTTCAGTGACACGGAGGTGTGTTATGTCAATAAAACAGTGGATGTTAACCGAATTCTTTCTAGCTGGAGTTCGGCTGGGGGTTTGTGCTTCCCGAGAGACTGTCACGACGGACGTGTCTTTGACCGGTTGGGGGGCTGTTTGTCAAGGGCGCCCAGCTCACGGAGTGTGGACGGTGACACAAGGCAGTTTGCATATAAACAGGTTGGAATTACTGGCAGTTTTTCTAGCCCTCCAGTACTTCTCGAATCTGCTAAACGGCCGTCATGTACTGCTCAGGTCAGACAACATAGCGGTTGTCGTATCTGAATCATCAAGGAGGATTACGCTCTCCCCCCTGTGCAGGCTGGCGAGAAATATTCTTCTTTGGTCTCAGAACAGATTTCCGTCGATCCAAGCGGTTCATGTCCCCGGACGTTTGAACTTTGGAGCGGATTTGCTATCCTCCCAGACAGGATGTACTATCGCAAGCACAGGGAATGATTTGGCACCCAAGGCCAGATATATGGAAGCTGTGGGCGTGGCCTCTGAGCGGAGTGAGTTACTATGTCCTGGTCTTTCTGTTGAAACCACCGAGACTATAATGAATTCTTGAGCAGCTTCTACGAGACGCTTATATGCTTTCAAATGGAAACTGTTTACGACCTGGTGTGGAATTCGTAATATGGATCCAGTTTACTGCCCAGTGGCTTTAGTACTGGAGTTCCTTCAGGACCGTTTCTCTGATGGAGTAACGCCAGCCACTCTTAAAGTTTACGTGGCAGCCATTTCAGCTAACCACGTATATATAGATGGTGCCTCAGTGGGCCGTCATCCGCTGGTTTCTCGTTTTATACAGGGTGCGCGCAGAGATGTATAGTAACGAAGTAGAACTACTTCACTACTGTACTTAAGTACTAAAAGGCGGTATCTGTACTTTACTAGAGTATTATTTTTTTCTCCTACTTCCACTTTTACTTCGGTACATATTTTCGCTGAGTTTAATACTTTTACTCCGATATTTTTTTTATGTGCTGCATCGTTACTCGTTACAATTATAATAATGTTACGATCATTCCATTACAAACACTGCCAGAACTGTAGATGGCAGATTTGATGAAGCTGGAACATCATTAAGCGAATCAAGCGAGACTGCGCGTGCTGACTGAACTGCTGTGAAGAGAGAGATGAACACCGAGCCGAGCCAGATAATGACTCGTTCACGAGTCAAGAACCGGTTGCATCGGTTTTCGGATGACCAGTAACGTTAGTTCTTTCTGTCAGTTCGATTCAATAAACCAGTTGAAGAAAACAGTTCACCGATTCTTTTGCGCTCGATGCAATGGCGTCATTGGCGTTGACTGCACATGGGCTCATAACATTAACACAGAATCAATCACCAAAAGAAAACAGTTCGGTTCCAGACGCTCTGTGTGTCGGTTTGCTTCACGCTAAATCACACATGCGCAGTATCATCAGCTCATGGGTTCACGAATCACACGCGTCTGACACAAACGGTTCTTGACTCGTGAATGAGTCATTATCTGGCTCAGCTCGGTGTTCATCTTCAGTTCTCTCTTCACAGCAGTTCAGTCAGTGTACTGTTTGAGTCAATGAATTACTCCGGGATATTGGTTTGTTTTAACTCAGAGGGAGTGTCAGCCACATTAAACAAGTTAACAGCTTAATTCATCTGTGGATTAATGCGCATTGGAGACGCGAACTGTTTAAAACGATTCAATTCGATTTGGTGGACTGTTTCAAAAAGATCCGGTTACATCGAATGATTCGTTCGCGAACCAGATATCACAAACTGCTTTGTTTTTAACTGTCTTACAACAGACACGGAAGAGAAGACAATGCTGAATAAAGTCATAGTTTTTGCTATTTTTGGACCAAAATGTATTTTCGATGCTTCAAAAAATTCTAAATGACCCTCTGAGGTCTTAAGGGTTTGAAACAACATGAGGGTAAGTTATTAATGACATCATTTTGCAAATTGGGCTAACTAACCCTAGTAACTGTTTTTTGTTTACAAGAAGTTACAGTCAAAGGAATTGTGATTGTCCTTTAGGTTAATCATTTGAAATAGTAAAAACAATATGTTCAAACTTTTGACTACTTTCTTTAATAGCTACATAACACAATACTTCTACTTTTACTTTCAGTACTTGAGTAGTAAATATTAAAATAGACTACTTGCAAGACTTAAGTACAAAAAATGTTGAATACTTTAGTACTTCTACTTAAGTGTGGTGCTTAAAGAGCACTTCAACTTCTACTCAAGTCACTTTTTTGATAGAGCACTTGTACTTTTACTCAAGTATGGTTCTCTAGTACTTTATACATCTCTGGGTGCGCGGCGGCTGAGGCCTTTCCGCCCTGTGCGAGTTCCTTCATGGGATTTATCCATTGTGTTGCAAGGTTTATCAGGGCATCCGTTTGAGCCCTTGGAAACTATACCGGATAAAATCCTGACTCTAAAGACAGTTCTTCTTGTGGCTTTATCCTCCCTCAAGAGAGTTGGGGATTTACAGGTTCTTTCTGTTTCACCCTCGTGCATGGAATTTGCACCAGGCTCTGTGAAGGTATTGCTGCGACCCAGGCCTAATTATGTCCTTAAGGTCACTTCTAACCCTTTCCGCTTTCAACAAGTGGTCTTGGAGGCTTTACCCCCTGCAAAGGCGGGGTCAAGACTTATGTTGATCTAACAGCCCCATGGCATGAATCTGACCAGCTGTTTGTCTGTTTCGGACACAAGAATAAAGGCCATGCTGTCACAAAACAACGTATGTCCCATTGGCTGGTGGAGGCAATATCTTTAGCCTATGAGGCGCGCGGACTTGCTTCGCCCTTAGGAATTAGAGCTCATTCCACGAGAGCAGTGGCTTCTTCACAAGCTTTTCTCAGTGGATCTTCTATGGATGATATCTGTGCTGTGGCAGGATGGCTCCTGGCTCCCGGGTTCTCTCCGCTTGAGCAGATGCTTCTTTGGATCCCAGCTATCAGGTACGTCAGGCATTATGGTATAGGGTTCCCATACGGTGACGTCACCGCAGCATCGGAGTGACCCATGAAAGGGAACATCTCGGTTACGTATGTAACCACAGTTCCCTGAATAGGGAACGAGATGCTGTGGTTCCGGCCGTTCCATACCTTGATAGCATTCTTCTTCTTCAGTTCATGAAATCTAAGCGAAATAGCGCTCGACACCCAGGTATACGATGTGTACACATGCGTGGGGTGGTGCCAAGCGCTATTTGGCCAATAGGATTGGCGGGATGGTATAGGGCTTCAGACATATGTCACACCGAGGGGTGTTCCCATACGGTGACGTCACCGCAGCATCTCGTTCCCTATTCAGGGAACCGTGGTTACATACGTAACCGAGATGACTTCACTTGTCTCCGTTGAATCCAATGGGGTCGCTGTGTCCATTTTTTTTTACTGTGAATGTCAAAAACACACTTCAGGAGTCTACGGGTGACGTCACGGACACTACGTCCATGTTTTTATCAGACCTGTCAAGTATCCCGTTTTGGCCGGGAAAGTCACGTATTTTACCCTTCTTTCCCGCCGTCCTCCCGTATTAGTATTTTCCCGTAAATCTCCCGTATTTAATTTTTTTTATTTTAACCTGCGTTATTAATAAAATAATAATAATAAAAACATTCCCAATCTGAGCTCTGTCACTAGTCTCGCGATAACTGCCACCTGTAGTAGCCTGTCGCGAGGGGTGTGTGAGGTCAGGTGACATGAGTTATAACGCGGGAAAAACAACAACAACAAAAGAAAAAACCGAGACGGATGATGGATGCTACGATAAAGAGTGAAGGCACACCTGCCAAAGAACCAAAACCCATGTGTAAATACCAGGATAAATGGGACAGCGAATTTACTTTTATAAAGAATGCAAAGTCTGCAACAAATTTGTACAACAACTCACTAAAAGAGTAAAAGAAAAGTTATGTGAAATAAAAAGAAAAACTGTAAAAGAAAAGCAATATGAAATGAAAAGAATGTGTGGAATGAAAATAAAATGTAAATGTAAAGACAAGCAATGTTAAATTAACAGAAAATATGCAAATAAGCCTTTAAATAAATGCTCTTCATATATACCCTTTTGTGTTTTCATTTGGGCTATAACACCTGTCTTAAAATGTAAGGGATACTGGAGCTTTGTTGGGGTGGTGGGACTGCTCGTCATTCCTCCAGCAGAAGACCGTCAGAGCAGCCGTAGGTGCGTGCGGACTCCAATCCGGCTGGTAGCGGTAATTCACCACAAGCTGCTGGTTCGCCAGCTGCCGAAGAAAACCTGAGCAGAGACCATGTGGTGCATGCTTCCTGATACACGCGGATCCTAATGAAATGCGTATAGAGCACGTTTAGCGGATATTATGCGCGTGGATGGAGAAGATGAAATGAGAGAATAACCAAGAAGATCGTGTTTACAAGTGAGTAGATAAACGAAACGACGACTTTCCTCCGATTGACCTTCATTTATATGTTTATATATCAAACTTGATCGCCGTGAACTCAATGATTGTGATGACAAAGCGTTCTGAAATCATCATCATCATCATCATCATCATCATCATCATCCGTGTGTGTGTCGCGCTCTGTTTCTCTCACAGTGAATTGAATTTGCTGGTGTTTATTCCAGTAATTTATGGCATTAGCGCCCAGCGGAGAGGAAACAGAGCAGCTTTTGTGCCACGCAGACGGTCAAAGAAGTCTCTGTCTGAAAGCAATACGAAATAACACTCTAGCTTAATTTGTTTTAATTTTTATTATTATTTATCTTTTATTTGTGTATTTGTAAAAAAAAGAAAGAAAAGAAAAAAGAAAACCGGCTTTCTACATTCGATTCGTCTTTAACAATTCTATAATATTTCTATATCTTTATATATGTGTGTGTGTTTATATATATATATATATATATGTGTGTGTTTGTGTGTATGCCCTTATGAAAATTAACCATGGTTTTACTACAAATAAAACCAAAAAACCATGGTTACTATAGTTAAACCATGGTAATCAAAAATTAACCATGGTTTTGCTAAATTAACCATAGTTTAACCATGGTATTTGTAGTAAATCTGTGGTTATACAAATGGTAGTCAACACGCCAAAAAACCATGGGTTACTACAGTTTTACTATGGTTAAAGTAAAACTTTAACCATGGTTATTTTTCGTAAGGGATACGTATTTGCTTATTCTTGAGATAAGGGACAAAACATGTTTTTATTATTTAAAAATACATTATTTCTACATGTTTATGTTTGTAGAGAAAAGTCACAGCTAATGAACCATGGAAAGGAGCAGGTTTTGCTGAATTATTTTTTTTTTTTAACATTTATACACTTAATAAAATAATTTGTGTCAACTCCATTAGATGTTTTTAAAAGCATCATAATTTAATTTTTTTCCACCCAATAACAGTTTGAAGTCTTCAGTTATGAATCATCTAGGGAACATCTAAAGTACTTTAGGGGTTTTGTGTGTAGGACCGGTTTTGTTCCTTATCTCAAGAATCATATATAGGCCTATGTATATATATAATCACTAAAGAATTTTAAGCAGAGGAGAGACTTCTGGTAAACCACAATTTTAATATCCTGACTGACTGACTAGTGCGTATGATCTCTGTATTTTAATATGCAAAAATGTTATTGAGGAGTGGCTGTTGTAAATGAAGCAGTGCTCTCTTTAGATTCAGATGATGTTTCTGAAGAAGGGGTGGACAAGAGGAAGATTGAGAGATGTGTTTGTGTTAAATCTGTTCAGTGAGGTTTGTTTATGCTGGAATAGAGCGTCAGACAGAATATAAATGGGTCCATGACAAATAAGGGTCTCTACAATAAAGAAAAGGAGAAATCTTTCAGATTGATTGATTTTGAGGCATAGATTGTTTGCATTATACTCAAGAAGGTTTTGTTGGCTGATATAAAATTAAGCAGCATCATGAATATCAAGATTATTTGAATGCACTTTTCTTAAAGAGCATGTAATCTGATTAGTTTTGCGATCCTTCCTTGTCTTGAGTATGAAAAAGTACTACTACACACCGAAATCACTTTAGGTTTTATACTGCAAATAACAAACAACAACCATATAGCACACTTTTTGAGTACATAAACGTTCAAATGATGACATTGATAATAAAAATGAGAGGTAAAAGTTTCCCTAGTCCAGGTTTTAATGAACACGATCCTGAGTAAGCAAATCAATCACTAGCCATTATCGGTGGAAATTTTTTTCAGTTAATAAAATGACCAAGTTTTAGTAAAAAAACACCCAAGGTTTATCATCATTTTTTTTTTCAGCATAGATAATGAAATATAATTCATCCTTGTGTTCAGTTTGTGAAAAACAGTGCTGAAAATAGGATGCTTTTTAACTACATTTTTATTATTTCTTGCACTAAAACATTTTTGAATCTGCATCAATGGCTATTACAGAGAAAGTTCATAAATATTGAGATATTGCTCAATGTCAATGGATGGATATCTTGAAATACTTTAGATTTTACTTCAATATATTTCCTATCCATCCAATCATGTAAAATCCCTTTCGCCACATGTTTTGTTAAATGCAGTCAATCCAGAGAGAAACCTACTGAAGCTCTAACAGATCTTTTGAATGGAAGCACTAGACCAGTCACTAAAGAGTTAATCCATTGACATTCTCTGCATATCTGCCACCTAAGTTCCCAGCATTACCTTCCTCGTGTTACCCTCTAAAGTGACCCTATTTATCTACTCACATGCTGTTACCCTTGTGTTTCATTTCTTTGGCTCTTGTGAAGATAATTTGTGAGCTGTTGGGAACAAACTGCTTGATTTTCAAATGTGGGTCTTTCCACACATAACTGAAATAAATTGGGGGGAAAAAAACCCTACTTACGCAATAACTTCAAATATCGTTGATAGAAATAATGCTGTGTAACAGGTTTCGTTGTTGCCGGTTAAATCTATAAAATGTAGCGCCTTCAAACAGCTAGTCTAAAATACAGTACAACTGAATACAGTACTTAAGATAATTTAGTGGTTTAAACCAAGAGAAATGTAAGTAAAATTAAAATGTTTAAGAAGCTGATGAAATAAATTGAAGATAAAGAATGGATTAAGCGATTTTATTTCTCAAGAAATAATCCTGACTCTTTGAAAAACTTAAGTGTAAAAAGCATAGCATACTTACTGCAAAAAATATAGTGTGAACTGAATGTAATGTTTTTAGACACTTCAATGCATGTTAATTGCACTTAGACAAAAATATATTATAATTTAAGCAGAACTTAAATACATATTTATTTGCAATTTTATTATTCTATCTTTGAAATATGACAAGCATTTATGGTAAACTAAAACATACTTTAATGTAATTTCAGTTGAAACCTTTTGGTCATGTATTTAAACATTTGCAACTACACATTTGTAATGAAGTTGCAATTTGTGACAATTCACTTTAATTGTAATATTGAATAAAAGTTCAAATAAAAATGTACTTAACATGTGCTTCAGTTATTCAACACATCTAATTTAACTTCTTTAAATCACAATGAAAGGTTATTAAAACTAATTTAAAATGTAATTTAAAATAAAACTTTTAATTTGCCACTTTTAGAAGTGTACTTAAGAAGTGTGTTAAGTATGTTATCTGCAAGTACAGTTTTTTTAATATGCCTTTAACAGTGCATAAGTGCACATTTAATACACTAAAGTGCACTTTTAAAGAAGGCTCATTATCACAAAATATATATAGTAGTCTGTTATTATTATTTATCTTTGCATTCGTTCCAATTTAACACCATTGCGAGAGTAAACCCTCTGTAACTTGAACGCTCCTCCTACTCTCCGCTCCCCATTGCTCACAGAATGCTATGTTTGTCCACATGCACACTCACGTTTAGTGTAGTTAAACTGTTGTAGCAGAAGCAGTCATGTACCAGGCGTCTTGCTGTTTTGTGGAGGAACTGCACTGTTACCTAGATCTTTTCTGTATTTGGAGTAAATAAAGGTAAAAATGTATTTTTCTCATTCTTTTCTAGACTATAATTGAGTGTAGCAGCTTTTAGATGGTCAATGTTTGTGCTGTTTGTGATGTATTTAATGTAAAGCTAGAATTGTGTTTTAATGATTTGATGTTTTGTTTGTCAAACAGCTGCCACCCGTACAAAATGAGCCCAAGAGAAGATGCTCCTGCAGACCGGTATGTTCTTCATTCTGGATTTCATTTTTTACCTTTAAAACACAGAAGTGTCTCAAACTAAAGGATGGATGTGATCGCAGTGAAGCACAATGATATGTGACTTAGAACAAGGGTGTGGCTTGAGTTTAATTGCTCTGAAAGCACAGAGTGAGTCAACAGAACAGACTGTAATCAAGCTAATAGCTTCCCGCCATTGCCTCGAGTCATTCATTTTGTCATTATTAATTAATTCATGTATTTTTTTTAAAGGTAGGGGCTTTTGAAGCCTTTAAAGAGTCTTGAGTTTACTTTTCAAAATAAAAAAAAGCTTAAATCATGTAAAAAAAATGTCTTAAAAATTTGCAATCATCTTAAATTTGGCAATAGACAGTCAGGAGTCAATTATAAAGATTAACTCAGAGTAAATTAAGCTAAGATTTATTAAAAATGACAATGTAACCAGCTTGTAAATAGCCTGTAACCAGTGTTGCTATTGTTAAGTTAAAAGGAATAAGAAATAAAATACTGCTGCAAAGTATATATAAATATATATACATATAACTTTTCCAAAGTGTAAAGTGCAGCAACAGTTTCAGTTTTTAGACCTGCTCAGATTTCGTTATAGCATTGGACCGATCGGAATCAAGAGCAAAGGTCTGTTTAAATGCCGACGGGAGCTGCGTTTGAATTACGGTCGTTTTTTTCCTAGTTGTAGTGATGTTCAGACTCGCGTGATGCCTTTTCAAAACTTTAGAGTCAGCTGCAGGGCGGGATTTGCTCTGAACGCGGAGACTTCCGCCACTTAATATGTTTGTGTGCAAATACACGTACCGTTACACCCCTAATGTGTGTATATATATATATATATATATATATATATATATATATATAGTTCATATAAGTACAGCCATAGATGGGCTGTGTGTATTTTTATATAAATTAAAAAAATATATTCTAATAATAATAATAATAATAATTAATAGCATTAATAATAATACTGTTTTATTGTTGTAGTTTGACTCATAAGAGTATGGATAATTAAAATATTTTTTTGATCAGAAAATAGTGTGGATACATACTCAGTTCCCTGCTTTTACTCGTATATTCCTGAAGAAAAAAAAAGACATAAGAAATTAAATCTGAAATGTCATGATTTCACATGAACAGTCTGTTTACTGCTCTTCTCTCTCTTCTCTGTAGTGGCTTCTTCGTCGGGATCATATTCTTCATCCTTGGCCTGGGAACGCTGTTGCCATGGAACTTCTTCATGACGGCATCTATGGTAACGGAATGTGGAAAACATTCCAAATATGGGAGTTAAACCCAGCGCTGGTCATATGGGAATAACACAGGATGTTCTCAGAACATGTTTCTGGAACACCACAGTTGTTTCTATTTTTACAGGCACTTTAAGCTGAGAGAATTTCCCCAAGCCCTTTATTGATCTTGTTTCGATCCGAATTCTCCAATAAGTTCACTAATTAGTTTGCTACAGTAGTTGGCTAATTAAACTGATTAGAATAGAGTTTTATCTTCCATTCTCGCACTCACTATACAGGCGTAATATTATTACAGTTACAGTTCATTTTTATGAATGATAGTTAGTAGAATAGTCTTATTTGAGATGCGTTTAAGTTTAAATAACAAAACAAAATACAATTAGAATAAAGCAATAAAAAGAAAACCCCCTCACTGTAATAATTTCACTGTAAACCACTGCTTCATGAGGATTATTGCTTTTATAAAACGTTTATTCCATATATATAGCAAGGTTTCACAGAATAAAACACAGCAAATAAAGTCTAATGATATTAATAAAAACAGTATTCTTCCGCCAAACAATGGAGTTCCTCAAACAGTTGTGGTTCCAACAAAGTGGTTGCCGAGCAACACACAGAAGTAAACAAAGCTGTATGTTTGTAGAGTAATTTACAACAGCCTTAAACGTGGCTCAGCCAATCAGAATCAAGGACCGGAACTCTCTGTTTTATAAACTTCACATTTAATTATTCACATTTATATATATATATGTATATATATGTATATAGGACACCCTACTTGATAGGTCATCTGTATCGACGATCAATAAAAACCGAAATCAGTCAGTTGACCACTAGTATTGATTTTTCCTTACCATAATGTTGCGTTTGATTAAAATGTAGTGTTAAAATGGCTTGTTTATTGCTTCTAAATCATATTTGGTTCTTACAGTATTTCAACAACAGACTCAACACGTCTGAATGGAGTAATGGAACAATAACCACCAGGAAGGAGTATTATTTTGATAACTGGATGACTCTGCTGTCCCAGCTGCCTTTGCTGCTGTTCACTTTCCTCAACTCCTTTCTCTATGATTGGTGAGAACTGTGCTTTTTTTGTTTTCTTTTTTTTTCCTGGTGCACAAAAACCACGTGGACTTGACACATAGCTATGAATTCTACATTAACATTTGCAACATGTACCCGATCATTTGTGTTTCAGGATCTCAGAGAAGGTGAGGATAGCAGGCAGTCTGGTCTTCATCCTCATCCTCTTCGTCCTCACTGCTGTGCTGGTGAAGATCTCGATGGAGGAGGACCGCTTCTTCTCCGTCACCATGGCCACTGTCTGGTTCATCAATTGTTAGTGTCTAGAGAAACCTCAGCATTGTTTAGCAACACTCATATGCATATAGTATACGGTATGTGTTCAAGAATGCATTGCATTGATCAAAAGTAACAGTAAAGACAATGTTATAAAATATTTATATTTCAAATAAATACTGTTCTTTTTGACTTTTATTCATCAAAGAATCCCCCAAAAAATTTAATGTCGCAGTTTTCACAAATATGTTGTTTCTAACATTGATAATAATCAGAAATGTTTCTTGAGCAGCAAATCCTCATATTAGACTGATTTCTGAAGATCATGTGACACTGAAGACTGGAGGAATGATGCTGAAAATACAGCTTTGATCACAGAAATAAATTACATTTTACTATATACTCACATAGAAAACCATTATTTTAAATTGAAATAATATTTCACAATTTTACTGTTTTTACTGTATTTTTGATCAATTAGATGCAGCCCTGGTGAGCAGAAGAGACCATTCAAAAACACAAAAAAATCGAACCAACTCCAAAATTATCTCACTGAAAACACCCTTTTAAACGGTTTCAGAATGAATGCAGAATTACTGACATGCATAAAAATATTGTTTAATGTAGATCACCCTCATGGTGATTAGTGTGCTCATGGTATTTATGTCTGTGTGTCTCTCAGCGTTCGGGGCCGTGTTACAGGGAAGTCTGTTTGGTTTGGTGGGATTGTTGCCGCAGAGGTACAGTGCCATCTTTATGAGCGGACAGGGGCTCGGTGGGACATTTGCAGCTCTTGCAATGATCTTCGCCATCGCAAGTGAGACTCTGTGCTATTTTACTATCATTTTAGTTATTTCGTTTCTTTTTTTTTTATATTTAGGATGTGAGTAACCTCTCACGAAGTTCTGTATAGATCTGTTCACTGTGTGTGTGTGTGTGTGTGTGTGTGACAGGTGAAGCTGATAGTGAGTCTGCAGCTCTGGGTTATTTCATCACTCCGTGTGTCGGGACCCTAGTCACACTCTTCAGTTACATGCTGCTCCCAAAACTGGTCAGTGAGTGTGTGTTTAGATGTAATCCTGTCACATCTGTGCGGTTTCTTAGTCATCTGAATCTGAGACTGATCTCTGGAGTGTGTGTGTGTGCAGGAGTTTGCTAGGTTTTACCTGGACCGCAAAAGCAAGAGTTACGAGCTTGAGACGTCCAGCCGGCTGCTGCCTACAGGTGAACTTACAGTCTATAAACTCACAGATAGTGGACTGCCATGCCACCAGTTAAAAGCAATATAGACTCATTTACATGTGAAAAAGAAGTACATGTTAGCATATTTGAGATGCAATTAAGTGTCGAAAACATTACATTCAGTTCATGTTAATTGCAATTGAATGAAAATGTATTACAATTTAAATGTATATTAAATGCAGTTAGCTAGCTGAACTTAAGTATTTTTGACCAACTTAAGTACATCTTTATTTGCAATGTCATTAATACTTTGATATATTATTCTAAAATATACTTTAATGTCATTATTTTTCAAACTCTTTTGAGACTTAAAAAAAATATTTATGTCTATGGAGGCAAAGCTGAAACTTCATCAAAATAAAAGTTATAAAGAACAGTATTTATTTAAAAAGGAAATATTCTGTAACAACATACTCCACCATTCGAAAGTTTGTGGTCAGAATTTTTTTTAAAGCAACAATGTGTTAAATCCTGAAAATCCAGCTTTGATCACAGGAATAAATTAAATTTGAACAGATATTCAGATAAAAACAGATTTTAAATTGTAATAATATTTCACAATTATACTGTTTTTACTGTATCTTTGATCAAATGTAGCCTTGGTGAGCAGAAGAGACTTCTAAAGTAAAACCTTATTGATCAACTGATGTTGATGGTAATTAACTTGTGAGAATATGCAAAATATATAATATTGAATAACAAACTAAGGTTAAAATTATAATTATAAAGTATGTGCTTTACTATGTTATTCAAGTACATTCAAATAATTGTACTTTAAAACATAAAAGATGATTAAAACAATGATATAGAATGTTTTTAAGTAAAAAAAAAAGAAAGAAAAAAATCCTTTAACTATACATATTTTTGCTAAGTGTTTTAAAAGTGTGCTTAAGTGTGTTAAACAGTCATGAAAATGTCCCTTTTTAAGTCACTTAAGTGTCCTTTTATTTCATTATGTTGTTTTATATTATCTGCAAGTATGTTTTTTAGTTTAAATATACTTGTATGATTTGCAATTTGACTACAAGTGCACATTCAATGCAATTAAGCACACTTATTTTATTTTTAAGGTGACTCTGTCCCTCCAGGTGATGTTGAAGGCTGTGAGAAGACCAGTGATCTGTCTGTTGGCTCTGTGGCGAACGGGAATCCTAATAAAGGTGATAGCAGTGTGATCGAAGAGGAGGGGGTCAGACAGGCCTTCATCCCACTGCAGTCAGAAAACAAGTCAACACAGAAGAGCTCCATCCTGGAAGTCTTCAAAAAGGTGCCGTTATATTTGACCAATAACAGTCACCTTTATTTATATAACGCTTTATACAATACTGGTTGTTTCAAAGCAGCTTTACAGTGTCAAACAAGAAAATAGTGCGGAGGACAATAGAAAACAGTTCCCAGTTGAATCAGTGATGACATCAAATATCATACACCATCTGGTCTGGATACGAACTGGATCTGGCGGCTACGGTGACCTCGGAATGAGAATGAAACCGACTAATATTAGATTAGATGTAAACATGCTAGAAACATGGTTTTCAGAAGAAAGATTGCTATTAAATAGCACACCTAGGTTCCTAACTGATGATGAGGAATTAACAGAGCAGCCATCAAGTGTTGGTGTACTAGATTATTACATGTTGAGGTTTTAAGTCGGATAATTAACACCTCTGTTTTCTCAGAATTTAGCAGTTGGAAATTACTGGTTATCCAGTTGTTTTTATATCAGCTATGCATTCTGTTAGGTTTGCAAATAGGTATGTTTTGTCTGGCCACAAAGAGATATTGAGCTGAGTATCAACAGGGAAAGCGAAATCCATTTTTCCTGATGGTTTCTCCTAAGGGTAACATGTAAAGTGTGAAAAGCAACAGTCCTAGTACTGAGCCTTGAGGTACTCCATACTCCACTGATCGATGTGATATCTTATAATTCACTGCTACGAATTGACAACAGTCAGATAAATAAGAATTGATCCATGCCAATGCAATTCCACTAATGCCGACATAATTTTCTAGTCAATTCAAAAGAATGTTGTGGTCGATAGTGTCGAATGTAGTGCTAAGATTCAGTAGCACTACTAGAGAAATACAACCATGATCAATGATCAGATCAGCAGATTATTATAACTCTTGAGAGCAGACGCTATACTTTGATACAGTCTAAACCTGTATTACAGCCTGTGGTCTGTTTTGGCTGTTATAACAGTGGCTTATTGTCATCATCTCTCTCTCTCTCTCTCTCTTTCTCTTTCTCTAGATTTGGCTTATGGCGTTTTGTGTGACGTTTGTATTCACAGTTACACTGTCAGTTTTCCCTGCTGTTATTGTGGATGTGAAAACTGTGTATGGAGGAAAATGGGGTATGAAACACACAAATATTGATTACATTTGTAATTACAATGACTACCTATTCATTAAAACCCTAGCCCTTAAAGAAAATATTTATAATTTACAATAATTTACAATGTAATTTACAATATTTATAATATTTAAAATCAATGGTAGATGAATTATTTTTAAAATTATTGTTTAGCTTTAGTGCTAATAGTTTCTTTTTTTTTTGTCTAATGTTTTATCTGAGAATGAGAATTTAAAACAAGACACAACAGATGAATGAACAGATATCACCATGCTTTACCCAGTTGATTAATCACACAATGCGTTAAGACAATTGTTTTGTATTACATTTTTATGAAGGTTTTGTTAAATATTAAATTGAGGCATTATCTAATATTACATACATTTCCAGAAAAAAAAAAAAAAATATATATATATATATTCTGAACATCGATATGTCAACAAAATCAAACAAGATTTTTTCCTTTTTTCACTCCATAATTCAGAAAATACTGTCAACGTTCAGAAAATATATATTTTTTTACCATGTTTTTATCTGGTCTGGCAAAAACAATCGATTAAATCATTTCATAACATATCTCTACTTAATTTGACTTCTTATTGGCTTTTTTAACCTGATCAAACGATAAATGCTACCATCTGGTGGATCTCTAAAGAATAACACACAAAGAAGTGTTTTCAAAACCTTGCACGATTGAGCACTTTTCACTGTTGTATGTATAAGGATGTGCAGCAAAAAAAAATTATCTCGCTCTTTCTTTCAGAACGATACTTCATTCCTATTTTTTGTTTTCTCTTGTTTAACGTGATGGACTTTACTGGCAGAACTGTCACGATATTATTGAAGTGGGTGAGTGAATTATTTTAGCATTAATTCTTTCATCAGTTCACCACCAAGAGAACTGCAGATAAAAAAAACTCAAGTTGTTCAGAACCAGTGTGACGTGAATATTTGTTACTTTCTTAGAAATGTTTCTATACCTGAGTGAACGTTAATGGCACTTTGAGATATATTTCTGTTACTGAATGAAGGAGAAAGTGGCATTTTTCCACAGCCTGTGAGAAAATGTTTTCTTTTTTCATTTTATTTGTTTAATAATGTGGTTCTTGTTTCTTGGTGGAGCTTTCGTGCAGTATGTAACTTCTCCTGTGTGTTGTGTGTCTCCCGTAGCCGTCTAAAGACAGTCGGTTGTTCCCGCTGCTGGTGGTCTGTCGAGTGGTCTTCGTCCCGCTGCTCATGATGTGTAACGTACAGGAGAGACACTACATGCCTGTGCTCTTCTCCAATGACATCGTGTTTGCTACCATCATGTTGTTTTTCTCTGTGTCCAGCGGATACTTTGTGTGTCTGTCCATGACCTACGCACCACAGTGAGTACATGAGTTTCAGCACATAATGTGTACAAAAAGGCTCTCCATGGCTGCATTTATTTGATCAAAAATGCAGTAAAAACTGTAATATTGTGAAATATTATTGGCATTTAAAATAACTGTTTTTTATTGTAATTTATTTTCAAATGTATTTTATTTCTGTGATGCAAGGCTGAATTTTCAGTAGCATTTACTCTAGTCTTCAGTGTCACATGATCACCCAAGTTCACCCAAAAATGTAAATTTGCGGAAAATGTATTCACCCTCGGGTCATCCGATGTAGACGAGTTTGTTTCTTCATCAGATTTGGAGAAATTTAGCATTGCATCAGTGTCTCAGCAATGGATGCTCTGCAGTGAATGGGTGCCGTCAGAATGAGAGTGCAGCTTTTCTCTTCTAAAGACATAAACTGATGGACTGGAATGGTGTGGATTATTGTATTGTTTTTATCAGCTGTTTGGACTCTCATTCTGACGGCACCCATCCATTTCAGAGCATCCATTAATGAGACACTGATGCAATGCTACATTTCTCCAAATCTGTTCAGATTTAAAAAAAAGAAAAACCTTCAGGTCTACAGTTGGTAATCGTTAGAAATGTTGTGGTTCCTGTTCCATTAAAATGATTAAACAAGTATTTAGAAAATAGTGGTAAAGAAAAATGCACAATACTCAACTGCTCAATGCTCAATACTGTTTATTACTTACTTTCAACTTAATTTAAAGGTTGCCAATGTCAAAATTCAACATTTCCGGTTCCATTTAAATGAACTATGATGATGTTTTTTCCTATTTTCCCTTCACTGAATGTAGTGTTGCTGGAAGGCAGTAAGTAATGTAGAGTAATATTAGTCCATCGATCAGCATGTGCTTCAAAGTTGATGTTTTTACACGATCAGTGACATTTTGTGTTTGTTTTTTGGCAAAATAGTCCCTTGAGGGCTGAGACACTTGTTTATTTCCCTAAATTAATAAACTACAACCTGTTACACTTATAACCATGTATACACACTGTCCATAAAGCCCCAATTTTACAAATTATAATGCATTCCCAACCCTACTCAGGGAACCACAGATATCTCGATTCTGATTTGGGGTGAACTGTTCCTTTGAGAACACACTGCACACGTCACATGCTGATGTTTCTCTCTTCTCAGGCTTGTGGAGCCTAAAGATGCTGAGACGGCCGGTGCGTTGATGACGTTTTTTCTGGCTCTGGGTCTGTCGTTGGGAGCAGCGTTGTCGTTTCCTCTGCGTTTGCTGGCCTGACCTCATCTTCTCACTCTCACTCCTGAATCCTCGGCTCTCAGGCTCCTGCAGCGGCGCTCGGAGTCAGTCTCATCTCTTACTGTTCACACACATCAGACACAGTCATGAAGGGAAGCAGCGACATTACGCCAGTTTATTTGGCAGCTAAAAAACATGATGTACAGAATCACCATGCTGTCATAAAGGGAGAAATGAATCAAACAAACTATAAAGAAGCATTTTTTGATTATTTAAACCTAGATTTGTACTGTGTTTTACTCTTAGCATTAAACATATATACAGTATACGTACACACACACACACACATATATATATATATACCTATATATATATATATATATATATATATATATATATGTGTGTGTGTGTGTATATTGAATGTCAGGACACAGGGAACAACATAAAGTTTTGATAAAATGAAATGTCAAAAAGCAGGAAAATATTGCGTGTTTTTTTTTACTAATTTCCGTGAACAGGAGATTTTTACTGGGAAACCCTTGTATTCAGGAATTTAATTTTTGAAGGGAACATTATTATTTACATTTCTTATAATTGTGGAATATATATTACACATGTAAAATGCAGTTATATACATATCAAAGTTTCTCTGATTCTGTACTTTTCTAGGTCAACAAAAAAAAAGGGTACGACACCTACAATATGTACAAAATGTCAGATTTTCTTAGAAAAATTAGTCGCTTCAGCGTTTCAAATTATGCTGATAATGGCAAAAAAAACAAAAAAAGCAAGATAATGCATTTAGACTAGAAGACGTGTGGACGGTGATGCTCATGACATCATCAGTGTTCAAAGATTGAGGGGGTTAAAGAAAATGCATTTATTATTAGGGTCCCGCAGGCAGGACAAGAAAACAACAGAACAATTTTTCAAAACAGAAAATTAAAGCTTGACTGTGAGACCACAGTTTATAACCTGGGCTCCAGAGAAAACTTCTGTGAACCAAACCACAAAACAAAACAAGAAAGTGTATACTCTCAATTTGACGTTCCTTCCAGTATGTTTTGTAAAGGAAGGATGGAAATGAAATCAATCATCACTTTCATTCTGTATAAAGAACTGATTGGGGCGATGCAAAGATGTTCGCCAGATAATATACCGGTATATCCATTTTTTTTTTTTTTTACTTTGTGTGTGTGTGAAATTACTATAAAAGCCTGTTTGTTGTCTTTATAAAATCAAATTATTATTTGAGTGTCCTTGTGGTCAATATATATATATATTTTTTTAATTGATAACATTAAAAAGCTTCCTGAGGTACGTCTTTGTCCCTTACAGAGGTTTCTTTTCTGGCCTGTATCACAGTCCAATGTAAGTTCTTGTGATGATTGTCATGAGCTCATCTCATGTGGAAACCTGCTTTAGACTGCTGTGACCTTTCATTTCACTCATGCATATGGAGTATTAAGTTACATATTTGTGATACGTCCTGTATGCACATGTTGGGAGTGTACAAAGTGCCATATGAAATTGAGAGGTGAATTTTTTTTATAGGACCAAAATGTTACAGATCTTTTGAAAACGTTGATTGTTTTGTAGTGCTTTCAGTGTTGATTTAGAGTGATGCTTTTAATTATATATGAAATAAACACCTGTTCTATACAGTAGAATCGCCCATTCTGCATCTTCCTTCCTCCAAAAACACAAGATTCATTTACAGTCATGCGTTCAACAGACCCCACTGTATCATGTGTGTGACTCCTCGTCTGAAGAGCCAGCAGTGTGAGTGTGATCTCGTTCGTCTGTGTGGATGAAGTGGATGTTGTTATAGGTGACTGTATTCTGGGATTGTTTTTGAATCTTGAAGAACAGATATACTGAAATAAATGTCTATTCATATTTGTAATTTACACTTTTTTTCATTTTTGTTTTGCATTTTATAAAGCGATTGTCATCATGCAAGTTGCTTCAAAAAGAGATGAAATGAAAGCGATTTTTGTGTGCTGAAGGTCACTTTTATTTGTGTTTGTAGTGAAATCCAATACTGTATCAGAGGAACATGACAATATAACAAAATATATCACAGTAGTTTGTTCTACATCCAGCAGCAAACATCTCCGGTGAAGGCAATCGTTCAGAAACGTCGTTAAATGCACTGATGCTTGTTTTCTTTTCAAATAAATCATCAGTATCAGCACATTGCTCACACAACACACACACACACACACACACACACACTGCTTCTACCAATATCAAACCGTCTGTATAGTAGAAGTTTTCTTTAATAAGCAAAGGTGGTTGCTCAAATATTTAGAGCCAACAATCAGTATAAATTGTCTTGATTAAAATCAAGTGTGTGTGTGTGTGTACTCATTCAGGACTCTCACCCTATTGCCCCATCAGTATATATGTTTTTTTGCAGTGTAATACTAGGAGTATTGCTATTTCTTTTTTTTACATTTTCATTTTTATATATATAATTTTCACATTTTCTTTCCTAACAGTGGTGTGTAAAATTGAGATCCTTCAATCGTAAGGTGCTCTGTATTTTTGCTCTTTACCCACTGCTGCTATAGACAATAGACTATTCAATAAGTTTTTCCCCCCATGACTGACTACACAAAATGTCATTGATTTATTCCCTCCGTACACCACTGATGGTGAGTTTTTAACCCTTCTGTTGTGTCTTGGGTTAAACTGTTTTTTTTTCGTGTTGAAATTTTGTACATTTTCCCTTATTAAGGGACATGGATGTGTATGCAAACGTTTGACACGCAGCTGAGTTTTGGAAAGGCAGGTCAATATGAGCCTCGCTGGTTTCCTGCAGTTTGCCAAAAATCTCAGTCAAAAAACAGAAAATCTTTGTTAAAGCGTCAAACACTAAAATATATTTAAATTTATGAAATATACAACTTTTGAGTTTAATCAAAATTGAAGATTTGTCTTCTGAATTGCTCAAGGAAAATTCACTTCTTTTTTTTTTAACCAGTTGAGTTTGTGAAGTACAAAATTATGGCAACACTTTACAATAAGGTTCATTAGTTAACTACTCCAGTTAACATAAACTACACATGAACAATCAACAGCATTTATTCATCTTAGATGGTTAAATTCATCATTTACTAATGCATTATTAAAATCAAAAGTTGATAACAGTAGTTAATGCACTGTGAATTAATAATGAACGACTGTATTTTCATTAACTAACATTAACAAAAATTAATAAATACTGTAATAAATGTATTGTCCATTGTTTGTTATGTTAGCTAATACATGAACTAATGGAACCTTAGAGTAAAGTGTTACCCAAATTACAAAACCAAAAAAATGCAAAGTACAAATGGCAATAATTAGTGCACTAAATACAATATATTTTTTTTACTATTTATACTTGGAATTATTTGCAAGTGTTCAACTGCACGCAGACATGAGAAAATGTATATATTTTGGACAAACTGACCCTTAACACAATAGAAATAATGTTTTAAAAAATGTTTTGCACAGTTGATTTTTGGCAAATTGCATGGAAACCAATGGAGCTCACCCAGTTTTTTAACGCAACAGGAAAGAGATATTTGTGCATTTTCTAATTCTGAAATGATGGGAAAGTACATTATTACGGGTTGTGTCACACAGCTGTGTGCACTTTCAGCATTTTAAAGGACAAATACGTGTGTGTGTGGATCGTTTGTGCATTCTCAGCGTAGTACGGCAGATTGTAGCAGTCTGCTGGATCCTCCACAAACTAGCAGTAAACAATGCTCTCATTCGTAGTGTCTGAAACATCTACAGGACCTGTGTGTGTGTGTGTGTGTGTGTGTTCATGACAGCACAGTGAGTGTGACGGCTCCTTTGGTTTTCTTCAGGATACAGACGGCCTCCTCATGAGTGACTCCGTCCAGACTCTGGCCGTTAACAGCGATGATTTGATCCCCGCGTTTCAGACGCCCGTCCTCTGCCGCGGCCCCCTACACACACACAATAATGCATCTGTCTGTCTCGTGGCATCAGTGGATGAACACACTTGCTGTGTGAAAGCGTTACCTTGCTGAAGACGGTTTTGACGTAGATGGGAAGGTCACCGTGAGGACTGCCGAATCCACCCACGATACTGAAGCCCAGTCCGTCAGGCCCTCGCTCCAAACTGATGCTCTTACACTGCGGAGGACTGCACACACAGATGAAGAGAGTGATGTTCTGATTTTAAATCACATTATTTTATACCCATAAAAACAGGGGCATGATTAGAAAAGAAAAATATCAAAAATGCACTTTTTGACAAGAGAGGGTTCGATTAGGACATTTTTCTGACCATATATATTTCTTACCTGACATGCAATTGTATTTATTCATTCATTCATACTCATAGTTTTGCTAATGTAACCAGTTATTGACTCTCCTCATACAATGACATTGGGTGTTAACCTTAAAAACTAAAATAATAATAATAAAAAAATCAATGCATTCATAGTCAAAGATCACAAAAGTTTTGGCTGAAATCGAATGATGTTCTCGGTAAAAATGTGTGAAAATGTGAGAATTCATGGAGATCTGGATTTAAAAAGAGATAAAGTATCTGGCAACCGCAACCCTGAAAGCTTTATTAGAAATAAAGGTGACTTGAATACAGAAAGGAACTGAGATTCAGGATAAACCAACCATTATTAGTTGACTCACTAAAGCCAGTAGTAAGAGTCACATTTGGCACGTGATGAATATTATTTTATGAGGCTAAAGAGAGAGTTTTGTGCACAAACCCCAGGTCATCGTGGAAAATGCTGCTGGCTGAGAGTCCTGCTGTCTGCTCTGCTGACGGTCCAGTCACTGTTGTATCGCCAGCAACCACCTACAAAGTAATTAATACTTCAAGTATTTGTTCTTATTTTATTACTGACTGGTTACTTGTCATTTTTTATTCAATTCAAAGTTTGAAATCAAACTTGTGCTACTGCAACAAAATTCCCCAACTGTCAATTCAAACATACACTGAGTGAGCAAAAGTTCTAATGGTAATAAAACAATGTTTACGTATGAATTAAAGCCTTCATTAATCTTAATCAATGAATCAAATCTGTCACATAAATTGGTCTCTTCAGCAGATATTAGCTTACTGATTGCCACCATTGATGAACAGTATATTCTGCGGTTCTTCCCGGTTGTACCGAATATCGATACCTTTCAAAGTATCATATCGAAGTTAGAAATTCGAGTATTGTGACAAAACACATTTCATTTAAGTGCAAATAACATGCCGTTAATATTTAGAAAACATGACATTCAGTTCAAAATCAAGAGTTCAATGTATGCTTAAGGGAATGCTGTTTTTTTTCACAGTGGATATCGTGTTGTTTTCTACCTGTAGCTGAATGATTCCTGTCGTGTTCTTCAGCAGTGAAACAGCTTTATTGTGAGACATTCCCTCCGTCGAGTCTCCACAGATAGACACAATCCTGTCTCCAATCTATTACACACACAAACACACACATATTAAACCCAAGAGACTGCGATTCACAAATACACACCAGCTTCAGATGTTAAACACACACACACACACCCAAAGTTTCTGCGTCTGAGCTGCCAGGCCGCTGGGGTTCATCATGGCGATGAATATAGGCACATCACCCAGAGGACTGCCGACTCCTCCAGCGATACTGATGCCCAGAGAGTCTGACGGGCCCTGAGACACACACACACACACACACGGGAAACAATGAATGAGTCTCACAGCCTAGACACATGACCCAAAATATCTCATTTTATTGGTTGTTTAAATGGTTTATTGAAAAAAAAAATACAGACCTTTGTGAATTCCACCGTCCTGACGTCTCTATCCAGCACTGCAAGGCAAGAAGGGAAAGGTTGAAAATCAAGAATGGAGCATGAATCATAACGTTGAGCGGTTTGTTCTTACACTCGTGTGTTTTCTCGGTGTCTCCCTGTAAAGCTGCAGAGCTGGAGAGAGGAGTGACCTTCCCGCTGCCCGTCTCGCTGGTCTGAAAACACACAGATATTTCACACATCTGAGCGCATACACACCAAACAGAGATGTATAAAGTACTAGAGACCCATACTTGAGTAAAAGTACAAGCGCTCTATCAAAAAAGTGACTTGAGTAGAAGTAGAAGTGCTCTTTAAGCACCACACTTAAGTAGAAGTACTAAAGTATTCAACATTTTTTGTACTTAAGTATTGCAAGTAGTCTATTTTAAAATGTACTACTCAAGTACTGAAAGTAAAAGTAGAAGTATTGTGTTATGTAGTTATTAAAGAAAGTAGTCAAAAGTTTGAACATTTTTGTTCAAAATAGTAATTGTTTTTACTATTTCAAATGATTAACCTAAAGGACAATCACAATTCCTTTGACTGTAACTTCTTGTAAACAAAAAACGGTTACTAGGGTTAGTTAGCCCAATTTGCAAAATGATGTCATTAATAACTTAAGCCGCGTTTCCACCGCAGGAACTTTACCCAGGAACTAGGGACTTTGGCCTGGTACTTGGTGTGTTTCTACCGCAGGAACCAGGAACTAAATAAAGTTCCGGGTAAAAAAATGCCCCTTAGAAAGTCCCTGCTGGCGAGGTAGTACTTTTTTAAAGTTCAGGAACTTTCGGGGGCGGGACTTTGGCGCTAAACATTCTTGCCGCGTTTCCACCGAAATTACCCGGAACATTTGTACCAGGAACTTTTTTTCCCAGGAACTTTTTTCCCCCCAGACCTGTTGCTTTCTGCGTTTCCACCGCGGTGTAAAGTACCGGGTAGATTAGGCAAATGACTGGTGACGTAGGTCTGCGCGTGTTTCTCAATACAAAGTACCTCTGATTTAAAAAAAAAAAAAAAAAAAGTACGCTGATTTTGGACGTGCATACTCGGTAGTTAGTTCAGACTTTGTGCATTCACTGGGGAGTGTGATGTCTGCAACTACGCAAGTCCGGTAAATCTATAAACATCTATAAACAGCAGCGTAACTATATACTATATATATATATATATATATATATATATATATATATATGATACTTGATAACTTCAGTCAGCTCGTCTTGGCTACTGCAATTTTCCCTACTGTATATTTACAATAAAACGAAATATGATATCAAATACCACTGCCTCCTTTCGTTTTCATTTAAGCATAATAACAACTGCAGAAATGTACTTAGGTCAGGGAAATGTGTATATGCAGCCATTACAATGAAAGAAATATTATATAGACTTGCCTTTTTTATTTTCATTTTAACATATAGATAAATTGAATACAGACCAAAGAAAACCTGTTAGATTTACCCCGCAGCTGAATTATATTTTATGTTTAACCACTAAAGACACATCAGAGCCAGCGGCGCATATCAGAAGATCTATCCCAGGAGAGGCTGCTCTCGGCGGATACATGAGGACTGAGCTCCCGCTGATTGCGTGGAGCTCACCGTCTACGAGATCGGCGAAACACATTTTTAAATAGGCGCTGTCTTTATAAATAAACCATAGATTTGAGTTTTAAACAACTACATTCTCGCCTGAAATACTTTTAAAATTACATTTCATGACACAATAACAGTAATATTTGAAAATTATCCGAATAAATGGTGGTTGAACTCAACCAATGCTGCGTGAACTCAGATCGCTTTGGCTACTGCAATTTTCCCCTCAGTATATTTACAATAAAACGAAATAGGATATAAAATACCACTGCCTCCTTTCATTTTCATTTAAACATAATAACAGCTGCAGAAATGTACTTAGTTCAGGGATAAGTGAAACGTTATATACAGCCATTACAATGAAAGAAATATTATATAGACTTGCCTTTTTATTTTCATTTTAACATATAGATAAATTGAATACAGACCAAAGAAAACCTGTTAGATTTACCCCCCAGCTGAATTATATGTTATGTTTTAACCACTAAATACACATCAGAGCCAGCGGCGCATATCAGAAGGTCTATCCCAGGAGAGGCTGCTCTCTGCGGATACATGAGGACTGAGCTCCCGCTGATCGAGTGGAGCTCTCCGTCTCAGAGATCGGCGAAACACATTTTTAAATAGGCGCTGTCTTTATAAATAAACAACAGATTTGAGTTTCAAACAACTACATTCTCACCTGAAATACTTTTAAAATTACATTTCATGACACAATAACAGTAATATTTTGAAAATGTTGATCCGAATAAATGGTGGTTGAACTCAACCAATGCTGCGTGAACTCAACCAATCAGAATGTTTAGCGCCAAAGTCCCGCCCCCGAAAGTTCCGGAACTTTAAAAAAGTACCACCTCGCCAGCAGGGACTTTCTGGGGGGCATTTTTTTACCCGGAACTTTTATTTAGTTCCTGGTTCCTGCGGTGGAAACACACCAAGTACCGGACCAAGTCCCTAGTTCCTGGGTAAAGTTCCTGCGGTGGAAACGCGGCTTCTGATTGGTTGAGTTCACGCAGCATTGGTTGAGTTAAACCACCATTTATTCGGATCAACATTTTCAAAATATTACTGTTATTGTGTCATGAAATGTAATTTTAAAAGTATTTCAGGCGAGAATGTAGTTGTTTAAAATTCAAATCTGATGTTTATTTATATAGACAGCGCCTATTTAAAAATGTGTTTCGCCGATCTCGTAGACGGTGAGCTCCACTCGATCAGCGGGAGCTCAGTCCTCATGTATCCGCCGAGAGCAGCCTCTCCTGGGATAGACCTTCTGATATGTGCCGCTGGCTCTGATGTGTCTTTAGTGGTTAAACATAAAATATAATTCAGCTGCGGGGTAAATCTAACAGGTTTTCTTTGGTCTGTATTCAATTTATCTATATGTTAAAATCAAAATAAAAAAGGCAAATTTATATAATATTTCGTTTCATTGTAATGGCTGTATATAACTTTACACATATCCCTGAACTAAGTACATTTCTGCAGCTGTTATTATGTTTAAATGAAAACGAAAGGAGGCAGTGGTATTTTAGATCCTATTTCGTGTTATTGTATATATACTGAGGGGAAAATTGCTTTAGCCAAAGCCATCTGAGTTCAACCACCATTTATTTGGATCATTTTCAAATATTACTGTTATTGTGTCATGAAATGTAATTTTAAAAGTATTTCAGGCGAGAATATAGTTGTTTAAAACTCAAATCTGTGGTTTATTTATAAAGACAGCGCCTATTTAAAAAATGTGTTTCGCCGATCTCTGCGACGGAGAGCTTAACTCGATCAGCGGGAGCTCAGTCCTCATGTATCCGCCGAGAAGCAGCCTCACCTGGGATAGATCTTCTGATATGCGCCGCTGGCTCTGATGTGTCCTTAGTGGTTAAACATAAAATATAATTCAGCTGCGGGGTAAATCTAACAGGTTTTATTTGGTCTGTATTCAATTTATCTATATGTTAAAATGAAAATAAAAAAGGCAAATTTATATAATATTTCGTTTCATTGTAATGGCTGTATATATACACATATCCCTGAACTAAGTACATTTCTGCAGCTGTTATTATGCTTAAATGAAAACCAAAGGAGGCAGTGGTATTTGATATCTTATTTCGTTTTATTGTAAATATACAGTAGGGAAAATTGCAGTAGCCAAGACGAGCTGACTGAAGTTATCAAGTATAATAAATATATATATATATATATATATATATATATATATATATATATATATATATATATATATATACACATATATATATATATATATATATATATATATACACATATATATAGTTACGCTGCTGTTTATAGATTTACCGGACTTGCATAGTTGCAGACATCACACTCCCCAGTCGAATGCACAAAGTCTGAACTAACTACCGATGATGCACGTCCAAAATCAGCATACTTTTTTTTTTTTTATATCAGCGGTACTTTGTATTGAGAAACGCGCGCAGACCTACGTCACCAGTCATTTGCCTAATCTCCCCGGTACTTTACACCGCGGTGGAAACGCAGAAAGCAACAGGTCTGGGGGAAAAAAAGTTCCTGGGAAAAAAAGTTCCTGGTAAAAATGTTCCGGGTAATTTCGGTGGAAACGCGGCATTACCCTCATGTTGTTTCAAACCCCTAAGACATCAGAGGGTCATTTAGAATTTTTTTGAAGCATCGAAAATACATTTTGGTCCAAAAATAGCAAAAACTACGACTTTATTCAGCATTGTCTTCTCTTCCGTGTCTGTTGTAAGACAGTTAAAAACAAAGCAGTTTGTGATATGTGGTACGCGAACGAATCATTCGATGTAACCGGATCTTTTTGAAACAGTCCACCAAATCGAACTGAATCGTTTTAAACAGTTCGCGTCTCCAATACGCATTAATCCACAGATGAATTAAGCTGTTAACTTTTTTAATGTGTCTGACACTCCCTCTGAGTTAAAACAAACCAATATCCCGGAGTAATTCATTGACTCAAACAGTACACTGACTGAACTGATGTGAAGAGAGAACTGAAGATGAACACCGAGCCGAGCCAGATAATGACTCATTCACGAGTCAAGAACCGTTAGTGTCAGACGCGTCCGATTCGTGAACCGAGGAGCTGATGATACTGCGCATGTGTGATTTAGCGTGAAGCAAACTGACACACAGAGCGTCTGAACTGAACTGATTCTTTTGGTGATTGATTCTGAACTGATTCTGTGTTAATGTTATGAGCCCAGTTGCAGTCAACGCCAATGACGCCATTGCATCGAGCGCAAAAGAATTGGTGAACTGTTTTCTTCAAGTGGTTTATTGAATCGAACTGTCAGAAAGAACTAACGTTACTGGTCATCCGAAAACCGATGCAACCGGTTCTTGACTCGTGAACGAGTCATATCTGCCTCGGCTCGGTGTTCATCTCTCTCTTCACAGCAGTTCAGTCAGCACGCGCTGCGCACTCTTCTTAATCGCTTGATTCGCACAATGATGTGCCAGCTTCATCAAACCTGCCATGCAATCTACAGTTCTGGCAGTGGTTTGTAATGGAATGATTCGTAACATTATTATAATTGTAACGAGTAACGATGCAGCACATAAAAAAAATATCGGAGTAAAAGTATTAAACTCAGCGAAAATATGTACTGAAGTAAAAGTGGAAGTAGGAGAAAAAAATAATACTCTAGTAAAGTACAGATACCGCCTTTTAGTACTTAAGTACAGTAGCGAAGTAGTTCTACTTCGTTACTATACATCTCTGACACCAAACACAGAAAGATTGATTTCAACCATTCATTTCACTGCAATTTTAATCTTTGGCATGGCCTTCCTCAGTCAATATTTAAGATATAAAATTATATTTTTACAGAATGTTCTACATCTTTATAAAGGATGATTTTATGTAGAATATAGTAAATCACAAACACAGGGTTGCTGGGTTTTCACAGACAGGGTCGCAAAAATAAATACAACTGAAATAATTTAAGCTGAATAGCTAATATGACTAAGACTGAAAAAAATTATAATTATAAAATATAATACTAATAATACTAATAAATGAAAATTTAATTATTTACTAAAACTTGAAATTGAAAAATAAAAGCTAATATAAAATAATAAAAAACTATATAAATAATACATGTAAGAATAATATATAAAATAAATAAATACAATAGTATAACATTTATTTATTTTGTACATATTCTATTGCTACCTTTTATCCTTTAATTAATTTCAATACTATTCTATTTAGTATATTGTTTTATTATATTTTAATTGTCATTTTGTATTATATATAAATTATTGCATTCCTTTATTCTAGTTTTATACATACTTATACATTTCTTCCCATTTTTTTTTGTAATGACGTGTTTGTTAAAAAAGCAGTTCACTTCGTGTCATACTATATGGATGGTTATGCATATGACAAATAAAAATGTGATTTGAAATAATATAATAATAACATATAATAATAATAAATAAAACAAAGTGTAAATAAGGTAACAATTTACAATAAGGTTTCATTATTTAACATTAGTTAACATGAACTATACTTACTTACTAATACATCATTCAAATCAAAAGTTGTATCTGTTAACATTAGTTAATGCAGTGTGAACAAACATTAAAATCCATTAACTAATGTTAACAAATGAGATATTATTGTAAAGTGTAACCATTAATTCTGCTATAATAATGCAGGTGCACACTTAAGTAAGACCCGCTCCAACTAGTCACAGATGTCAAACCTGCTTAAAATCTGACGAGCGTAGTGTTCGAGAACAAACTCGCTGATTGTGTGAGAGTGTGTTTAGGGATCATAGCTTCAGATGAATGAGTCTTAAACAGCAGGATGTGCGTCTGACCTGACTGCTCTGAGACAGACGGCGCTCCGAGTGGAATGGCCCCGCCTTAAAACGGCCCACCTCCAATCTGATTGGTCCAGCACAACTCTGAGGGACATCCAGACGGGTTCATGTGAGTGATGCATTGTTCTCACATTTACACCAGATCAAACACATTTACGATGAACAATTCTCAAATCTTATCGCACATTACTTCCTCAGCTTTTCACCAGGGTTAGATTTGTTAACAAAAAACTAGAACTAAAACTTTAAACTTGAAACTCTAAATAAATACAATTAAACATTAAAATATAAAAAAAAAACTTAACCTTGTTTTAATTAAATTTTAATAAAAAAAAATAATAATATTACCATGTAGACAAAAAGATAAATGATACAAATTACAAAAGCACAACAAATTTACTAAAATAAAATGTTAATTTTTTTTCAAAATGTTAGCAAAAACCACTGGTTTCACAAGGTTCATAACGTTTAAGCTAAAAACTAAAGCGATTTCTATACAAAACAAACTTTCGATTATCCATCTGAATGTCTGAAGATCTTTCAGTAGTAATCAAATGAAAAAGGCAGTGCTTCTGACATTCACCTTGAGCAGCGCGGCCACGTACTCTTGTGTGGCTGAACGAACGTCCTCGCCGTTAACCGAGAGGATCTGATCTCCCTGCATCAGCCGTCCATCCGTCTCCACCGCTCCACCCTTCACAATGTCCGAGACGAACACCCCTGTGTCGCTCCTGAGACAGAGACGGAGTTAATCACTGACAGAGACACACAGCTGAACATGCATTATGAGCACTTGGGAAAAAAGACTGTAGTGTATACCATTTAAGTTTTATACAAATGTTATACTTGTAGTGTACTTCAAATCTCAAAAATATATTTAAAATAATATTCATAAAATAAAATCGTCACTAAAGTGCCTTAAAGAGAGTCACTTTCATGACTGTTTCTGAACACACTTAAGTACACTTTTAAAATTGACCTTTGAAATAATGTCAAATTAAGTTGAACTTTAAAATACATTTAAAATCATTATATTTGAATAATATTTTGTTGTGTTTGCAATAAATCTTTTGATGTGTTGACTAACATACTAAAGCACATGTAAAATACTTAATAATCATTTGAACTGCTAAAGGTTGTTTGATATTACATATATTACAAATATACACACACTGCAGTACAACTTAGTTAAAAGTTGACTTTATTGCTAAAAAAAACACTTATGTTCCATTAAATATGTTTATTATTGCTTATCAATAATATAACTTTTGCACATAATACTTTAGCTTGGAAGACATTTTTTCTTAACTTATAAGTGGCTATATTTTGAAATGTACTCAAGTCCCACTTAAGTGCATCAAAAAGTTCAGAAAATTGCATTTTATATCAATGAAAACTATAAAACATTTAATCACAATCAACATTTTCATTTTAGAGTCTGAAAAAATACCATTCAGTTCCCACTTAAGTATGTTCTTTTAAAGTCTTTTAATTCTGTAGTAAGTATTCTTTTTCAATCAAGCTAAAGTAAAGTGTTTTGTTTTTCTTTTTCACAATTGGAGTTATATCTTAATGATATCTGGCAAATCTAGAAAGTAGACAGTGTACGGAATATTTTTTTAAAAGAGATGTTTGTGTATATTTTTTCATTTCATACTCATGAACAATTGTTGCAATTTAGCAGCAGACAATGAGCACACCAGAAAGCTGATAACTCACAAATACCAGCTTTTTAAAATAACCAGTTTTAATAACCGTTTACATGCACTTCAGTAAATCACGTTTACCTGACTTCATTAATAAATCGATTTATTTCCCTGTTGTGACATCAGAACAACCATTTGCATATCCAACTACAAGCATTCCATCTATTGTCAGTTTTGATGTTAAATAAAGTTTGCAACATGTCAGCGAGAATAACTCATGTAAGTTGCAGAAGCATCCATTTCACATCACATCTGTTATGATTTATTTTCATTCTAATGTTTTATTTTTAATATTGACACGCATCCTAAACTTATTCAAATGCAAGAGATACTGAAGCATTTTCATCTGTTTAGATACAGATTAAATATGGAACGCAATTCTGATCAGTGTGCAAAAATATGTGGAAACCCCAATTAACTTTACTGACTAGTCCCTTTAACTAGTGTTCTAGTACCTTCTCCCGATGATGCTGAGTCCGAGTCCATGGCCTGGTTTCTTCTGAAGTTCGACGCTCAGAGAGTCCCACAGCTCCTCCTCTTTATACTGACCCTCGTCTCTGAAGACCGTCAGACGAACACACTGCGGAGTCTGCCGCAAAACATTGATGGCCTCGTCGTGCGTCGCCACACGCAGATCCACACCGCTCACCTGAGAAGAGAACGGCTGACATCAAATCAGAGCACTAGTCAGAAGAGCGTCTGATGGTGGAGATTTTACCTCCAGAATCTGGTCTCCTGCCCACAGACGGCCGTCTTTAGACGCGGCTCCCTCCTCGTACACCTCGTGAATTATTATAGTGCCCTGAACAGACAAACACCGTTCTTATGAATGAGTTCTTCCATCCTTGTCAACAAGAAGTGTGCTACATTGTATTCAATGTCTGCTTGTTGTGTGCTTCAAATTTTAAAAGTATATTTAAAAAAAAAAAAACTTAAGTGACTTAAAGACAGTTTCATGATTATGTTCCTTAACACGTTTAAGTAAAAATTGCACAATTGGGCCAGTGTTATGATAGTATTATTTATCTACACACACTTTATTATAGTGTTTATTTAGACTTTTAATTAGTTTATTTATTAGTTTGTCATTTGTATTAGTTTTGTATATTTCCTTTTAAGTTATTACTTAAATCTTTCAGAAAATGCGTTTTCATTTTAACGCATTAAGTTTTAATTTTAAATTTTAGAAATGGTGTAACATGCCTTTTTCTTTTTTAAATTAATTTTATTTATATTTAATTTCAAGTTGTTTTATTTACATTTTAATTTTATTAATTAGCTTTTATTATTATTATATATATACATATTTTTTTAGTTGTAGTAATTTTGCTAAGCTTTTGTCATTTCTATTATTGTTTTATTTCTATTTAATTTTTATTAATATTCTTAAGGTTTTAAGTTTACCTTTTCAGTTTTCATTTTAATATGTTTAGTTACTTTATTTAAAGTTTTAGTAATTGTCTAATGTTTTGTCATTTGCATATATATTTTTTTTATTTCTGTATAAATATTTATTTTTTATATCAGTTTTAGTTATTTTAGAACTTTCAGTTAGTTACCAAGGAAACATTTCTAAATTATGTTCTAATTAAAAAAAATATATATTTTATTTCAGGATTATTTTGCTTAAAATATATATATTTTTAATATATTTTTATTTTGAATTAACAATAAAAACCAACAACTGGATTTTCTTTGAGTCCCAACATTTGGAGTTTAATATATCAAGCAAATGAAAGATTGGTGGAAGCTAATTTGTATTGAAATCAGGTTTGTATCAGTCGATTGTGAAACAAGTCAGTGAGTTTATTCACCAGAAGCGTGTCGCAGCCGCCCACGATGCTCAGCCCCAGTCCTGTTCTGCCCTTGCAGATCTCTATAGTGGTCTCACAGCCGGGGATGATGGGACACGTGGCCGGATCAGACGCCAGTGTCGCCGGTGTGGAGCATCTGCTCGAAGCTGCAGCAAAATAATCATCATGAGGACAAAGATCAGCTTCTGATTTATTCATCAACAAACTCTTTCCATGTTCCTTTAATAACTCCCTGATCCCCTCCCCTCTTACTCCTGATTGGCTCTGTCTCTGATGATGTCAGAGAAACCAGTGGCAGGCTGCTTCCCAAGTCTGATCCCGAGCAAATCTGATTGGACGAGGAGGGTTTGGAGGCGGAGTCAGTGCAGATGCTGTGTTTGACGGATTGCTGTCCTTTCTGCAGCAGTGACTTCACCTACAACACACACACGTCACATCAGACACTGACGGTTTTGGAAATACTGAATCCTATTTACATACACTACTGATCAAACATTTGTGGGTTGGATGGATTTAAAATTTTTGTGTCTCTTCTGCTCACAAAGACTGCATTTATTGGATCAAAAATACAGTAAAAACTGTGAAATATTATTACAATTTAAAACAAGTGGTGTCTATGTGAATATCTGTTCAAATGTAATTTATTTCTGTGATCAAATCTGTATTTTCAGCATCATTACTCCAGTCTGCAGTGTCACGTGATCTTCAGAAATCATTGTAATATGATGATTTGCTGCTCAAGAAACATTTTTGATATTGGAGTTGAAATCGTGCTGCCCAATATTTTTGATGAGACAATATGGTCTCAAAAGACTTATAATATAGAGGACAAAAACAATTTTGTGATACATTTAGACCAGATTTTTGTCATTTAGATTTAGATTTTTGCTTGGCTTTATTAAAAACTGCCGTTTGGATATTCTTTTCTCCTTCTGCTTTACACAGAAGACAGAAAGTCATAGAGGTTTGGACTAACTCAGGTGAGTAAATCAGGACACAACTGCCTACTGCTTTAAACTCTTACTTAAAAACATTTCACAGCTGGAAAGAGTTTTACCTTTTCCACAGGGAGTCCCAGCACCATCTCATCATCCACTGAGAGCAGCCGGTGTCCTGCAGCAGTCTGCCCGTCCTGAAACACACGCACACACACACACACACACACACACACACACACACACAGGTTTGAGATTGTGTTACTATAAAACACAGATACTCAATCAAAAGCCTTATTAAAACTAAAAGAGACAGTATTAGTTCACACTAAAACACACCGATTGACATTAAATGTGACTTTTCTTTTGATGAATTATTTACATTCACAAAGTGTGCTTGAAATGTATTATCCCATTTTCAGGCATGCTGGATTGTGATTGGTTAACAGCAGCATTTTGAGTTCAAATATTTTTGTATTAATTAAACAGGGTTATTACTGACTTAAACTAAAACCATGAAAAAAATATTTTTCGTTACTTGAAATAAAATAAACATTAGCTGAATTTAAACTTAAACTTATTTTGTTTGAGCTAGTTTGCAAGGCAATAATTCTCAGTTCGTTTAGTTGTAATTCTAAAATAACAAACGAATAAAAGTAAAACTAATAAATACTATATAAATATATTTTTAATCAATAAAAATGACACAACAACAAAAACTACTGTTAACTGAAATTAACGTAAAAACTGAAATTGTAAAAACTAACTCAAAACGTTAACACAAACTATAACAGTTCATCAAAGATGCTAAAATAACACTTTATGTTTACTTTCCTAAAACCCTTTGCTGGTCTTATCGAGCACAGTTCATCATCAGAACAGAAAACGTTGGTCTTTGTCAAACAGACAAACATTTCAAGCCCTGAATATCAGAAATATTTCACATTAGAAAAGTGAAATGAAGATCATTTCTGTGGTCTTTAATTGTGTGGCACAGTGATTCTTACCGTTCCAGCCGCTCCGTTCTCCTCCAGACTCTGAATGATGCGTCCGCTCCTGCTGTCATCCTCCTTCAGAGAGAAAGAAACACTGAACTTCAGCGCTACGGAGAGAGAAAGCACACAGAAGAGAGCAGAGGAGTGTGTCTCACCACAGGAAGAGTCACGTGCTGGATCCCGTCTAGTGTTGAGCGGGCCGTCTCAGTCTGCGGACCAGAAAACATGAATGATTGAACCAATGATTGAACCAGATTGACTGTTTGTTTGCTTAGCTTCAAATGCTGGCCCCTTACAATCTCTTAAAATCATGAAATGGACTTATCGAGATGTAGAGGAATGCTAACGGATAGCACTATGTTTTCGAAAATAAAGTAATGAATGAAATCTTTTTATATACATCTGGAATGTTTAATGTGTGTCTGTTCGCTTCACCTTGTGAAAAAGTTGTAAACTTTACAGTACTTAAGAGTATTTATAATGGAAATAATATAATTAAGAATGGAATATTTTCAGGCAATTAATTGCATGCTAATTGTAATTAAATTATACTGTATTACAGTTTATATTTATATCAAATGCAATTAGTTGAACTCTAGAGTGTTTTTTCCCCACTCAACTAGGACTTAATATATAATTTTTATGCATTTCTTAATGACTTCTGTTATCTTTGAAATATGGTTAAAGTACTTCTGAATGTACTGACAAGCATTTATAGTGTATTGTGCTTAATTGTATTGAATGTGCACTTGTAGTGTACTTCAAATTGTAAAAATTATACTTTTAAAACATTAATATATTTTAAATTCACTAAATCGCAACATCATCACCACAAATGTGTTATTACAAATATTTTAAAACATAACATACAAGTCTCAATAGAAATTATATTTTATAAAGTATATTTTTAGTTTATCATACATTTAGCAGTACTTTAACCATATTTCAAAGACAACATAATTAACAAACAAATATGTACTTAAGTCCTACTTAAATATAAACCAGAACTTCTATTATCTTAAAATATGGTTAAAGTACTGCTGAATGTACTGATATATTTGGGATTACACATTTGTAAGGAAGTCTCAGTTCATTGCATTTAAAAATATATTACATTCAAATGTAAAATTGAAGTACAGTACTTAACATGTCTCATCAAAAAAGTGTACTTCTTTAAAACATGACAAGCGATGATTAAAATAATGATTTAAAATGCACTTTAAAGTAAAACTTTTAATTTGACATTATTAAAAAAGTCTTTTTATACTTAAGTGTCTCATAAACGTGTCTCTCTTTAAGTCACTTAAGTCAAGTCAGCTTTACTTATATAGTGTTTTTAACAATATAGATTGTGTCAAAGCAACTTTACAATATTAAAATATGAAAAGTGTATGTCAATAATGCAAAATGACAATAGTAAACACTCAATTTTCAACTTAAGTGGCCTTTAATTTGAATAATTTTATATTATCGGCTTCTACAGTTTTAAAAAATATATATTTTTAATATTTGAAGTACACTATAAGGGTACATTCAGTTCAATTAAGAGTACTTCTTTTTCACAAGGGTCTAAAGTTGACTAAAACTGATTCAGAAATGAAGTAAGTAAAGGCACACAGATGTGTGTGAGTATACAGTACCTCAGTGTGTGCGTCCAGTGAGTCCATCTCCTTCATCGGCCCAACAGCCATCTGACTCAAAGCATCTCTGTTCCTGAAACACACACAACCACGTGTCAGTCTGCAACAGGTTTCAAAATCTCTTCAGTTCAACACCTACACACCAAAACCTTCGACCTACCGGATGAAGATGATCTTGACCTTTGAAGGTGCGCTTTTAATGATGGCAGAGGCGTTCTGATGACTGCGGCCGTACAGAACCTGACCGTTTATCTGCCAAGACAATCAGGTGAATCAGAAAAAGACCTGATCTGTTTAGCATGAAAAAGATGTGTACTTGCAGATAAAATATTAATGAACTAAAAGGCCACTTTAATAACTGTTTCTGAAAACACTTTTAATGAGTGACCTTTGATATGATGCCAAATTAAAAGTTTTACTCTCAAAGTACAATTGTTTTTTAAATCGTTTTTTGATAATATTTTGTTGTATATAAATTACATTTTATTTTACCATAAATGCTTGTCAGTAAATTCAGCAGTACTTTAACCGTTATTTAAAATACAATAGAAGTAATAATGAAACGACATATAAATATGTATTTACATACCAACTTAACTGAGTCAAAAATCATTTAATATAAATTGCATTTAAAAAACGCATTTAATATAAATGTAAACCACAATATATTTTCATTTATTTGCAATTAATATGCAATTAAGTGTCTGAAAACATTACACTCAGTTCACACTTAAGTATATTCTTTTAAAGTAAAGTGATAGGTACTCTTTTTAAAAGTATGCTAGAGTGTATTTCTTTTTTCACTCACCTCTAACAGTTCATCTCCCACCACAATGTGTCCGTCTCGGCCGGCGGCGCCGTTGGGATCGATGCCCACCACAAACACACTCATGCGTGAACGATCCCGGTTCCCTGCCAGACTCAAACCCAGACCAGTGCAACCCTTCTCCAACTCGATCATGTGCAGCTGACCCGGTAAACGACCGTACCGCTCTGTTACCTTCTCTTCTCACACACACACAAACACCTGCAGTTAGATGCTTTCACTTGTAAATTACACTTGCAGAATTTCACTGCAGTCTAATAACAGATTTACACTTCAGTACATTGTGAATGTCCATAAATAAAACGGTTGCACTTTATTTTACAGTACGTGTACTAACATGTACTTATAGTGTACTTACAGTGTATTTATCTAAGAAAGTTCTGGTAACACAAGGTTACTACATGGGGTAGGGTTAGGTTTAGGGGTAGGTTCAGGGTTAGTACCTAGTTATTACATAGTTGTTGTAATTACTTTAATAAGTACATAGTATGTACATGAGGAACAGGACTGTAAAAAAGTGCTACCAATAAAACTCCTGTGAAAAAGTAATGTGCTTAACTGTACTGAATGTGCACCTATATTGTATTTCACATTTGTTATTTATACTTTTAAAACTTATACTTAAGTGACTTAAACAGTGACTTTGATGACTGATTCTTACACCCACTTAAGTAAATTTTTTAAAGTGCACTTTCTAATGTCAAATTAAGTTCATACATTTTAAATCATTATGTTTTAATCATCTTTTTTCATCCATTTAAGCAGTACACTTATTCTGATGTGTTGTCTAACATGCTAAACACATGGAAAGTAAAATTTTAACTTTAGTGTGTTATTCAATATTACTTTTAAAAGTTAATATATTTTAAATGCACTAAATCACAACATCATCATCACAAATGTGTAATTACAAATATGTAAATACATGACATGACAAGTCTCAATAGAAATTATATTTTATAAAGTATATTTTTAGTTTATCATACTTTCAGCAGTACTTTAACCATATTTCAAACACAACACAATTATTTATGAAATTACAAACAAAGATGTACTTAAGTCCTACTTAAGTGGGTTGAAAACACTTCAGCTAATGTCCCTTGATTTAAATCTGAACACATTTAAATTTAATTGCAATAAAAAGCGTCTTTAAAAATATATATTAAGTTCACACTTAAGTATATTAAGTAACACATTATTTCATGGGGTCTTTGTTACACGTTACTTGTACTTACAATAGTAATAACTATAAATTATGCATAATTACATGCAACTAACCCTAACCATTTAGTAAGTCTCAGTACTTAAATGTATAATTACACTATTACAAAGACTTTTAAAATAAAGTGTAACCTTAAATTATTTCCACAACAATACTCATTCAAATAATATTATTGAAAATAATAATAATATTAAGTATCCTATAATGTATTTCTTTTTCACAAGGGTCTCTCTCTGAATCTAGTCCAGTGTGATTCAGTGTGTTGATGTGTGAGCTTGTGAGACTCACTCCAGCTGTATCCATATTCATCCTCCTCTTCCTCATCAGGACTGTCATTATGAAGAACGAGTCTGTCGGGAATCTCCGTCAGCGTGTCCGAATCGGTTTCCCCGACATGTGGAACGACAGGCAGTGACAGGACGGGTGTCGACAGGAAGCTTTTTCCCTCCTCTCGATTCAGCTGGCACATATTTAAAAATATAACCCATTAAAAGATATCATTTATATCTAATTAGCATGTCATCTGTCAGCATGGCATCCTCGATTAGACCCATGAAATATGAAGCATAATGTAATCAAAATTACATTTAACACATTAATCTGTTCTTCATTTCTCAGCATGAAGAACCTACAGACCAAAACATGCTGCTGTTCTTTAAAATCCTTACAGATCATTCGTTATCCTGCTAAACTTAAGTAAGTATGATAAATATCATAGCTACAGTGTAAACTTTCGGTTACTCAACATACAATAATAATATTACATTGTTACATTTGTAAGAGTCAAATGTTGTTCCAAATGTGATAACTTTGATATATGGAACTAAATTGGAGATGTTTCACAGAATGTTCATGCTGCTCTTTACCTTTCAGTCTGTTCTTGATACAATTTTTTTTAATCATTTTTTTTATTTAAAAGCTCCTGGTCACTGTGTGGAAAAAAGCAGCAGGAGTATTCTGGTAAATATCTCCATGTGTGTTCCACAGAATAATGAAAATCATGCAGATTTATGTTTGCATGGGTAAAAATAATACGTCTTTGTGTTGTGCAAATACAAACTATTCCTTCAAAAAAGTCTGCTTTTTAGTTATGTTCATGTTTGCATATATCGGCATATAAAGTTTAAATATATATATATATATATACATATATATATATATATATATATATATATATACATATATATATATATATATATATATATATATATATATATATATATATATATATATATATATATATGAATTATTTATATACAAAAAAAAATTCAATAGTGCAATGCAAAAAAATTAACTACTATAAAATTTTTTAATAAATACATTTTATTTTTATTTGTATAATATTTATATATTTGTATCATTTATATATGTTACCATAGTGCAATGCAAACATTATTTTATGCATTATTATATAATTATATATAATATTACATAATTTAACAGAAAAGGAGAAAGAGGGTTTTAGGGCCATTTATATGCAAATTTTATGAAATCAGATGATCCATAACTGCATATAGATGGGAGAGGAAACACACAAACACACACACACACACACACACACACACACACACACACACACACACACAAGACACAAACCTTAAACGGTGTAGGAGTGAAAGGATTAGTCGGACATAGACGGAGGAAAGGTCTACTGTGAGTGTCAACGGCCTACAGAAAACAGAGAATAACCAGCACCAGTGAGACACACACAGAGAGAGAGAGAGAGGGAGAGAGAGGGAGAGAGAGGGAGAGAGAGAGACAGAGAGGAACAGAGTGAGAGATAGACAGAGGGAGAGCAAGTACGTGTTCAGACTAACTACAGCAGAGCACACCTAAAACATCATTTACAGCACAAAATCTGTTCCTGAGTCAGTTTAGAACTGGCCTGAACACCAGCTGATCTACTGCTGACCTCTGACAGCTCACACACTTTCTGTCACTGATGGAATAGAACACTAGCGTACTACATAACTGAATATGAAGCAGTGTACACTGTACCGCCTGATAGTTCTGAAAACACTTAAAGCTGCTGTAGGGAACTTTTGTAAAAATATATTTTTTACATATTTGTTAAACCTGTCATTATGTCCTGACAGTAGAATATGAGACAGATAATCTGTGTAAAAATCAAGCTCCTCTGGCTCCTCCCAGTGTCCTATTGCCATTGCAGGAACTCCATCGCTCCGGTAAGAAACAACCAACCAGAGCTGCGGTCCGTAACTTTGTTTGTGTTCAAAATGTAGAAAAATGTATATAATAAGTGAGTACACCATGAATCCATTTTCCAAACCGTGTTTTTGGCTTGTCCTGAATCACTAGGGTGCACCTATAATAAGTGTTTATATTCGGACTATTTTAGATTGCTTCGGGGATACCGCGGCGGAGTAACCCAGTACCTTTGTGATTCTTCATAGACATAAACAGAGAGAAGTAGTTCCGGCTACGATGTTCTTCCGCAAGACGCAAGCAGTTCTGTTTATTAACCGCTAGAGCATCAAAAGTTCCCTACCGCAGCTTTAATATGCAACGCTGTTTCATCACACTGACTGTGTGTGGCATAAAGTCATCAGTTTGGAAATGAAAACAGTTATTTTTCAATTTTAATTAAATTTTATGTTTTATTTTATTAATTTATGTTTACTGTTTGCATTATAAATACAGTTTAAATAAAATAAAACATAAGATGAAAACCTTAACGTTAAAAACATTATAAAAAAATATATAATTTCAAGAACTAAAATTACTACAACCAAAATAATTATAAATTAAAGCTAAAAAGAAATGCTAAATAAAAATAAAACTGATAAAAATGACCAAATAAAACAAATGACTAAATACTATAAAAGTATATTAATAATCCTAAAATAACAGTGGCATGTCATCCTTATATATGTTTAAAGAAATACACATACAGTACTATGCACAGTTTAGATGATATACTGTACACTGCAGACAGAATAAAAGATAGAAGTTAGTATGTTATTCTGAACACTGAGTCTCACACAGCGCCTGAAGCATAATGCATGCAAAAACCGTATCAGTTTAAATATGCATTGGCAGACTTTTACACAACTTCTTTTGCTAACAAATAAAGTTTTGTTTACGATGTAGTGGACTTCTATAACGAACTCGTCTGAAGAAGATCCGGTCTCTAAATTTGACCAGATTAATGACCTTTTGAGGTCTGTATGAGACATCAGCGATGACTCCACCTCTTTATTATTAATTATGATTCATTTTGAGGCCTTATTATCCAGTCATTTGTGATTAGATACTGGATAAAATCACAGCATGCGTTTACATTCAACAGACTCACTCTGAAATGCAAAGCTAGAGAAATCATATAACAGATATTTCCATGAGTTCTCCAAGCCTGAAAATCACAATTATAAAACTCTCCGGTATTACCAGGTTTTTCATGATTAGGAAACGCTGCCTCAAGCACAACTTAGTATTACATTTTTTAAATGAATTTAAAGTGTGATTTTGCTAATTTACAGATCCTGGAACTCAGTAAAAAAATGATATTTATTATTTTTTTTACATTTTAGTTCTTAATTTTGGACTTAAAGATGCATTCACAAATCAGAGTTCAACTCACTGGGGGAAAATATTGTCAGTCAGTTCAATTAAAATCTTCACCAATTGATTTAATGATGAAGTAAAATAAAAACTAAAATATTTTTGTGGTTAACACGAACTGTTGTTTTGAAATGTTCTGATTTTCAACCAGCTCTTTGTTGTAATGAAAAGCACTCCATTAATTCCTGAAAATATTCAGTTTCATAAATCTAGAGCAGTAACGGAGTCATACATCTGTGATGAAGATTCACTGGCGTCTGTCTGCTCACCTTCTCACTGCTGCTCTTCAGATCGAAGGCTGAGATGTCCTCTACTGCATCCAGCGCAGATGTCTGCCGTTATTAAAAATTCAAGAAGAGTCCTCGTCAAACACAGTCCCACAAAAATACTCTACAAGACTTCAACAACATCATTAAACTCTAATGTCATTGACCAGCTCTCTGTTGGTCCAGAAGATCTGAAATGGGATGAAAGTCTCTCTTTATGGCCGCAGAGCCCCCCTCGTGTTTTGTACTTGTTGTTCAGAGCCATTGAAACAAAGCTACTTTAAAGAGCCATCTGCAGAGAGACATCTGCTGGGCGGGAATGAGGCACGGATCATTAATGCACATCTGGACAGAGAGACTTTATAAAGGTCTGATGAAGAGAAAGGACAGACCGCAGAGAGCCGGACTTTACAGGTGCCTTGATACAAGGGCTTTGCTCAGCTGAGAAATTCAACGACATGTTTCAGAGATTCAGCATTATTGCAATACATAAAAACCTGTAGTTTTGGGGTTTTTTGCAGGTTGAGATTTCAGCAAAAACAGTCGCGATGTGTGATTTCATGATTAAAAACAGCTGTTTTGAGTCGGATCATGAAACCCATTTACGCTTTAGGAAACTTATTTTGAAAAAGTACTTAAGTACTTAAGTGTGAACTGAATGCTTTCGGACTCTTACTTTTGCATGTTAATTAGGATGAAATTGGATATCATTTGAAAGCTTGGTAACACTTTATTTTAAGGTGTCCTTGTTACATATACTTACTATTATAATAACAATTACTTATGCATAATTACGTGCAAGTAACCCTAAACAAACCCAAATCCTAACCTTAACCATATTGTAACTACATGCAGTTCATTAATACTACTCAGTACTTAAATGTATAATTACACTGTAACAAGAACACCTTAAAATAAAGTGTAACTGACAGCTTAAACACTCACAATTCATCCTCCTCCACCTAGTTGGCAGTGTCAAGTGTCATATTACTAAATTTACTATCATATTTTATGATCAAAATTAAAATTAAAGTAACCTCTTTGTTTGTGATATCAACTTCAAATTTGGAACATAATTTAACTAGACAAATGGCTTTTGAGTATACAGCAATTTTAGATTCCAGAATAATTTAGTTATTCTTTTTAGAACAGTACAAGTTCTTTACAGTAAACCTAAACTTATATAACTTTTTTTACGTTTACATTTTTTTAAATTCTTCAGCAATAATCTGCTGATTGTTTTCTATAAAAATAAATCAACCCTAGTTTAGAGGTTAACTTCTTTTTCACAAGGGACATTTTGATTCTACAGAGCATTTCATTGGACAAAAAGTCATATTTTCATTGCTAGTATATACTTAGACAACAATAAACATGGAAAACTTTCAGGAACAAGGATGAGTTTTCTAGAATGTGCCACTTGATAACCGCTCAACACATCAGACACACACACACACACACACACACACACACACACGCACACACACACACACACAGGCATCTAACCTGCAGTGGTTTGTATGTAAAGCAGGGTTTGGGGTAAGGATGGAGGGGTTGCTCTGAGCGCTTCAGCTGTAGCTGGGCTACTGGAGGTTTCTACAAGCACAACACAGAAGGTTAGCAGCCAGAATCACCCTGCACCAGGATATCAGCTTAAACACATTTCATCCTGTGAGACGAGTCATTAAAACATCTAATATGTAAACTAGAAGTGCCATTATTTTAAAAAGAGGCCTGTGGGTAAATCAAAGTAAGTGGAGGACGTGGCTCAGGACATTAACAGTGAAGCAGTTGAACTTTGGAGAGCCATAACAAAGTGTTACTTATTTAATCACATTTGATTGAGTTTGTAAATGTGTTTAAGTTGACTTACAGGCGAATCGTTACATTAAGCCGAGCTGAATGCGGGATGCTGGGAGCGGAGATAAGAGGGCCGAACAGAAATTACCTGACACTTTGGCACAGGGACGCATTTTAAAACCGTCCCATATTTCTCTATGACAGGAGGTGATTCAAAACTATACAGAGAGTCAGGCTGAGAGACAGACAGACAGAAGATGAGGTGCAGAGCGAGAGACAGATGTCTTTCTGAGCACTAAACCGTATCAAAAGCGGTTAGTTAGTTAGTTAGTGCTGGGAGATATATTAAAGATTCACAATATATTCATGATTATGGAAGGATATTCCATATATATATATATATATATATATATATATATATATATATATATATATATATATATATATATATATATATATATATATAATAAGGTAAACATCACTGATTACCACTACCTTTTAAAAAATGAAGTGTGTATAATTGGATTGAATGTGTACTTGTAGTGTTCTTCAAATTTTAAAAGTATATAAAAAAAATGTTCTTGCAGATAATACTTGCCATATTTTTCACAGACAAAATGAGTAATTGTGAAATTAAACATATATAAAGATGTGCTTAATGCTTACTTTTTAATTAAATACAATTCTTTGTGTTCCTTTAGCAAAAAAAATATATTTCTAACAAGATCTTTACTGTATGCAACATTTTGAATACTTGAATACTCAGCAACAGTGTCTGTTCACTTCAAATTAGATTCCTCTGATTTTAAAAATTAAAAATAAAACACTGCAGAACAAATACATAAACACTGAGCCATATGGCAAAAAAATATCCTTAAATGTTGAGATTGTCAACAGAATGTAAACAGTTTTAATTTGATTTATAAAATTTACTTAAACATCTAACTTTTTTTCTTAATAAGTGTTTTATTAAGTTTGATATTCAGTTAAAGCTATATCACCCAGCCACAGTTAGTATGCAGCTGTTATAAATGTGTTATAAACACCCACACGTGTTAACCAGCATCAATAAATGGATCAGCTCAGCAGAAGAGTGTATAGTGTGTGTGATACTGACTCTGTCTCTGTGAATGATGCTCTGCACCAGGAACACCACGGGGTTTCCAGCGTTACGGATGGCCTCCACTGCCTGCTCATGACTGGCATCACGCAGATCCGCTCCGCCCACCTGTCACACACACACACACACATATAATTTTTATAATTTAAAAGACATAGACATTTGACAATTGTAAGTAAATTCAAAACAAATGTAAAGAAAAGCAAATGTAAAACATTTAAAATAATAAATAAAATGTTAAACTGTTTGGATTTCATCAAAGATGTGAGCTTGTATAAAGCTTGGTCAAATATCTTAAGGTATTTCCAGCATTTCTGCTGTGATTATGACAGCGCTGTTTGGTTTTATAATTTTATCTTATTAACAATAACTGAAAATATGTAAATAGCAAATTAATTAACTGCAATTCATTTTGTAACTCCAGATGTTTCAAGAACGGTATGTTATTCAATAAAAAACTAATCTGAGAGAAAATAAAAAGAAATATGACCTCTATTTACAACCAGATTTTGTGTTTTTTTAGCAGTTTAATTTAAATTACAGTTGGATAATTAATATATTAATAATAATTTATCACTAAGTAAGTGTGTATGTACCTCTAAAATCCTGTCTCCTGTCTTCAGTGTGCCATTGCGTCCCGCCGGACTGTCCTCCAGGATGTGTTTAATAAAGATGCCCCTCATCACTTCCCCATTGCTAAGGCGACTGCCCATGCCCCGCCCACCAACAATACTGATGCCCAGAGATTTCCCAGCTTCCCTGTGCAACTCCACTCTGAGCAAACACACACAGAACATTCATTTAACATCCAGTAATGCCAATTTGCAACATCATGATCAACATATTTTCATGACTTTCTCACAGTTGTCTTCACTGATTTCTTTCTCATCATCATGATCCCACCTTCTGATTGAACAGCAACAAAATTTGCAAGCATATATATATATATATATATATATATATATATATATATATATATATATATATATATATATATATATTAACAGAACATATTTTGTCTGTTTCAATATGCCAAACTGTTTATAGCATACAGCCTATTTCATCAAAAATCTAATGACTGTAAATAGGTCATATAGCTCTAAAGTTATATGAAAATCCCAAATTTAAACTTATGGTGGCGCTAGAGGGTTTGAGTGAGAGAGCCCTAAACTGGTCAGATTGATGTTCATACCTTCCCTAATAAACGCACCAAATTTTGCTCCAATGGTTTTTAAGGGCTGCCATATAATCCCAGAGGAACTATAATTAGAATACCAACAGAAACCGGTTTCTAATACATATCTATTCCTAATAGATATGCCCATGTTTTTCAATCACATGCAACTTATTGGTCTGTCCTCACCTCCGTGGTAGATTCCAGCTGTTGGAAGCTGCTGTCTGTCGTTCACTCTCCTGTCCTTCTCCATCTTCTCTCTCTGGAAGATCTGAGACTGTCTGACTAAACACACAAACACAAAGCTCTCAGTTTTTGTCAGTTGTATGGCTGACAGGATGAAGTGTGAGTGGAGTACGTACTGTTGAGAGTCGTTTTTGCCATCAGAGAGATCATCACTCTGGAGCTGCTGGCTCGCCCAGTATTCCTCTAAATATTCTGCAGGAACATACGTGATTCTGCACACACATAATCACAAGATTCATAAGCTAATGACATTTGACTCATCAGACCTGTCATCAACACTGCCGGAATCAAACTTCAAAGGAATCTCCCAGCTTAAACAGCATTTGTGACTTAATGGCCACTTGTTCTTGAGTAAAAAAGGAGGAGTCGATCAGCAATATGCAATAAATGAATTAAACTGAGCCTAACTTGCATTGAAGCACATCTTGTTTTTTTCAGCATTATGGGTAATATGTGATATTCTTTGTGATATGTGATCTCTGCCCAAGGTGAACTCATAAATCAGTCAAGCGATTGTCAACAGCAGCCGGTGTTTTATGCGTTAGTAAATGAATGTCCAACAACAAGAAATTTCTCTGTTTCATTTGCATTTCATCCAAAAAACTCAAACCAAAATAGTCTGACTCAACAGCGAGCCCGATAATTTAGCTTGAATTTTCATGTTTCTGGATCAGGAGTCAAAACAAAAATAGTTTTTTGCTTCATCAATTGACTGTAAGTGAAGATGACAGATCTAATGGAGAAAAATCAAACCTTGTTTTGAACAATTCATGCATACAGGCGGCGATATCAAGACATTAGGAGTCACGGCACATCGATGTGAATCAAATATTCATTAACCACACGTTCAGAGAAAACGCTTCATAAATGAACAACAATCGATGGCTGGAAATCAAATCATTGACATGAGAGAGAGAGATGTTAGTCAAAGATGAACAACACAAAACACACCATGTTAGAAAGAAACGATGGTCTGGAATGTTAACGATGAACAACAGTCTCTTGAGAACACGAATGCATGTTACCAAGGAAACAGCATCCTGCTCAAACACTGCTTGATGAGGAAGCGCAACATGATTGAGTTTGACTGGAACGTGAGTGTTAGGCATTAGTCGGGTCAAACCTACTATGCAGTACAATTCAAATTTGCCTTACAGTATTGGTTAAAATAGCACAATTAAAACTGAAGCACTCTCCTATCCTAACTTAATTTGAGATTCTTTGGTGTAGACCTCATACACTTAGCTTTAAGTAATCATGGGGCGAATTTGAAATCATTCACTACTTTGTTGTGCATAAATTTTAACCTTTTTTGCCATGTGCACTCACTTCTGAAATTAAAAACTATCAATTTAGCAAGTTAATTTTTAATTTATCTAGTTAAAATTATTTTAAGAAAACACGTTTCTTCAAAGCATACTTTTTTCACAAATGAATTAACTACAAATTACATTTCAACCTGTTTGTCTTTTGTAATATCACTTCAATAAATTTTTAACAAAGAATAATAATAAAAAAAAAAAAAAAAAAAAAAAATATATATATATATATATATATAGTGGGAACACAACAGCATCAAATATTTGTTTGTAAATATTTATTTATTTATTAATGTAAAAACAGGAATACTGTGAAATGTTATTACGATATTTCAAAATAAATAATTATAATTAACTGATACATTTCAACATTTTAAAATACATTTTAAAATGTAATAAATATTTAAAATGTACATTTTAAATATTTTCAATTATAATTTATTCCTGTATTTTCAGCATCCATAACTCCAGTATATGATTAATGTTCAAAGCAACTGTGCTGCTTAATATTTTAATAATAATGGTTTAACAATTTTAACAGAGTAGAAATAAAATAAATAAACACTAAAATAATCACAAAAAGGTACTGCTTAACAGAAATGACCCAATAATGGAGATTTAGATTCAGCAGAAGACAGAAACTCATTCAGGTTTGGGCTGAAATGAGGGAGAATAAATGATGCCAGAACTGTGTCCAGACTTTGAGCTGGTGTGTGATTAGAAGAGAATGGAAGCAGGGCTGCGGGCGGCCCGAACAATCAGATTTTTGGATAAAGCTCTGAGCGACAGCTCAAAACAAACACAAGCAGGGAGTGAGGACAGACAGCATGATGAAGGCAGTACTCACACAGAGACGGGGCTCAGCTCTTCCCCCGCAGCACCTGTGGATCTGGAAATGTGAAGAGTAGTTTACGGAGACAGACGCCGCTGGCAGCGCGAGGCAAAATAAAGCCAGTCACTGCAGCTAGAACAAGCTCTCTGCTGCCAGATGGCTTCTGGGTCACCGTTGGACACTGATAAGCTTTGTTTTATGAATGTCTGTTTAACCTTTCACTGTGAATGTAAATCCTGAGCTCTGCCGAGGTTGATGGCTCTATTAAATTGGCAGCACCCTTAAAGTACACCCTGACTGTACAAAAAGTAGCACCAAAAGTAACCAGTTCGACAAGCTAGATGCAACCTAATCATATTGGTCTATGTGAAAATGTCTGGGATCAGTACGATTTTTTTAGCTATATATAATATATATTTAACTCCCTGATGTCTAAGGGGGTTTTGGGGGCCTGGAGAAGTTTTGGCATGCTCTGACTTTTGTGCTTTTTTCAGTTGCTTATAAACATATACATGGCTAAAGTCTGAAAACACTGTATTCAATTTATTCCTGTATGTAATTAACTAATTTGATGCGCAGCTTTATTTTCAGCATCATTCCTCCAGTCTTCATTGTCACATGATCTTCAGAAATCATTCTTATATGCTGATTTACTGCTCAAGAAACATTTCTGATTATCATCAATGTTGAAACGATATTCTTGTGGAAACTGTGACACATTTGATTTTCCAGGATTCAAAAATGAATAGAAAGTTCTAAAAGAACAACATTTATTTGTAAAATAATTGACCTCAGACTTTTGAACAGTGGAGTGGATGCCGCAAACAAACACTTATGTATATTATAATTGTTTTATGATTCATTAATAAGCACACCATGCAATTAATTTCATTAGAGTTGTTAATGAACTGACAGTCCTTCATGTATATTCATTTGGTTACTTCCCTCAGCAAATATTGATAAATGTGATTTATTTAATTATTAATCAGTATATAATGTTAGTTGTTCAATTAAATGATTAGAAGCTTTACAAAAGCTTCCATTTGTTAACACTGGTTAACTACATTAGTTAACATGACTAAAAATGAAAAACACTATTATCTTTTTTTTTTTAAATCTTAGATTAACTTAATTTGAACAATTATTAAGACATTATTGAAATCCCAAGCTGTATCTGTTAATATTATTTAATAAACCTGAGATGACATGAACTCTGAACAGTTAACAAGGATGTATAAATACTGTAATGCATGTATTGCTCATTGATAGTTTATGCAGTAAACAAATGTTAACTAATGTAGTCTTAATGAATAGCTTTTTGAAAAAAAAAACAAATTACACTCTCTCTGTTTAATATAAATAATATAAAACAATAAAACACAAACCTTTCTGAGAGTGTCTATAATTATCCACCTCTCAATAATATAGCATCTGATTTGTGCCCGAGAAGTTGAACTGTGTGTGTGTGTGTGTGTGTGTGTCTCACCCCAGGTCTGGTCCGATCAGAGAGTGTCTGCGCAGCATGGCTCGCGCCTGAGCGTTTGTCAGGTTTCCCGTTGGTTCTCCGTTGATGGCCAGAATCAGGTCCCCGACCCCGAGACGCCCATCTCTGCTGATGGAGCCGCCGTGAATGATGCTGCGGATCAGCATCCCCGGCCCGTCCTTCAGCGCACACACCGTCATGCCTGAAACACACACGACCGGACGTGATGGCTGCCATTTTTATGCCATGCCAGCTTCCTTGGCTATTTTTTAAAGGTGAAGAACAAGTTGAAATTTGCACTGAAATTTCATATATATATATATATATATATATATATATATATATATATATATATATATATATATATATATATATATATATATACATATATTTATATATATATATATATATATATATATATATATATATATATATATATTTTATATATACTGTATATGTAAAAAAAAAAATCATGTTTTGTTATATGCATGTGTTGTAAGGATTTGCAACACTTGTGTTGTCAAACTGATAAATATGTTTTTTTCATTTGCTGGTGTTTTTAATTTGCATGTGTTTTCTTAAGTCACAGCATGTTGAGCTCTCTCGGACGCCATACATTTCAAACACTGATTACTAACATACTTTATATTGTGTTGTGTGCATAAGAACATGATTACAGGTAATTCATGCAAAAAAAAAAAAAAAAGAATTATCACTAAATATAAATAAAGTAGAATGCAGACACAGACATTAAAGAAGGAATTATGAACCTCTGATGACTCTGTCATCTTGGTCTTCCATGAGGAGCACTTAGTGATGGATGTCGTAAAAAATCATCCGCCAGGAAATTAAATGCACTTTAATTGCAATCTTCTAGATCAAGAATGGGAGCCCATTAACACCTGTGACAGTAAAACTGAGTCCAGATCTAAAGTGATGTAAAGCAGCCTCAAATGAATGCCAGATTTCCCTCAGCTGAATTTTCAATACCCTATTAGCGTATATTGGCAAAGCAGACTGTGTTCAATTGCTGCTTTGGGATAGAGGCGGCCCAAACTGCTGCTGTATGATCCCACGGCCAAACCCACATCTTAATCATTAGTGAAATCAGCAGCTGGGGAAAACTTCTCATCACATCACTTGCTGCATGTATACAGTAAGAAATATTCCCTTCATATTTTCCTGTTTTAAAGTGAGGTCAAATTTACCATTGCACAAAACTACAGTTGCAGAAAATATGATATTAATGACATAAAAAGCCACTTAAGTGACTTAATAGAGAAACACTTTTATGAACACACTTAAGTAAAATGTTTAATTATTATAACTAAGTGAATTATTCAAGTTGTATTTTAAAGTTCCTTTAAATTCATTATGGTTTAATATTTTTGAATGGAAATGAAAATTAAGTATATTTTAGTAAATAAATGCTTATCAGTAAATTCAGTGCACTTTAATCACGTAATTATGAAATTACAAATTAATCACACATTTTTCTGTAATTAAAGGGATAATTCACCCCAAAATGAAACTTTTGTCATTAATCATTAACCCCCACGTCGTTCCAAACCCATAAAAGCTTTGTTCATTTTCGGAACGCAATTAAAGATAGTTTGGATGAAAACTGGGAGGCTTGTGACTGTCCCATAAACTGCCAAGTAAATTACACTGTCAAAGTCCTGAAAAGTATGAAAAGCATCATCAGAATAGTCCATCTGCTATCAGTGTTTCAACTGTAATGTTATGAAGTGATGAGAATACTGTTTGTAAGTGAAGAAAACAAAAATAACGAAGAACAAAAAAATAAATATTCAACAATTCCTTTGACAAAGCTATCGCCACACTGAAGACATGAGCACCGGTGACTCTTGTGGCAAGCTCGCAAGTTGTGGATATGGCAAGCCCTATATACATTTAATCACCTGCTTCTCGCATACGTCCTCCAGAGCACCCTCCAGTGCCAGCCCGCCGCTCAGATCTAATGGATATGGATTTACCCTCAGGTTTCTCGGCACCCATCCTCTCCCCAGATTCCACTCTAGGGCACTTCCCTGAGCTTCCTTCATCTCCTAAGTCTCATTAGCCTCCGCTGGTTCCGTCCAGCCCTTCTTAATGTCCTGAGCACCCAGAGTTAAGCCCACGGCCGGACTCCTGATCCTGAGTTAAGCCCAAGGAAGGCTCCAGATCCCCTGTCTAGCCCAGGGAGGGCTCCTGGCCACCAGTTAAGCCCAGGAAGGGCTCCGGTTTCACTGTTCAGCCCAGGAAGGGCTTCGGTTTCACTGTTAAACCCAGGGAGGGCTCCTGACCCCCAGTTAAGTCCAGTGTCAGCTCCAGTCCCAGAGCTCGCTCCAGTGTTGGCTCCAGCACCAGAGCTCACTCCAGTGTCAGCTCCAGCCCCAGAGCTCACTCCAGTGTCAGCTCCAGCCCCAGAGCTCGCTCCAGTGTCGGTTCCAGCCCCAGAGATTACTCCAGTGTCAGCTCCAGCCCCAGAGCTCGCTCCAGTGTCGGTTCCAGCCCCAGAGCTTACTCCAGTGTTGGCTACATCCCCAGAGCTCGCTCCAGTGTCGGTTCCAGCCCAAGAGCTTACTCCAGTGTTGGCTACATCCCCAGAGCTCACTCCAGTGTCGGCTCCAGCCACAGAGCTCACTCAAGTGTCAGCTCCAGCCCCAGAGCTCGCTCCAGTTTCAGCTCCAGCCCCAGAGCTCGCTCCAGAGATTGCTCCAGTGTCAGTTCCAGCCCCAGAGCTTGCTCCAGTGTCGGCTCCAGCCCCAGAGCTTGCTCCTGTGTCAGCTACATCCCCAGAGATTGCTCCAGTGTCAGCTCCAGCCCCAGAGCTCGCTCCAGTGTCGCCTCCATCCCCAGAGATTGCTCCAGTGTCGGCTCAAGGCCTGAGTTCAGCCCCGTAAGTTTCCCCAAGTATTTTTTTGGGGAGGAGGGGGCAGTTGTAGAGGCCGAGGCAGGGGCTTGGGCTCTGCCTCCCCTGATCCGCCATGGCCACCCGAACTACCTGCTCTGCCATGGTCGTCCGAGCTCCCTGTGCTGCAATGGTTCCCCAAGCTCAATGCTTCACCCTGGAGATCCTCCTTGACTCCACCTTGTTCCAGCCCTGCACCAATCTCCAGGGCGCCCACCCCCCTCCCCGGTGTTAGGGCTCGGGACCAGCCTTGGAAGTAATGTCACAGTTATGGACATCTGTTTTCCTGTTCTTCCTGGTTTTGTTCCTTTTCTTGTTTAGTTAATTGATTACTCCCCAACTGTTTCTGTTCTCCCTGATTACTTTCCATCAGTTAAATTATTTTAGTTTAACCAGTTTAATTATTCCAGCTACAGATGATCCGCCAGCTGAAATATCCACACACGTGATAGAGCCTACTGACCGGGACTCCCTCTTTATGTATTCAGACGTATTCGCTTTTGTAATGATGCAAAGCGTATGACCCAAACCACTCAAATTTATAAAACATTATTACAAGCTTACCATTGTGAAATGGGCCAAGGTAAGGAGATAGTAATATTTAAACACTGACTGGTTATATACTTGCTCAGTAATCCAGAAAAAGCAATGCAATGCAGCTTTAAGCATATTCTTTTAAAGTATATTATTTCCACAGTAAGTACCATATTTTCCGGACTATAAGTCACACTTTTTTTCATAGTTTGGCTGGTCCTGAGACTTATAGTCAGGTGCGACTTATTCATCAAAATTAATTTGACATGAACCGAGAGAAATGGACCAAGAGAAAACATTACCGTCTACAGCCGCGAGAGGGCGCCCTCTCACGGCTGTAGACGGTAATGTTTTCTCTTGGTTCTTGGGTCTAAATAAATGCGACTTATAGTCCAGTGCGACTTATATATGTTTTTTTCCTCATCATGACGTATTTTTGGACTGATGCGACTTATACTCAGGTGCGACTTATAGTCCGAAAAATACGGTACTCTTTTTAAAAGCATGCTAAAGTGTACTACTGTTTCATGAACACACTTCCTCACTGTTCTCATACCTAAACTGGAGTTGCCCTTGACCACAGTGATGGTCCTCTCAAAGCTGCTCCCCGCCGCTGTGTTTAGCTGCTGGGCCTCATCTGAGGGTTCATCTGGAAGCAAATCCTCCTTCTGACAGGAGAAAAGAACAGAATCCTCATTAAAATGATATCAAAGACTGAAGTCAAGGATACAGAGTGATGAAAGAGGTCAGCAGGATGAGGCGGGATTGTGAGGGCCGAATCAGGAAGCAGGAATTATGGGTACAGATTATTGATACTATGGGAAATTAGCCATAATATTTGAGTGATGCTAAAAAAAAATGCACCACCACAGTGTCAGAGTTGGTCTGATGACTTTCCCTGTATTTACTTTCACTAAGTTCAACAGTTTGATGCCAGGAGAAGGACAGCACGATTTGGGGAAGAACCTACAACATTTAAAATGTTATTATTATTATTACTAAAAATATTAAAATGATAAATATTGCAATTGTATAATTTCATTGTAAAATATAAAATATGTAATAATAATAATAATAATAATAATAAATTCACTGTGAAATGAAAAAAGAAAGTGATTATAGTTGTTATTAATATTATTACTACTATTATTATTATCATCAAAATAATATTTGATACCAATATATTAAATAACGCCATTGTAAAAATTTACTGAAAATTGAAAGCTGAATATTTAATAATTATGATGATGATGATTATTATTATTCCTAAAAATATTAAACAATATAAGAATCACCATAATGATTTCAGGAATAATAATCATCATCATCATCATCATCATCATCATAGTTATTAAATATTCAGCTTTCAATTTAAATTTCAAATAGCTGGCTATAAAGTTCAACTATCAAGTTTTGAAGCCGTCGAAACTTCTCTCTCTTGAAGCAGCTGGTTTATAAGCACTTCTCATTGCATGTGTAGGAAGTTGGCTGGCATGTTTTGCGTTCCTAAATTTACATTTGAATTGACCAAAACTCACAGAACATGCGAGTTCATTAAGCAGTATTTAAAGTGAACCGAGTCGCTCTGAGACACTGAAAACACGGAGCTGCTCACGAGTAAATGAAAACAGTGCTGTGACTCAAAAGAAAACACGCAGTGCACATATTTATTTAATTAATCACAGCCTTGGAGATTTGATAATCACATAAAACATGCTGTGATTTCAGTTTTGTGTCCATGAAGAGATAATAAATGAAAGAAAATGTTCAAGGAAAACTCCTGCGGGTAAGACAGACGTACGTAATTTCCCTTTCACAGCTTAACCGCTGATTTATATCCGCAATAAGAGTCAAATCAGATGCAGATGATCTCCTGATGAACAGCACCGTTAATGACCTGCAGGAGTGCAATAATGGGAGAGAGCAATTTCTGCCGAGACAGGGGAGCGTGTTTCTGAATGTAGCCATGATTCATACAGCTGTAATTGAGTTTGTTCATGCAGAATGATTCAAGAGGGACCGAATCACTCGCCTATGAATCTGAGCAGAGGCCTCCCAGAGCAGAAGCCATAAAAACACAAATAAACGCACAATTGATGGGACTCCACACAATATAGTCGCAAATTACAGCACAGAGAGTGGCTGGCCTGTGGCACGCTGGTCTGGAGCTGTGCGAGTCAATGTGGAAGTTCAGCAAGTGACATGCATCAGACGTTTATTTAGGAAATAAACTGGTAAGGCTTTTTTAAGATCAGTTTTTTTTCCCTTACTTCCTCTGTTTTCCCTCACCATCATGCCTCACCAAATAACACCCAGTTTAGTTTATTTGTTCACATGGGCAGTTTTGAAACATGAGCTACAGTATACAAAGAACTGATAAAACAATCCCAAAGGTGACTAAATCTGTGTGAGTTTCCTACATAAGACTGTGCGTACCTTCGGTGTGTTCTTCTGAAAGGTCAGATCAGCGCTGCAGATGCTGCTGTGCTCAGCAATCATCGACTGCAGCATCTCATCCTCCTCCAGAAAATGAGGATCAAATGCCTTTTCATCAGACAGGTCTAAATCACTAGAGTCGATCTGGAAGAGATGTTATGTAGATGAGAATGGTAATAGCATCAGAATGATCGTTGTTTTGTTTTGTGCTGCACTTCAAATTGTTTGTTAGGATAACCTCCAAAAAATCATCATGGACTTTTTTACTTTTTTCAAAGATGACATGCGTGTCTTGCTAAGCTTGGAGTAAAATGTTCGGCATCTGTCTCCTATCAACGCTGATTTATTTTTGCTCCTACACAACATTGCACTACTAACATGCTTTGCACAGGAACGCTTTGGTTGTGTTTTATGAGCACTGACCACTGCAGGTTCAGCGCGGAACACAGCTTCATCCTCCTCATCACCATCACAGCCCTTCGTCAGCAGCAGAGCCGAGAAGATGAAGGAGGAAGAGCCATCCTCATCCTCAGTCTGTGAAGACAGGGTGACCATTCATTCTCTGATGATGAGCAGATCACATTAAGCTTGGGCGCTATGACCAGAACGAGTAGCTGTATAACGTGATTACTGTATATATTATTAGATACTTAGGAAAATAATACTTTTATTTCATTAAATTGATCAAAAGTGATAGTAAAGATATTTATAATGTCACAATAATATTTCTTTTAAAAAAAGCAATGCTGTTCTTTTGAACTTTATTTTCATCTGTGAATCCTGGAAATTAAAACATATCACAGTTTCCACAAAAATAGTGTAAAAAAAGTTTTATAAAGAGGATAAATTAGTTTTTTTTGGTTAGGATATAAGACTTCTTTTGAAAAATCATTTTAAGTTAAACAGCAATGTAAATAACCTTTAATTCATTTACATTTTTTGAGTTCCACAAAATAAATACATTAATTAATTAATAAAAAAATAATGAATAAATAAATGCCAGCGCCAGTAAATATTGGGGGAAGTTAAACTTTTTGTGTGAATTTATTCCTATAATAGCATTTCTTTGTTAATTTTAAAGTAATACACATGAATTGATTTAAATTGGTTAGAATCACTCGTTATTCAGTTTTAAATGTATAAACGTAACATACAAATCTTGAATTGTTTGAGACATGCCTACTCTGTATTTTCATATTGTTCTTTGTTATTATGATGCTTTATGCAATAATGCAAAGCAATCCTGCATACTGATGCCGTGCAGATATATATTTACTGCGCTACAGCAGAATCTCATTTCATCATAACACCCAGCCCAAGATCACAATATAAGACTGAATGTGATTTGATTTGGTTAGAAATCACTTTGCATGTTAGTAGTGCAAGGTTGGTTAGCGAGCTGAATCTTTTTTTTGGTCGATTTTGACATCATTAAAATTGATGATCACATCGAAGATTGGAAGTCTAAAGGTAAATATGAAAAAATGCTTTCTCCGTTTTCACTCCGCTTCTTGGAAGTGAGTCATTTGAACCATATTAAGAGGTGATGTTACCCTATCGCACTTGAGAGAGCAGAACAAAAGCATTCGGCACGCTCAGGCAGTCTAAGGGCCTCTCGTGAGATTAAATCTTCAGAAAAAAAGGCCTGATCAGATGACCCACAATGCACTTGACAACCCACCACACACGCTCCAAACCTCAAGGCCTCTGAGGAGAAAAAGAAGGAAAGATGCCAAAATGTGCACACAATCCCAGAATAATGGAGCCGAGATAACAGCCTTGGAAAGTTGAAGAGGTTAAGATAAACGACAGCCCCTGAGAGCTCTTCACAAAGATACAGACATGCTCCTCCAAGAAGATTTCATTTCCTGAGGCCTTAAAGGACTACAGACCCACATCATGAAAAATTCAAAGAACCTGTGAAAGGAATCACGTTACTGCAGCCACGGGTTTCAATAACACAAAATCGTCCAGAGGAAAAAGCTGCTTTAGAAAGTAGAGGATAGTATTTCTTACGGGCAGTGGTTTGGCCACACCGATGCTTACGGCGCCCATGTTCGCTCCCTTCAGAGCCTGCACTGCTTCCTCCAAACTGGCGCTCTCCAGGTTGATGTTGTTGACATACATGAGACGGTCTCCTGGCAACAATCGTCCGTCTCGCTCCGCTACGCCATCGGGAACTAACGATCTAATCACAATCACCGTCTTGAGGGGGTCCATTGGGTCCTGTACACATATGAACACACACGCACGCACGCAAAGTGAGTATAATATTAACATAATTTCACTTTATTTTAGTAGGCCTCTTTAGATATTCTAGTAGCTGTAAGTAACTAATTAACTCATGTTAATTAACTACATGTTGACAAACCCACATTATTTGCAACTACATGCCAGCTAACTTCCATTTATTTGTAACGTCAACTAACTCCCATTAATTTGCAACGTCAACTCCCATTATTTTGCAACTACATTTCAACTAACTCCCATTATTTTGCAACTACATGTTGAATAACATTGATTAACTTGCAACTACGTTGACTAACTCACATTGGTTTGTGACTACGTGTCAACTTACTCATTAATTTGCAACTGCATGTGGAATAACTTGCGTTAATTTGCAACTACATGTTAACTAAGTCCCATTAATTTGCAACGATGTTAACTAACTCCCAATGATTTGCAACTACATGTCAATTAAATCACATTATTTTGCAACATGTCAACTAACTCCCAATGATTTGCAACTACATGTCAATTAAATCACATTATTTTGCAACTACATGTCAACTTACTTGTGTAAATTTGCAACTGCATGTTGAATAGCTTGCATTCATTTGCAAATAAATGTCGACTTTGTCCTGTTATTTTGCAACAACATGTCAACTAATTCCCATTAATTTGCAATGTCAACTATCTCCCATTATTTTGCAACTACGTCAACTAACTTTGATTATTTTGCAACTAAATTCCAACCAAATCCCATTATTTTGCAACTACATGTTAACTAACTTTGATTAACTTGCAACTACATGTCAACTAACTCCAATTAATTTTCAACTATATCAATTAACTAATGTTAATTTTCAACTACATGTCAACTAACGCCCATTGGTTTGCAACCACATGTCAATTAACTTGTGTTAATTTGCAACTGCATGTCAACTTTCTCATGTTAATTTGCAACTGCACATGGAATAACTTGCGTTAATTCATTTGCAACTGCATGTTGAATAACTTGCATTATTTTGCAAATATATGTTGATTTGGTCCTGTTCATTTGCAATAACATGTCAACTAATTCCCATTTAATAAAATTTAAAGATTTGAAGCAAACTACAAGTGCACATTCAATTCTTCCTTTTCACAAGAGAATGGCTGCCACAATATAATATACAAACAATAAACCGATAACACATTAATATTGCATTATCCTCTCTTTTTGTACACAACAACAAACATACAGCACAACACGTTTAGTCTGAATCACAAACAGATGACTTTCATAAGCCAGTTCTTTCAATCATTAAAAAAGACACAAAATTCAACCTCAAACTCGTGAGTTACTGCTTTGTATTTGATGTGCGAGACATGCATAAATAAATAAAGAGCCCCTCCCATTCTCATGTGATGATCTAAATTTAGGAAGCTCCTCCCACTCTCTCACCTGATAATCCAGAATGCTGAAGCCCAGTCCGCTCTCTCCTTTCTCTAGTTCAATGTCCTGTATCTCCGTTTCCCACATCGCTAACGGCGTTCCGGTGGGCTCTTCAGTCACATGACTTTTCAGGCTGTCTTCTGGTTCGCCAGAGACAAGGAAATCCTCAAACTCAACCGGTACCTACACAAACAAGATGAACACAAACTTTCTTTGTAATAAAATCCCTAATAATGGTTCATAATCATAAAACATCACCTTAAACTATAATATCTAACAGGGTGGATGCAAAACGTACAGCTTTTATTGATAGCTAGACTGTGTCATGCATTTAGGCATGAAGGTCTGTCCTCTGAGAGCGATTTGAGATGTTCAGAGATTATAATGGTGCACTGTAATCTGATATAATCCCAACAAAGAGAAGTCTGACTGAACCACTCAGCTTGTTGAACACACTAATGAAAAACATGAACTTTATTACTGTAAAAGCATGGTTATAAAACAGTTTTAGGTTGACAGGGGATCCGTTTGGTTCACCATTAAGTTGGTTTTGATTCAATAAATAATATCTGATTCAATTAACAATTATTAAAATAAACAGTGCATTTAAAATAAATTGTAGGACAATCTGTTTGTTAAATCTGGAAAGACGTTACTTACATAATGAATACGGGCTAAAATACAGCATTTTTGGAAATTAAGTGTACTTCCACCATTAGATATTTAAATAAACATTTTGTTTATTTTCAAACATTTGCAAAAATGTATCACTATTTAATATATAAGTGTTTCATTACAAATATTTTAATATTTAATTTATTATTGTTTAATTATTTAATTATATAATTGATAAATGAAGATTGTATTATCATATTATTTAATTTATTATTATTTAATTTCTAAAAAAAAAGAAAAAAAAATAGAGATCACTGAGAGAAATAGGAGTCAACCACTAATTATTAATGTCATCTAATTTTTCTAGAAATACTACATAAGGTCTATTTATGATAACAGGCCATTTATTATAGAATATTAAAATTTGATTTATTACATTATCCATTTTTTATTCTATTTTAATTCTGTTGGCATGGATACATTCAAATTAAATAAAGAATGCAATTACAGTAAGGGTTTGCAATGCAATAATGTCCGATTGAATATATATTATTATGTAATAATTATATAATTACATATTTAATCTTAAATATTACATATCTGATATTTAATGTAGGATTTAATGTACCTGAACAATGGAATCAGTGGCCATATCCTCTGGCTGTGGTTGGTCAGATTGGCTGTCAATCATTAAAGGGGCGGGTCTACAGCAGACCATGGTCACAGAAACAGGAAGTTCTTTCAGAATGTCAACAACCTCTTTATGAGTCTCTCCTCTGAGGGGAATGCCATTCACCTGAACAAACACATGCAAACGTATAAATATATGAACACTAAACATAAAACATCATTGCATAAAGCATCATAAGTGTGTGTTCATGCATTTGAAGAACATCACCAAATATTCAATTCTGAATCTTGCCTTTGAAAAAAAAAAACATATTAAAAGTTTGGGTCAAAAAGATTTTGTAAAGTCATTAATCAATTTTTTTCATAAAATATCACAGTTTCCACAAAAATATTGTGCAGCACAACTGGTTCAACATTGATAATAATCAGAAAAGTTTCTTGAGCAGTAAATCATCATTAGAATGATTTCTGAAAATCATGTGACACTGAAGACTGGAGGAATTATGCTGAAAATTCAGCTGGGCATCACAGAAATAAATTACATTTTAAAAGATTTTCACATAGAAAACAGTATTTTTAAATTGTAATAATATTTCACAATATTATTGTTTTTACTGTATTTTTGATCAAATAAATTCAGCCTTGCTGAGTATTTACATGCTTTGCAGCTATTGGAATTGTCCAATATACATGATAAAAAGTACAGTATGTATTTCAAACAAAAGTTTACATGACTTTTAAAATGACAAAATTGTATATTCATATGTCTCTCGAATTGCTAGAAATGTAAATCTGATTGGGCAAACTGGATTAGTTCAAGAAATATGACACATACACAATCAGAATTGGAACAAATTCTAATACTAGTTAGATTTTTGATGCATGTTGGTGGCGAGTTGTTTCAGACGGATGTGTTTTACCTCTAGCAGTTCGTCTCCACTACAGATTTTTCCCGATCGGCCGACGGGACCCTCAGGAAGCACTGAGCGGAGGATGTGACGGTCAGCACACACGTCCAGACTGATCCCTAAACCGCTGTTCTCACTGAACTTCTCCACTTGAGCCACCTGAACACACATTAACACACAACCACAGACTTTAGAAGTCCCTCGTTCACTTTCTGAAGTGTGAAACAAGTGAAACTAATTCTGTCTTCAAACTAATTCAGTCCGTTCACTCCCCACAAAGTATTCACTCTGAATATACCCTTGTGAAAGAAGTGCACTTACTGCATTGAATGTGCACTTGTAGTGTACTTAAAATTTTTAAAGTATATTTTAAAAAACTGAACTAATAGAGAAAATGGTATGAATTAAATAAAAGGTCACTTAAGTGACTATTTTTCTTAATAAACTTTTTTTCCCATACAAGCTGCAATACAAATGCATTAAAGTATATTTTAGTTGATCATACATGCTTGTCAGTACATTCAACAGCATACTTTAACTATATTTCACAGACAATAGCATTATGGAATTACAAATAAAGATGTCCCTATTTAAGTCCTGTTTAAGTCCAATCTTAAGTTCAACTAACTGCATTTAATATGATTTTAAACTATGATACATTTTCATTTAATTGCAGTTAACATGCAAATAAGCGTCTGAAAATTACATTCTGTATGCACTTTTATGTATATTCTTTAAAAGTATATTATTTCTGTGATAAATACTCTTTTTAAAAGTTAGCAAAAGTAGGATTGGTTTTGTTTTAATGTGTGATAGATTTAAAAGAGTTACTCACAATGACTTCAGTGCAGACGCCGAGCTCGTTCTGCCACTTCTGCATTAGTGTGTGCTCCTCCACAGGACCTGAGAGAGACATGTCAGCATTACCCACTGCTCTCTGTGAGTCGATTCGCTGATGTGACAAACATCTCTCACCGGCGCGTCTGTCTGGAGCTCTGACGGGTGAAGCAGTGACAGACTGAGGTTTGGCCTTTTCCTCTGGAGTGAGAAACACTCTCTCATCTAGACATGAAAACACAGAGGCATCAGTCTCTCTTCATATAATAACAGACTTCATGGGACTGTGATGAAAGGATGAGTGAGGGTTTTGACTCTAAATGTGGTGCGGTGGTTGTGGGACCGACTCACACACAAACACACACACACACACACACACACACAAAGGATCTATCAAACTTCCTCACTGTCTTTCTTATTGTGTTAAAAATAGATATCAGCTCTGGCTTCACATATCACATACTGTTGAAAAGCAATCACTCTGTCTTTAGGGATTAATCAGGATAAGATTTTTAAAAAGCCCTTGGATTATCTCAAAAGTGCAGAACATAACACTATAAGGAATATCGTATCATCCCACAATGTAGAATTGGAAGAGATGACGTGTGATATTTCAGATCTCTCTTTTGCATCATTATGTGAGCAGACTGCTAAAGTTATTACAGTTAATCACATAAAAAAACAATGCAATAACTGTTCTAACTAGTTCCAGGTTGATAACTGAACCCCAATCACATGTGAGGAAATGTGATGAGGTCATGTGACCGTGCAGAATACAGTTGTTACAGTTGAATACGATGTTTCACGCAGTCGTATTATCGTTAACCACAACTAAAATCATTTTCGCTAGCTGAAATAAAGCTAAAATATATAAATAAAATAAAATGTAAACATCGCGAGAAATCAGTTTAAGCATTAAAAATACTAAAAAGGAAATAATACAAAAATAAAATAAGGCCAAATAGAAATTTAAAAAACAAATAAATATTACAGAAGCACATAACTCATTAAACTCAAATAAATTACAAATCAAAAGTGAAAATCTAAAAATAAAAATCAATACCATAAATATTACTAAAATAACTATAGACCACCTAAAAGGGAACGTGTAATGTGTAACGCAGATCATTTTATTATTATTATCTTTTTTTATCGATATATATGTTAAGCAGACCATATGCATAATGCAAAAAAGCTGTTAGAGATAGCATATTGCATTAATGTTATTAATTAATAACATCGATATGGAGACCAGTATAGGAGTTATGGTTTTGAGGCAAAACAAAGGTTTTCGATATATATGCACAAAATATTAAGTCAGTAAAGTTTTTGCACCACTTAATTTGCATTAACCTCAGTGTTTTCTATTTTTTATTTACTTTCGCATGATTCACACTATGACACACGGCTCATGCAGATGATATATTTCTTCATTAATTTGCAGTTTTCTGCAGTTCAGTAATCGCATGAGGTCATGTTGCGGTGTCGATCCGATTGCACAGCTTTACTATTAGCTACTTAAAAATTCATTTAAACAGACGTGAGCGACTGATGTAGACAGCTTCATTCAGATTGCTGTTTGTTACCGTGCTCGGTGTTCGTTCGCTCCATTGTTGAGTTTCGTGATGCGCTGAGGATGGGTGTGGTCTCCATGGCGACAGGTGTGATTGACGGGCACACGTCCTCCAGGTTAAAGCCACGGCGGACGAGCTTCAGGTTTACCGTCTCACCCGTGTGTCTCAGGACCTCCACAGCCTGCTGGTTAGTGTAACCCTGGATGTTCAAACCATCTACCTGCACACACACACACACACAAAATTGAAATTCAGAGAGAGAGAGAGAAAAAAAAAAACTTTCTGAAATATAACTTTACCAATATAATTAATTTCTTAGATTTCTCTTCTCATACTGTTTTTTTTCAGACCCATAGCATATATGTACAGATGCACAAAAACAGAAACACTCTGCATAAAAAGCCTTTTGAGTTTTTAAGCACTGCAACACAAAACACGCATAAACAAGAGTCTTATCTGACACTTTCTTTGTGAAATAACTCACAGCTATGATCTGATCCCCAACATGAATTCGGCCGTCTTGCTCCACCGCGCTGTCCCTCGAAATGCTCTTCACGAATATTCCAGAGGGTTCTGTGACAGGAAATTACAGTCAGCGAAGGTTAAACGCTGTCTAAAATGAAGCACGCTAGAATGAGAATCTGCCTTAGAGTGAGAAAGAGAAATAGAAAACATTCAAGCACAGGTCTATCAGGAAAAAAAACGAACAAAACAAAACATGTATGCTATATTTCCTGTACATGAAGGCTTAACATGATAAAATAATTTTTTTTAAGAGCTGTTTCTTGCTCCAAAACCTGATGTAACTTACATGTAAAGGTAAACCTGACTGAAACTGCTTAAATGTCCTTAAATGCACATATAGAGTACTTCAGACCTCAGAAGTAGTTTTTAACAATCTCGGCTAGAAAATAATCTAATATACTAACAAAAATGTTAAAAAGCACTGTTAAGTTCAGCTAATTGCATTTCAGATAAATTTAAACTATAATACATATTTATTTAAAGGTCCCGTTTTTCGTGTTTTCTTGAAGTTTTGATTGTGTTTACAGTGTGCAATATAACGTGTTCACGTTTCGCGTGTAAAAAAAACAGTATTTTTCACACAATTCACTTATCTGTATACCGCTGTTTTCACTGTCATAAAAACGGGCTGATGACTTCCTTGTTCTATGAAGTCACTCCTTCAGAAATATGTAGCGAGTTCTGATTGGGAACAGAGTTAAAAATAAATTGTAACCATTGATCTCTAAGTAAAGCGTCCCTGGGAAGGCCAAACAAAGGTGATTGGACTCCAAAATGAAAATAACAGCGTTTCGACGACATGGCGACAAACATACTCTTCAAACGCAACACTTCCTCTTCTCCGTGCGAGTGCAACAAGACCACACCCCCTTTTTTGTGTATTCATGTGGACGGAGGTTAGTCAAAAAATGGTTTTAGTAACATCATTACTGCAGGAACTAGAGGGCTGTAGTGCAAAAAGTTTGTTTGTTGTAGGCGAATTCTGTTAAATAAAATATCTCGCATGACATTGAACTTTAAGCTTTGGAATTTTACAGATATTATTTATACTCTAACAACAACATTACGCACTAACTAAAGTTTGAAACATGGGATCACGAAGAACGGGACCTTTAAATGTAATTGACATGGAATTAAGTGTCTGAAAACAGCACATTTAGTTCACACTTAAGTATATATTATTTCTGTAATAAGTATTCTTTTTTTAACATGCTAAAGTGTATTTATTTCACAGGGTACTACTCACTAAAATTATACAACCCACCATATAGACCATGTGATTTCAGACCATTTTGTGACACTTCTATATCCAGCAAACAATAACACTGAATCAATATCCAGCATTTGATGCGTCCAAAACTTACACTAACATGTTAAAGTTTAAGACCTCTGCACTGTTAAAAAATAGTGTAATTTTAACAGTAAAATATTGTAAAACACTACATAATAAAAACTGTTAAAAGGTTAACAGTAAGTTACCGTATTATATACAGGGAAAAACTGGCAAAGATCTAACCAGACATTTCATGTAATTTTACAGTAAAATACTATTAATTGTATAATTTTTAGAAATAAACAAAAACAAATCAACGTATAATTTACAGTAAAAAAAACTGTAAACTGATATTCCCAGAATTCAGGAATCAGGAATTTGTAATGCCACTTGTGTTACTCCGTGCCTTTGTGTACTGACCGATTTTTTCATCTAGACTTACAACTTACATGTTACTTGTCAACTACTGTCAGCGATGTCCAAAAAGCAACAGACATTAAGCAGCTTCTTTGGCGTTTCGTCAGCTACAAAGAAACGCCAACTGGAGCCAGAGTCGAAAAAAAAAGATTTGGTTCAAAAAGATGTGCAGTGGCTTGAAGCTAACGATGAGCACACTGAAATGTGGTGTAAGATTTGCCACTCAAATCGACATCTAGCAGACAAAACAGGTGCGTTTTATAAAGGCTCGCAGAATTTCAACCATCCTTTATTTGACAAACATGAAAAGAACAAGGAGCACACGAATATGGTGCAAGCCATTGCTAATAAACATGCTAGCCAAGAAGAAATGTCTAGTCATCCACTTTCCAGATGGCGAAACAAGCTAAATGAAGAACAGCGGCAAGCTCTGTTTAATGTTTTTCTCCTTGTCTTCCATTAAAGGGGGGTGAAATGCTATTTCATGCATACTGAGTTTTTTACACTGTTAAAGAGTTGGATTCCCATGATAAACATGGACAAAGTTTCAAAAATTAAGTTGTACGTTTGAAGGAGTATTTCTGTTCCAAAAATACTCCTTCCGGTTTGTCACAAGTTTCGGAAAGTTTTTTTTGAGTATGGCTCTGTGTGACGTTAGATGGAGCGGAATTTCCTTATATGGGTCCTAAGGGCACTTCTGCCGGAAGAGCGCGCGCTCCCATATAGCAGAGCAGAGAGAGCAGAGACATTCACTGATCAGAGCGAGAGCGTCGCGAAATGTCACAAAAGAAGTGTGTTTTTGGTTGCCAGGGCAAGACAGCCCTGCACAGATGACAAAAAAAAAAAAACAGCATTAAGGGATCAGTGGATGGAGTTTATTTTTACAGAGCATCAACGGAGTTGTGCAAGTGTTTGTTCCCTGCATTTCGAAAATGCTTGTTTTACAAACAAGGCCCAGTTTGACACCGGATTTGCACATCGTTTATTTCTTAAGGATGATGCAATCCCAACAAAAAAGGGTCAAGATCGTGTGTTGGAACCGCATGCGGTGAGTAAAACTGCTTCAAATATCTCTGCCTCCTTGTTAGTGCGTCCGCCTCCCATGCCGGAGACCCGGGTTCGAGCCCCGCTTGGAGCGAGTCGTTGCTGATGCTGCTCTCGTTCAGTTTCAGCCTCGGGATCTGATTCTGGATCATAAATAAACGGCTGAATCTGACTAGCCATGGTTTGTTTTGGATGGTTTTTCCCTCACGGTAATGTCACAGCTTCCAAACGCTCTCAACGCAAAAGCCTACTGGCGCTCGTGATTCTTTAGCTCCGCCCACACATCACGCCTCCAGCCGGTTGTGTTTTTCCGGGAAAAATCGGTACAGACTATCTTTCTCCTATGAATATAATAAAACTAAAGACTTTTTGGAGTTATGAAGGATGCAGTACTACTCTATTGGTACTCAGGATTAACAGGATATTGAGTGAAAACGAGCATTTCACCCCCCCTTTAAACACACACATCACATGTCTTCTTTTTCTGAGGATATTCAGTTACTGAAGCGGCTAGGAGTAAATGTTGGAGGTGCTTATCATTCATGTGAAGGGGGCACAAGGTTCATGTAAAGCATCGCCCACGCCATCAGCAGGGATTTACAAGCCAAGTTGCAGTCTGCTGAATTTTGGGGGCTGCTTCTTGATGGATCTGAGGACTTCACAAAAACTGAGCAGGAAATCGTTTACATTGTGTCTGTGTCCAGCAATGGAGAGTTCACCTCAGACTTTATTGGACTGATTGAATTGGGTGCTGACCGAACTGTGCAGGCCATAACAGACAGACTTTTGAGACTTCTCCAGAACACAGGCTTGGATGACTGGACTACAAAGTTGGTCGCTGTGTGCACAGACGGGGCTGCTGTCAACGTCGGTATGTACAATGGCGTTGTGCCAAAACTCCAGTGACTTGCTGCGGTTGGAGACACATTTTGTGTATCACACAATGGAGAATTGCGCAAAATCAGCTGATCGCAACTTTCTATATTCTGAGACATTTAATCGCTCTGTTGTCAAGCTGCTGCAGATTTATTTACAAAAATGTGGCGCAAAAAAACTGCTGAACTGAAGAAGCTGTGTGAAGAAAATGTTCACGTTTCGCGTGTAAAAAAAACAGTATTTTTCACACAATTCACTTATCTGTATACCGCTGTTTTCACTGTCATAAAAACGGGCTGATGACTTCCTTGTTCTATGAAGTCACTCCTTCAGAAATATGTAACGAGTTCTGATTGGGAACAGAGTTAAAAATAAATTGTAACCATTGATCTCTAAGTAAAGCGTCCCTGGGAAGGCCAAACAAAGGTGATTGGACTCCAAAATGAAAATAACAGCGTTTCGACGACATGGCGACAAACATACTCTTCAAACGCAACACTTCCTCTTCTCCGTGCGAGTGCAACAAGACCACGCCCCCTTTTTTGTGTATTCATGTGGACGGAGGTTAGTCAAAAAATGGTTTTAGTGACATCATTACTGCAGGAACTAGAGGGCTGTAGTGCAAAAAGTTCGTTTGTTGTAGGCGAATTCTGTTAAATAAAATATCTCGCATGACATTGAACTTTAAGCTTTGGAATTTTACTGATATTATTTATACTCTAACAACAACATTACACACTAACTAAAGTTTGAAACATGGGTTCACGAAGAACGGGACCTTTAATTGTAATTGACATGGAATTAAGTGTCTGAAAACAGCACATTTAGTTCACACTTAAGTATATATTATTTCTGTAATAAGTATTCTTTTTTTAACATGCTAAAGTGTATTTTTTTCACAGGGTACTACTCACTAAAATAATACAACCCACCATACAGACCATGTGATTTCAGACCATTTTGTGACACTTCTATATCCAGCAAACAATAACACTGAATCAATATCCAGCATTTGATGCGTCCAAAACTTACACTTACATGTTAAAGTTTAAGACCTCTGCACTGTTAAAAAATAGTGTAATTTTAACAGTAAAATATTGTAAAACACTACATAATAAAAACTGTTAAAAGGTTAACAGTAAGTTACCGTATTATATACAGGGAAAAACTGGCAAAGATCTAACCAGACATTTCATGTAATTTTACAGTAAAATACGATTAATTGTATAATTTTTAGAAATAAACAAAAACAAATCAACATATAATTTACAGTAAAAAAAACTGTAAACTGATATTCCCAGAATTCAGGAATCAGGAATTTGTAATGCCACTTGTGTTACTCCGTGCCTTTGCGTACTGACCAATTTTTTCATCTAGACTTACAACTTACATGTTACTTGTCAATTACTGTCAGCGATGTCCAAAAAGCAACAGACAAGCAGCTTCTTTGGCGTTTCGCCAGCTACAAAGAAACGCCAACTGGAGCCAGAGTCGAAAAAAAAGATTTGGCTCAAAAAGATGTGCAGTGGCTTGAAGCTAACGATGAGCACACTGAAATGTGGTGTAAGATTTGCCACTCAAATCGACATCTAGCAGACAAAACAGGTGCGTTTTATAAAGGCTCACAGAATTTCAACCATCCTTTATTTGACAAACATGAAAAGAGCAAGGAGCACACGAATGTGGTGCAAGCCATTGCTAATAAACATGCTGGCCAAGAAGAAATGTCTAGTCATCCACTTTCCAGATGGCGAAACAAGCTAAATGAAGAACAGCAGCAAGCTCTGTTTAATGTTTTTCTCCTTGTCTTCCATTAAAGGGGGGTGAAATGCTATTTCATGCATACTGAGTTTTTTACACTGTTAAAGAGTTGGATTCCCATGCTAAACATGGACAAAGTTTCAAAAATTAAGTTGTACGTTTGAAGGAGTATTTCTGTTCCAAAAATTCTCCTTCCGGTTTGTCAGTTTCGGAAAGTTTTTTTCGAGTATGGCTCTGTGTGACGTTAGATGGAGCGGAATTTCCTTATATGGGTCCTGACGCACTTCTGCCGGAAGAGCGCACGCTCCCGTATAGCACAGCACTGAGAGCACAACAGACTTCACTGATCAGAGCGAGAGCGTCGTGAAATGTCACAAAAGAAGTGTGTTTTTGGTTGCCAGGGCAAGACAACCCTGCACAGATTACCAAAGAAAAAAAAACAGCATTAAGGGACCAGTGGATGGAGTTTATTTTTACAGAGCATCAACGGAGTTTGTTCCCTGCATTTCGAAAATGCTTGTTTTACAAACAAAGCCCAGTTTGACACCGGATTTGCGTATCGTTTATTTCTTAAGGATGATGCAATCCCAACGAAAAAGGGTCACGATTGTGTGTTGGAACCGCAGGCGGTGAGTAAAACTGCTTCAAATATCTCTGCCTCCTTGTTAGTGCGTCCGCCTCCCATCGGAGACCCGGGTTCGAGCCCCGCTCGGAGCGAGTCATTGCTGCTGCTGCTCTCGTTCAGTTTCAGCCTCGGGATCTGATTCTGGATCATAAATAAACGGCTGAATCTGACTGTTAGCCATGGTTTGTTTTGGATGATGTTTTTTTCCTCAAGGTAAAGTCACAGCTTTCAAACGCTCTCAACACAAAAGCCTACAGGCGCTCGTGATTCTTTAGCTCCGCCCACACGTCACGCCTCCAGCCGGTCGTGTTTTTACGGGAAAAATCAGTACAGACTATCTTTCTCTTATGAATATAATAAAACTAAAGACTTTTTGGAGTTGTGAAGGATGCAGAACTACTCTATAGGTACTCAAGATTAACAGGATATTGAGTGAAAACGCGCATTTCACCCCCCCTTTAAACACACACATAACATGTCTTCTTTTTCTGAGGATATTCAGTTACTGAAGCGGCTAGGAGTAAATTTTGGAGGTGCTTATCATTCACGTGAAGTGGGCACAAGGTTCATGTAAAGCATCGCCCACGCCATCAGCAGGGATTTACAAGCCAAGTTGCAGTCTGCTGAATTTTGGGAGCTGCTTCTTGATGGATCTGAGGACTTCACAAAAACTGAGCAGGAAATCGTTTACATTGTGTCTGTGTCCAGCAACGGAGAGTTCACCTCAGACTTTATTGGACTGATTGAATTGGCTGCTGACCGAACTGTGCAGGCCATAACAGACAGACTTGTGAGACTTCTCCAGAACACAGGCTTGGATGACTGGACTACAAAGTTGGTCACTGTGTGCACAGATGGGGCTGCTGTCAACGTCGGTATGTACAATGGCGTTGTGCCAAAACTCCAGTGACTTGCTGCGGTTGGAGACACATTTTGTGTATCACACACTGGAGAATTGCGCAAAATCAGCTGATCGCAACTTTCTATATTCTGAGACATTTAATCGCTCTGTTGTCAAGCTGCTGCAGATTTATTTACAAAAATGTGGCGCAAAAAAACTGCTGAACTGAAGAAGCTGTGTGAAGAAAATGGGATCTCCTTTATGAAACTGGGTAAGTTTCATAATATCAGATGGTCTGCATGGAGGCATGAAAAACTGTTAAAAATATCAAGACTATTGCCAGCCATTAAAATGCAATTGGCTACGAGTGATAACAGTGACTTGCAGCATATCTGCACTGAGCGTTTTCAGTGCTTTCTGTCAAACATGCTTGACATTGGTAACATTTTGAAGACCGCATCCATTAAGTTTCAGAAGGAAAAGCTGACCATTGGAGAATGTAAGGATGACCTTACGGTTGCCATTGGACAGTTCACACTGTTTCTAATGCTGATGCCGGCAGAGACAAGACAAACTTACTGAGAGGATTAATTGAAGATTTTGAAATCAGATATGACTCCCTCAAGTCATGTAATCATTTCTTAATATTTGATCCTTCAACATGGCCTCAGGAATTGCAAGACCTCCACAGTTTCGGAAACACAACAGTTTGCAGCATTTTCAAGAAATATGAGGCCACATTGCAACTTGACAAAGACACCACTGTGACAGAATAGATGCGCTTAAAGCAGGCAGGAAAACGCCTGGGAGCCTCTTATGTGTATGACTTGGTCCAAATAGTAAATACAAGTCACCCAGATGCTTACTCCAACATCAACAAGGTGGTTAAGCTGTCCCTTACACTGCCTTTAAGCAGTGCAGCTTGCGAGAGAGGATTCTCACATCTCAACATAATAAAAACCAAGTACAGATCCCGTCTGTCACATGCTCGTCTCTCAGCCCTGATGCAGATTCATCTGTCGAAGCAGACCACAGAGACATTTGACCCAAAGCAAGCTGTTGACCTGTGGATGGAGACAGCTATTCGTAGGCTAAACCAAGGACAAGGAAGTGCATCTGCAGCATCTTCATCATCTGCCATGCAGGAAGCTGAAGGACAGTGGGGGTGACACTGAAGAGGGCAGTGAGGAAGACTGCACTTAAGACCACACTACATGATGAGGAAGTTGTAATTCCAATATTTTATGCAAAATACAACATTGATGACATATCAAATGTTTAAACTGAGAAAATGTGTAATTTTAAGGAAAAAATAAGTTGATTTAAAATGTCATGGCATCAACACATCTCAAAAAATTTGGGACAAGGCCACGTTTACCACTGTGTGGCATCCCCTCTTCTTTTTATAACAGTCTGCAAAGGTCTGGGGACTGAAGGGACAAGTTGCTCAAGTTTAGGAATAGGAATGTTGTCCCATTCTTGTCTAATACAGGCTTCTAGTTGCTCAACTGTCTTAGGTCTTCTTTGTCACATCTTCCTCTTTATGATGCGCCAAATGTTTTCTCTGGGTGAAAGATCTGGACTGCAGGCTGGTCATTTCAGTCCCCGGATCCTTCTTCTACACAGTCATGATGTTGTAATTGATGCAGTATGTGGTCTGGCATTGTCATGATGGAAAATGCAAGGTCTTCCCTGAAACAGACGACGTCTGGATGGGAGCATATGTTGTTCTAGAACTTGGATATAACTTTCAGCATTGATGGTGCCTTTCCAGATGTGTAAGCTGCCCATGCCACACACACTCATGCAACCCCATACCATCAGAGATGCAGGCTTCTGAACTGAGCGCTGATAACATATTGGGTTGTCCTTGTCCTCTTTACTCCAAATGACATGGCGTCCCAGTTTTCCAAAAATAACTTTTTGGAAAAACTCTTTGCAAAAATAAATTTTGATTTGTCTGACCACAGAACAGTTTTCCACTTTGCCACCTGAAGATCATGGGCATCCAGTATGGATGTGTTACGCACAGAGATTGTTCCAGATTCTCTGAATCTTTGGATGATATTATGCACTGTAGATTACGATAACTTCGAACCCTTTTTAATTGTTCTCTGGGAAACTCCTTTCTGATATTGCTCCAGTATTTTTCGCCGCAGCACTGGGGGAATTGGTGATCCTCTGCCCATCTTGACTTCTAAGAGACTCTGAGAGGCACTTTTTATACCCAATCTTGTTGACAGTTGACCTAACAAGTTGTAAATTGGTCCTCCAGCTGTTCCTTAGATGTACATTTAACTTTTCCAGCCTCTTACTGCTACCTGTCCCAACTTTTTTGGAATGTGTAGCTCTCATGAAATCCAATATGAGCCAATATTTGGCATGACATTTCAAAATGTCTCACTGTCTACATTTGATATGTTAACTATATTCTATAGTGAATAAAATAGAAGTTTATGAGATTTGTAAATTATTCCATTCCTTTTTTATTCACAGTTTGTACAGTGTCCCAACTTTTTTGGAATCTGGTTTATATATATATATATATATATATATATATATATATATATATATATATATATATATATATATATATATATATATATATAATAATATATATAATATATATAATAATTTGTTTATTTATTTATTTATTTTTTATAGTGTGGGGCTGCAACAACTGTAGTGACGGAAGCATTCGTTTGTTGAGTCTGCACATCAGTTCTGTTTATTAATACAGTTCGATGTATGTTTCAATGCTCACCTGAGGTTTTGTCACCCACATACCCCGCGATGGTGATGCCTAACCCCTGAGCGTTCTTCGTCAAGCTCACATCGAAAGAGTCCTGCTCCTCTTCCTCGAAACCCTGCCAGCAGACAAACACAGCAGCGAGAACAGAATGAGAGACAAGGAAAGAAAAGGAATCTGTGAAAGTCTTCATTATACTTCACATACAAACACACAGTCAAGAGTCGTTCCTGTTACAGAGTTTGTTGTAATCTACAGAAGTATTTCTATAAAGAGCATATCAGACACTCTCTGGTCATACTCAGGCACTTTTCACTAATATTACTTGACTATTACACAATAGGAAGAACATTAACAGTCACAGTTAGCTTAGATGAGGTTCTTTTTTATATGTAACACAAAATATAATTAATAATTTCTGTTGCTAATTCTCATGTTTCTTCCTGTAGTATGATGTCTTTAAAGATCAGCAGCCATTTGCAACAAACTCATTAGGCTAAGAAAACATTCCCTTGTAATTATTATTACTAACTTAATGGGTTTGTTGCACTGGCCTCAGGCTTTTTCCTAATAAAATGCATATATATTTTTTATTTTATAGTTAAGTGCACAAGTCTCGGGAAGACTTGGCAAAGCAAATCATCCTCTCAAAAAGATGTAGAAAAATAAACGGATGGTTCTATGGTTCTATGGTTATTTAAGAAGACTAATGTGATCTCCCTCTTTAAATACTGAGGGTTTTATGTTTTTAATCAATATACTAGGACACAAACAATATTACAATAATGATTAGCTTAGAGGAGTGCAATTTTCTAGTGACAAATGAACTCCGTTTCACCGTTTGTATCACTCCACTTGCCGCATTTCTCACAGCGAGTGTCATGATGGATGCCCAAATCCACTATCAATTTATAAATAATACTGTTTTTGTGACTTCCACTTTTGTTCATCACATGCAGCTGTACCTGTTGCTCGGTGACGGTCGGCAGGGTGACAGGAGTGGAAGGAGCATCATCCGCTGTCCCGCGGCTGATGAGGAGTCGGACTCTGTTTCCACATTGTTTCAAAACTTGAGCAACCTGCTCACTGCTCAGACCAAACAGATCTGTATCACCGATACGCAGGACGTGATCCCCACTTCGCAAGCGACCGTCCTAGAACCAGTGAAAGAGACGGTGAACTTCTGCATATTTCATGAACAGGTTTTATGACAACCATCACTGTTTTCATTCTTGGGTTGAATTCAAGTGAATGTGCTGATTAATTAATCAAATTAATCACAGTAATTAATCAGTTGTGGCTAAGGAACTACCCCATTAAATTTAAGTTAATTTAAGGTCATTATTGTGTCAAATGGGAAAATCATTGTACAGACATTACAAAAAGCAGCTTTAGAAAGAAACATTTTGGTTCACCATTGCATAAATAATGAGAGTAAATGGATATTAATGTTTTTTTTAATTTAATATTGAAATTTAAAAATAAAATTATACTCTAAATATGAACTTATAACCGCAAATAGGTGAAAGTATTTCTCAGTATTTCTTAATGAGTGAGTCATTCATCCAGTTCATTCAAAAACAAGGCAAGTGACTGGATGCATCAGAAACCGTAGGCAGCTGACTTGCTTATCATGATTTTTATGCACAAAGGCACCTCATGCAACTGATTCGGACATGCTTTTGAAGCAGCGTAATGGTTTAATGATCTAGAATAAAAAAAAAACGAGCTTTGGTGATAACTAAGCAAATATTTAATTAATGTAATACTGAATTCTGGCAATCTTTCTTTTTTTGGCTCGACCATCACGGAATAGAACGCACAGGATTGTGGGATATCAAAGGCAGCGAAGGATACATCTACATGAAGGTATTTCAGGAGGCAGGAAGTGAAGCGAACATTTTTTATTCGAACGTGCCTTGATGCCTTCCTACCTTGAAACGTGTTCTCCAAAGGCAGCATTATCACAGCCTTTACGAATGAGTCACTGAGTCATTCACTCACTTGATTTGTTCAAAAATCAATAACACATCTATAATTACAGGTGTAAGAAAATATCGATACACGTGAGTATCGCAATATTTTGTTTGGCGATACCGTATTGATTCTCAAAAACGGAATATCGAAATTTAAAAAAAAATAAAAAAACATACAAGATTTATGGCAGTTTCGTTTTCAGTTTATTTTCCCACCCCTAGATGGCAGTCTTCATCTCTGTACAAATCCTGAATGTCAGGAAACGTGCGACCCGCGTCAAGAGGCTCACAGTTTGTATTTATTTTCCACGTTGAACTGACGAAACCGGGATGCGAGCACTGCACAAACTGCACAAAACGCCGCCAACATGAGAGAAAACTGCAGTCGCGGGGCGACTCTTCCACCTGCTGCACCCCGCAACTGCAGTTTTCTCTCATTTTGGCAGCAATACTTCAAACTTATGTGCCCTCTAGAAGCTTACGTTCTGCAAATGAACGTCACTTGATTGTGCCATCCCAAAGAAGCACAGAGTCACTTTTACGGACTTTTAAAACCCATCTCTTTCATATTTATTTGACCCTCTAATTTTAGCACTCACTATTCTAAGGGTGCTTTCACATCTCTAGTTCGGTTCATTTGGTCCGAACTGTCACAGTGGGGCACTGTGACTAGAGACTGGCACTGGACTTAGAACACAACACACTAGGCATGCATAGACTTTTCATACAACAACACATATTTGTTTTGCGCAATGTAACACCAGTTAACACCAGGTATGTGTGTGTATGTAATTGATTGTGTATTGTTTAAGTGTTGATCCTGTTCTCACCATTTTTGTTTAGGTTAACACTTGGTGAGTAATTTTTTTTTTTGTTAATTTGTGTATTGTTAAGAATACAAACAAAACCGGTTGGCATGTTAAATGTTTATTGTTTTCAATTATCCACTTACATAAAGTAAACAGTCATACTTACGTACTGGAACATTTTCTCATAAAAAAAAAAACAGAAGAAACCCAGGCACCACATTGCCACCATTTTTAAATCCCTGTTTCCCGCCAATAGAAGGCACACTTAATTGGTCTCATGCCGGAGGGGGAGATTGGTGTTTGTTTGATGCCATAGTAAACCATAATAATGAATTTAGTTTGTGTTGTTTGAAATGGTTGTATATTTCTGCATGTTTTTAGTTCTAATAGTTATGCCTTTGTTACAATTAAGTTGCTATTTAATTGTTTTGTCTTTCTTGAACTTATTTGTTACCATCAATTATTTAATGGTTTAGTCCTAGTGGGAGGGGCTTATACTTTTTAAGTATTTCTCTCAGTCTGGTAAAGAGGCTCGTAGAGTGAGTCGGGGAAAAGTTGCTTGCTTGATTTTTGGGTCAAATTATTGACATAGCCAAAAGTTTTGTTTGTACATTTAAACTTTGTACAATTTTTTTTTTCTATTTTTTGTATTTATTTTTATTTTATGTTTTTCTACTTTTTGAGTTACACTGTAAATATAATTTGAATTATTTTGGAAAATCTTTGTTTTTCACATTTTGGAATAAACACCAACTTTTTGACTTCATCAGCACGTCACTTCATTTTTTCACGCCTCCATCGGCCGGTACATCCAGAGCAGGGGTGCCGCCACTGCTTGAACACCTTGTAGCAGTTGGCGCACCACTGTCTCTGTTACAGTTGGTGTCAGAAGTTTTTTTTTTGTACCGCTGAGGTGACGTGGACATTCTTGTTTTTACGTATCAGTCATGGAGCAAGGTGCGACAAACCAGCGCCAAGGGTGTTAGACCGGGAGCCACGGCTTGCGAGACTGGAGGACTCTGATGATATTGAGCACTATCTGCTGACATTTGAGAGACTGGCAGAGGTATACCAGTGGCCTAAAGAAGACTGGGCCATTCACCTCATACCGTTGCTAACTGGTAAGGCCAGATCGGCGTTTGTTGCAATGGACCCTTCAAGTACACAAGACTATGATGTAGTTAAGACCGCAATATTGAAAAAGTATGAAATCAATGCAGAAACTTATAGGCTGAGGTTCCGTAACCTAAACACCCCTGGGGATGAGTCACCACATGAGCTTTACATCAGACTGAAAGACCTGTTTTGCAAGTGGGTGCACTACTCCAGCAGCAATAAAGAGGATATTATGGAGGCACTTGTTCTGGAACAGTTCCTAAGAGTCTTGTACCCAGACATGTGGACTTGGGTCAAGGAGCATGATCCAACCACTGCTGCTGAGGCGGCCAGACTGGCGGAGGCATATATCACAGCCCGAAAAGGAACAGGAAACTTCCGCTATGCTGGAATCCTCCCTTTGATCAGGGGTAAGTCTGAGGGATTTGGGGGGGGGTTCAAACTCTCAAGACGGGATCCTAAGACTCCCACAAAGTAAAACCACTACTCCGCTTGTAGCTTCACAGAGGGTAGTTAAAGATGATGTTGTATGTTATCATTGTGGTCAGCCAGGACATACTAGACCTCTTTGCCCCCTGAAGAAACCCAAAACAGCAAGCCTTTGTTATGTCCCTCATCCAGTTCAGTCATACCCCGGGAAATGCAACTCACAGCCAGTTAGATCTGTCTTGTTAAATGGTAGACCAGTTTTAGCCTTGGTAGATACTGGTTGTACATATACATTAGTACAGCGCAGATTTGTGCCCAGACAAGACTGGAATGATGTAGAGACGGTTACTGTTTGCTGTGTACATGGTGACAACACTCCATTGCCTACAGCAGAAGTGTATATAGAGGTCTTAAATCAGTCTTATTTGATGAAGGTTGGAATAGCTGAGACTCTTCCCTATCCCATACTCCTTGGCACAGATATGCCAGTGTTGGCTGAATTACTGCAAGACACAGAATGGTGTGGGGTAGTGACAAGGGCTCAGTCAAAGCAAGTAGTACAGACAACACTCAACCCAGACCCAGATAATCCATTACAAACTTTGCCTTTTAGTTCTGTGGATATTGAGAGGGAGTCAGGACCAACAAAAGACAACAGGTTACAACAACGTAGAGGTTGGGTATCAGGGTTGATTGACACCTCAGAGCAGGCTAACGGGGAAAAGTTGCTTGCTTGATTTTTGGGTCAAATTATTGACATAGCCAAAAGTTTTGTTTGTACATTTAAACTTTGTACAATTTTATTTTTCTATTTTTTGTATTTATTTTTATTTTATGTTTTTCTACTTTTTGAGTTACACTGTAAATATAATTTGAATTATTTTGGAAAGTCTTTGTTTTTCACATTTTGGAATAAACACCAACTTTTTGACTTCATCAGCACGTCACTTAATTTTTTCACGCCACGTTGAACTGACGAAACCGGGATGCGAGCACTGCACAAACTGCACAAAACGCCGCCAACATGAGAGAAAACTGCAGTCGCGGGGCGACTCTTCCACCTGCTGCACCCCGCAACTGCAGTTTTCTCTCATTTTGGCAGCAATACTTCAAACTTATGTGCCCTCTAGAAGCTTACGTTCTGCAAATGAACGTCACTTGATTGTGCCATCCCAAAGAAGCACAGAGTCACTTTTACGGACTTTTAAAACCCATCTCTTTCATATTTATTTGACCCTCTAATTTTAGCACTCACTATTCTAAGGGTGCTTTCACATCTCTAGTTCGGTTCATTTGGTCCGAACCAAGGGCAAACAAATATACATTTTAGCATTTTTCAGCTTTTTTGGTTCCTTTTCACACCACACTGATTGCTTTGGTCCGAACCAGTTGAAACCAAAAATGAACCAAACCAAAATGCAGTCACATTACGCGGATGCGGCTTGAAAACAACGTTCTAATGCACAAACGGTGAACGTGCATCGCTTGTAACTTCAAGCAGAGGCGTGCATTAATTCTTCTTAACTCTTAATTATTTCTATGAGGCACCGCACCTCCTCACTACTCCAAGTTTGTCCATGAGCTGCCATGCTAAAGTACAAACACTTCATCATCCCATAATGCACAGCGCAGCTGACTACGGCAGCTGGTTTAGTCCAAAAATTATCAGTACTTTTTGCAGTTGGGTCTGTTCGAGGCCGGATCACGTTCTCACCACAAACAGACCGCTCCAGAGTTCGTTTGAAAGTGTACCAAGACCTCCTCTTCAAGCTGGTCCACTTTTGGTGTGCACCCGAGTGCGATTGCTGCTTTAACACCTGTCCAAACGAACAGGACCAAACGGGGAAACGAACTCTGGTTCGATTCAACCGAACTAAATGAAGCAGGTGTGAAAGCACCCTAACACTAGCCTGCTCTGTTCTTTTTCTGTTATATCTGTTTTCTTTTTCTTTATTATATTATTTAAAAGCCCTTGCTAGGTGTACTGTGTTAAGCTAACTGAGACTTGTTATATCACTTATATATCATTGCTCTTTTGTTGTTTTTGATTGTTTCCATTGTCCTCATTTGTAAGTCGCTTTGGATAAAAACATCTACTAAATTACTAACTAAAACCTGTAAAATCCAAGTGGAAAGGTTCAATATCTGTATTAATTTTGTGACAAAATTGTACACTGAAACTGTGAACCTTTAAAGTCGGGTCAAATATACATATACATATATACTGTATGTGTGGTCTTTTTATAAAATTATACATTTAACTAAAGGATCCTGCAAGCACTTTAATTTATCCCCCTTTACTCATACTGCACAAAAAGTGGTTCAATAATGTTTAATGTAATCACAATTTATACAGTAGTATCGCAACCCCTGTATTGTGATACGATACGTACGATACGATACAGATTCTTGGCAATACACAGCCCTATTTGCAATGGTGCGGATATTCGGGAAAAGAGCTGTCTTGCTTGTGCAATATTGCTAAACTATATCATATGATATAAATAGAAGACAAATTCTCATATAAGGGCATTTTTTACCCTCATATCTTGAATTTTAGGTGCAATTAAATGCATTCATATGCTAAATCACACAGTCACAGTCAGTCATTCATCAACAACTCCATGCAATGTAAGCACAGATCTAGGTGACGCGGGTGCATTAAATGCGCTTTATTTAACATGTTATTTTTTTTTCTAAAATAAATTGCACGTAATTAAATTGACAGCCCTACTTTTTTTTACTTGTCTTTCTTTAATTGCTTGAAAGGAAAGCAAAAAAGTAAAGGACAGGACAACAGGTCAGAGCGTGGGGCATACAGACAGACAGAGACAGAAACACAACTGGTATTAACACTGCATAAAAAGGTCAAAGGTGCACTTACCTGGTCAGCGATGCCTCCAGGTAGGATCGTTTTGACAATAACGCCGGTGGTTTTACCGCCAACAATCCCGAAGCCCAAACCAGTTCCATCGTTCACCAACTCGATCGTCTCCACATGAGTCCAGTGGGCCTAAAATGGCACACAATGGGGTCAATTACAAATAAGGTTAACCATCATGATGTTAAAAAGTAGTTAAATAGCTTAAATAGTTTGTGTCAAGTTCTCGGAATGTTCAAAATACGCAGTTGTTTTAAAAACGCTTAAAACATTAGGGGAACATTCAGATTTATAATTTTGCAAACATTATAAGAACGTTACTTTTGAACGTTCTTGCTGGAAAACCACTTGTTTGTCACTTTGAGAGAAGATGTTCTGAGAATGTTCCTTGTTAGCTGGGTCACAGGGATCAAAATACAAGACCAACAAAAGAGATGTGACGCAGCCAGCACTCTAAGAGCACAACTCATGCTTTCCCTCTTTGGAAAACATTTCACGAATAATGCACGTTGTTCAAGTGACCATAACATGCCAGTCCTTTGACTGTTGAACTCATCACTCCAGTCTTAACTGGTGGTTCCTGATGGTCTATGCCAGTGGATGACCAATATCATTAGAGTCAGGAAGGCAACTCACCCACATGAAGGCAGATGACCACATTGCTGCTGCAAAGACGCCTGTGAAAGAGACTCCTTCAGGAGTGGCTCACGACACAGTTACGCTCCTGATGGAATGACACACCACCGGACACGAATGAAGACTATCACGTATCACACAGGCACTAGAGATCACCTCCCTTTTTCCATGCTAGCTGATGATGCTATTCAGTGAAGTCTGAATTGCAAAACTGTGCTCTGTCTGTCTCAGTATTCATTTCCCAATGTGCAGAAGCTCCAAAAATGGTTTGAAGAAACATGACCCTGGACAACCAAAACAGTCTTAAGTGTCAATTTGTTGAAATTGAGATTTTATACATCATCTGAAAGCCTTCCATTGATGTATGGTTTGTTAGGATCGGACAATAAATGGCTGAGATACAATTATTTGAAAATCTGGAATCAGAAGGTGCAAAACAAATCTAAATACTGAGAAAATCGCCTTGAAATCGCCTTTATTTTGTCCAAATTAATTTTTAACAATGCATATTACTTATCAAAAAGTTTTGATATATTAACAGTAGAAAATCTACAAAATATCTTGATGGAACATGATGTTTGCTTAATATCCTAATGATTTTTTGCATAAAAGAAAAATCTATAATTTTGACCCACACAATGTTTTTTTTTTTTTGGCTATTGCTACAAATATACCCCAGAGACTTCAGACTGGTTTTGTGGTCCATTTTCCAGTTTCTCTGATAGCGTGTTTTGACTGTCGGTGTCTGTTTGATGCACAACATATGGATAAACTACAATAGATAAACACAATGTTGGATTAACCTGATATTGACTCTTAAATCTCAAGATCGATCTTTCAGTCTAAGCTGTTTTCTGTTGATCCATGAATTTAAACTAAACATTATTTACTGCACCTGCCATGCAATAATCACAATAGGCTTTGAGCTTTGTTACTTTAAGTTACTTTCAAAGTCTGTCAATTTTATCCCAAAATACGACGCTCTTTAATGTGGCAAGATACATCACTTTTTTATTTTCCATTTCAGTTATCAGCCAAGTGCATCTTGATTTTTCCGGTTATTATCATTTCGGTGCATCACTAGTAAATCTAGCACAAAGAAGTCAGGAAAACAAACTTGTGTGATGACAAAAGCAGGCCAAAACAAAGCTGTTTTGGAGTTCAGAGCTGCTTGACATTGGAAACTTTCCAGAAAAGTAGGATCCGGTTGGTAAACACCTTTAAACTCTAGTCACTCTGTGGTGATTCAAAAGTATGTAAGTGAGTTTGGGGTCTTCACATTTTTTTTCAGTGAGAGCCTGGTAGGGCATCACTCGATGCAGACAATTTCTTTTTATTCTGACGATTATTGTTTTTAACTCTTAACAACTTTGAGTGCTTTATCCAGTTCACAGATGTTAGGAACAATAACTATGAAGTTCAAAGAAACTGCAAGATCTCCGATCCTGAAAGCAGGACAGCAGGGGGCCGAATCCTTTTATAAAGGGCTGTGTCACATCTCTGTTATGTGCTGCTCCCCACTAAGCACAGCAGGAATATTCACAGGCTTAGTCATACCTTGGTTCTCAGGAGACATGAAACAGAACTTTTATACCACTTTCAACAATATATTTGTCATTCAAGTTGCATAACCAGAAAAAAATTAATAGAATAGTTCCCTTGTTTTCCATGAATAGAGTGCTTTTTTATAACATTTCCCACTTTGAATTATGATGAAAAGTGTTGTGCAACCCAATATTTTTGTTTTGAAGATTTTGTTTTGAATTCAGGATTATATGATGAAAAAAATATTGTTAACAGAAATTATAAATGTTTTACTGTCACTTTCAACCAGTTTTATGCATCCTTGATGTATTAAAAAAATTCTTCAGTCGTTGTTTTATTACTCAGAACCATTGAATGGTAGTCTATAATAATTTTCAACTGTTTTCAACACTGATGATAATCAGAAATGTTTCTAGAGCAGTAAATCCTCATATTAGAATGATTTCTGAAGATCATGTGACACTGAAGACTGGAGGAATGATGCTGAAAATACAGCTTTGATCACAGAAATAAATTACATTTGTAAAAGGTATTCACATGGAAAACATCTATTTAAAATTGTAATAATATTTCACAATTTGACTTTTTTTACTGTACTTTTAATCAAATAAATGCAGCCTTGGTGAGCAGAAGAGACTCCTTTCAAATAAAAAAATTAGTCCAACCCAATGAATTATATCTATATCTATCTATCTATCTATCTATCTATGTGTGTGTGTGTGTGCCTCACCGCACTGGAGTGAGCTGAAAGTGTGCTGGCAGCACTGGGAGTCCTGGACACCACGGGGCTGGAGAGCTGTGGGACGGGTCCACGGGCGACAGTGAGGCTCACGCAGTCCGACGCTCGCTGCAGGAGAACGATTGCCTGCTGGTGACTGACGCTCTGATCCAACGGCTGACCATTAATCGCCAGTATCTGATCTCCCTCCTTTAGTTTTCCATCGCTGGAATAGAGGAACATATGATTAACAACCAAAAACTGTACTGAGATCAACTCCCAATCACTGCAGAGCAAAGAACGTGACGGGTTTCAAGTTTCAAGTAAGCTTGACATTTTTGAAACTGAGTTTAGCATGACTTGAAGGGATTTAGGTGAACAGTTCCTTAAAGCTGCAGTAGGTAACTTTTGTAAAAATATATTTTTTACATATTTGTTAAACCTGTCATTATGTCCTGACAGTATATGAGACAGATAATCTGTGAATAAATCAAGCTCCTCTGGCTCCTCCCAGTGTCCTATTGCCATTTGCAGAAATACATCCGCTCCCGGTAAAAAATAACCAATCAGAGCTGCGGTCCGTAACCTTGTTTGTGTTCAAAATGTAGAAAAATTTATATAATAAGCGAGTACACCATGAATCCATTTTCCAAACCGTGTTTTTAGCTTGTCCTGAATCACTAGGGTGCACCTATAATAAGTGTTTATATTCGGACTATTTTAGATTGCTTCGGGGGTACCGCGGCGGAGTAACCCAGTACCTTTGTGATTCTTCATAGACATAAACAGAGAGAAGTAGTTCCGGCTACGATGTTCTTCCACAAGACGCAAGCAGTTCTGTTTATTAACCGCTAGAGAGACAAAAGTTACCGACTGCAGCTTTAAGCATATTCTTTTAAAGTATATTACTTCTTTAACAAATTCTCTTTTTACATTTTTGTGTAAAAGTTTAATTCTTTTTCACAAGGAAATAAATGTGAATGGTGACCTAATGGTTGAACTAAGCACACTGTTATTGTAGTACAATGTAAGATATATTTGTAGATTTCTGTGGGCCACATAATAAGCAGACAGAGATTTGCTTGCACAAGGAGGCACCAAACTGCTAAAAAGCACTAACATGTCAGCAAACTAGCTTGAGCAGTGAATTTGAGCAAAAAATGCTGACGTGACATGAACTGGTGACACATTTGTGATTAAGATTAGAACCGCAGCAGCTCTTTAAAATATGAGTAATCTTTATTTATAAAATGGGAACAAACTAGAAGAGCTGTGTGTACAAATGACTGATCATCTGACAGTGTGTGTGTGTGTGCTCTTGTTTTTGTGACATATCAGGACACAACTCTGTATAATGACATGGGTATGACACAGGTATTACAAGGAGAGGGGGACTTATGAGGACATAACCCATGTCCCCATTTTTCAAAACGCTTATAAATCATACAGAATGAGTTTTTTTACAAAGTTTACAAAGTTTCCTGTGAGGGTTAGGGTTAGGTGTAGGGTTGGTGAAGGGCGATATAATATACAGTTTCTACAGTATAAAAACCATTACGCCTATGGGATGAACCCACTTTTTAAATGTGTGTGTGTGTGTGTGAGGTGTGTGTGTATTTGTTCTGACCTGTATGCCACACTTCCAGCCTGTATCTCCTGAATGAAAATGCCAAGTTCTCCACGGTTCTCACTACACAAGCCAACAACACTGAAGCCCAAACCACCTGATACCGGCTTCAGCAGGTCGATTTGAGTCACGTACCGACCCTACACACACACACACACACACACAGAGAGAGAGAGAGAACAACACATACAGTCACAATCACACATCAGTTTGAATTCACTCTCAGAAAGTAAATGACTAAATGTGTGGTATCTTATTTACTATTAAAGGGCCATTTGAGAGTTTAGGGGTTAAATGGTGAATGATACAGAGATGGATGTTGTGTGTCACCTGAGCCATGGAGCGGATGATGTGTTTGTACTCTTCAGATGAAGGTTGTCCATTGAGCTGAGCTGAGAATCCTTCATCGCTGTCCTTCAGATCAGGGTTAATATATGGAGTCTGAGAGAAACAGAAAAACAGCCCAAATTACTCCTCGCTCTGTGTGTTTTCCAAGTGTTTAGCTTCTTACACTGAGCATCTAAAAATATAAATAGTCCTGAGAGCGCGTGGAAAACTCATTTGTTTTGATCATTTCGGGTGATAATTTGTCCTCCCAGCCATCTGCGCACACATGTTTTTCATTACATCCAGGAGCTGCTTAATTAACTTTTTATTTCCCTCCTCGACTCGATCGCACGCTCCTGATGAAGTACGATCCATTTCACATCAATTACCGCGACAAAACGTGCCCCAAAAAAGCATCTCTCTGTGAGAAAAATAACAAGCACTTCACATTGCAGTGTGTAAAGTCATTTCCTTAAAACATTTGCTGTTTGCTTGAATTTAATTGCTTATTAAACCACTCCAGTGATTTACAGCTCTGTCCTTGCTGTTATATCAGCATTTCTGAGTCTTTTCCACAAGAACATCTCACGATGCTAATTTATCAAAAGAATAGTTCACTCAAAAATGAGAATTCTGTCATTTATTATTTATTCACCCAAAGAAAGAAAAGTTTTGACGGTAGCTATTCACTTCCACTGTATTTCTTTCCATACTATGGAAGTCAATGGCTACACTCTAAAAAATGCTGGGTTGTTTTAACCCAAATTTGGGTCAAATATGGAGTAACCCAACCGTTGGGTTACATTTTTACATTACATTGTTTTACCCAAAAGTTGGGTTAGTCTAAATGTGTACCGTCACCTTTTGGTAAAATATCTTATTTTGCGTTCAACAGAAGACAGAAACAATGGTTTTGGAATGAGTAAATGATGACAGGATTTCCATTTTTGGGGCGAACTCTCTTTAACAAACTATGTCAAGTTCTGCAGGTTTTATACGGCTCTTCTGTGCACTTCACTCTGCTGCAGTAAACATTAATGTTCATAAACGTCTCCCAGAGGCTCTTCAGATTAAGCGCCGCAGAATCTCAGCTCGGTTGCTGATCGTGCACAAGCTTTGAATGCGCTCTAAACTATGTCAGCTCTGCGAGAGCGTGTATTTGTTGGGCTTCTTGTGTAAGAGGATTAGGCCTCCAGTTTGGCTCGTCTGCGTTTCAGAAATTACTTCTGCTCCACTTCACACATGAACCCACATCTCTCTCTCTCTCTCTCTCTCTCTCTCTCTCTCTCTCTCTCTCTCTGCATTCTGGTAACTACAGCGACACAGACAAAGCCAGACGCAGCAGTTGGCATGTTAGCGTGGAGAGACGTCAACAGACCGGAAGAAAATCTTCTCAGGTTATTAAAAGGTGTTTGCTAAAAGCAATCATGATGTTTCATTTGGCCTAAGTAACAAACTTCCTATAGCAAATGCATGTAACAATCTACTTGTGTCTCTCTCCACTTGTGAAAAAAGCACACTTTAGAATACTTTAAAAAATAGCACTTATTATGGAAATAGGTATGTATGCTTAAGTGTGAACTCAACATATTGCAAGTTTTTGTATTATGCAAGTAAATGTATTATAGTTTTAATATGTTAAATGAGAGTTTCTGACCCACTTAAGTAGAACTTAAGTACATCTTTATATGTAATTATATTATTACTTCTATTGTCTTTGAAATATGGTTAAAGTACTTCTGAATGTACCAACAAGCATTTATGATAAACTAAAATATAATTTAATTTCACTTTTTGTAATGATTAAGTTGCAATTTAGAGCATTAAACAAACAACACACAAAAGTTAAAGTGATAATCTAGTACTTAACATGTTTTTAAAAGTGCACTTAAGTGTGTTCAGAAACAGTCATTAAAGTAAAATGTATTACAATCCACCAATGTGTGTCTCTCCACTTGTGAAAAAAGCAAAACTTTAGAATACTGTTAAAAATAGCACTTATTATGGAAATAGGTATGTATGCTTAAGTGTGAACTCAACGTATTGCAAGTTTTTTTATTATTAAATTAAAATGTATTATAGTTTAAATATGTTAAATGAGAGTTTTTGACCCACTTAAGTAGAACTTAAGTACATCTTTATATGTAATTCTATAATTACTTCTATTGTCTTTGAAATATGGTTAAAGTACTTCTGAGTGTACCAACAAGCATTTATGATAAACTAAAATATACTTTAATGTCACTTCTATTAAAATTTGTCTGTAATGTAGTTAATATATATTTGTAATGATGAAGTTGCATTTGAGTATGAAACAAACAACACACAAAAGTTAAAGTGATAATCTAGTACTTAACATGTTTTTAAAAGTGCACTTAAGTGTGTTCAGAAACAGTCATGAAAGTGTCTCTCTTTAAGTCACTTAAGTGGTCTTTTATTTTATTTATATTATATTATCTGCATATTTAAGTAGATTACAAGTGCACTGTCTATACAACTAAGCTCACTTCTTTTCTCTAGCTCTGTTCTATATGAGTCCATAACTTTTAGACTGACTTTAGATGGTTTCCTTCTTCCACACAGGCTGTTAACAGTGTTCTTCTCTGTGGTTCATAAGTATGTGAGTGAAGAGAGCACGAGGGGACGCCGCTGGGGATTTGATAATCTCCATTCCTCTGTTCCAGCATAACTCGCATACTTCAGACCGAACGGCTGCCGGTGCCAAACTCTCCAAGTCCACACAGAGCTCCAAAACCCCTAAATCTGCCCGAGCAGTGAAGCTTCTCCCTAAATAATAAGGCTGCGTCTTACTTCTGAATATTTCACAGCATTTGTATTGTTTGGGATTTGAATAATCATCTAATCTCAATCAGATCAGGGCAGCAAAGATTCAAAGCAGACTGTCAAAACATGTCATTGAATAATTAACGGAGACACAAATCTTAAGATTAGTTGTGATTACAGCATGTCTGAAATGACCAAAGACATGAGTCTCTCTCCCTCTCTCTTTATATATAAACTTATATATATATATGTTTTTTGAAAGTCTCTTCTGTTCATCAAGGCTGCATTTATTTGATCCAAAATACAGTGAAATTGTGAAATATTTTTACAATTTAAAATAACTTCCTTCTGTGTGAATATATTGTAAAATGTGATTTATTTCTGTGATCAATGCTGTATTTTCAGCATCATTGCTCCAGTCTTCAGTGTCACATGATTTTCAGAAATCATTTTAATGTGCTGATTTGTTGCTAGGTATTATCAATTACTATTGGTGGTCAAGTATTAATAACGACACTTATTATCATAAATGTTGAAAACATACAACATTTTCAAAAGTACAGCATTATAGTACAGCATTAGCGTTATATGCATCCTTGCTTAATATTTTTTTTGTTTTTTTTTTAAATATAAAATAAACTTTATATATATATAATATCATACACATTTCAAGCAGTAATATTCCACATTTTCGTCACATGATCACACATGTAGCCACCAAGTTAAATGCAAACTCCAATTCATGAACAAATCCATCTGATTTCTGAACAAATTATTAGGTCCAAATTTGTTTTGAAATGTTTTGTAGTTAGAGAAATATGATTTTGTGTTGTGTTGTGTTTTGTTCTTACATGCTCCTTCAGGTGCTGCACTGATTTCTGCAGCGCGAGGATCTGGTGAAACAGAGGACTCTGCAGAACCGCCTTCAGAAGATTCAGCTTTTCCTCGGCAGGAACGTCTGCTCCCTTTTCTTTCAAGCGAGACTGTAACCTCTCCACGGCCTGCAGACAACGCTGGGTATCTGTCACACACACACACACACACACACACCTGTAATGACACTCTGGAGACCACCGCCAGAAATGATTTCCGATCACAGACACTATTCCTGCATCGCCAGCCGTTTGTTCACTAAAGCGGTGATAGATCCGTCAGTCTGAGATGAGCTGCGCTAGAAATGTTTTCTATAATTCACTTTCTTTCTCACACAGGTACATTATCCGCTTCAATATTCAAGGAATATTTCAATAATTGAGGAAATAGTGTATTCCCATCCATTCATCTCCGGAGTGTTTTCTGTGGAGGATTTCACTGCTGTGAGGAGGTGCTTTGTCTTTTAATGGCACAGCCTGATGCCTCGTGGGTACAGACGCTATATCATGCATTCCTCTCACTGAACAAGAGCAAGAGAAAAGCCAGTAATTCACAGTGGAAAAAGCTGGAGCAACTTGCTCATGGCTGTCTTAAAAACTGGTCGGGACAATTTATAGGATAGAGCTTTTTAACTGTGCTCATATTACATAATATGATCTTTGACTGTTGTGCACTAATTTAAGAGATCTGGACTGCATTTCACAATATTGTACACCTATGTACATTCAAATAAATATTTAGGCCTAAATTTAACATGCATGTAAAATATGCATCCGTTAACTTAATGCGATGCATATTTGTCAGTCACACGTACATAGGTCAGATTTTTGTAATAGAACTAATAACCTAAAGGTAAATAAACAATAACCGGCTTTATTTGTTTATCATTAATAAATCTGATTTGTTTAAACTGCATACTTTTTAACTAACTAAACATCGCTTATTTCAGAGTTGGTCATATTTTATGCTTATATAGACACATTTAATCTTAATATGTTCAATCGATTTGACGATTAGTAGATTTTTATGGAATACCGTTTCCATCATGGAATAAAAAAATGAAACAACGCAACTTTTTATCTCAAGATTTTTCTCACAATTGCAAGGTTAAATTCTGATGTATTTCTCAGAATTGTGAGTTATAAATTAAAAATATATATTTATAGACTTTTTTTCTTACAACTGCGTTTATATCTCTCAATTCTGACTATCTAACACACAATCGTGAGTTTACATCTTTCACTTCTGAGAATAAAAGTCAGAATTGTGAGTTTATGTCATAAAACTAGTTGGAATCACAATATGTCCGAAAAAAAGTCTGAATTGTAAGAGATTGTGAGAGACTTTTTTATTCAGTGGTCGAAACAGGCTTCCATAGATTTCTGCTGATTCTAAGCTTTTCAAATAAATGCATTTTTTAAATAAAAATCTGACTTGTTTCAAACCTGTTTTTTTTCTGACAGGTTTCATTAACGTGTGACTGGCAAACTGCATCACTTTAAGTTCATTAGTTTATGTTAAATCTGTGTAATTCAAATGGACAGCAATTTTTAAGTAATACAAATACATCAAGCCAAAGGTTTGTACAATCTCCTTATGCTGTGGGAAGCACAGCCCAGGGCTGTATTTGCTCATTTCCGACTCAAAGCTCAAAGTACTCTCTCTCTCTCTCTCTCTCTCTCTCCATGTATTGGTATCTTGTTCTGTGTATGCATCAGTTCTTCCGCTCGAGGCTGCAGGTTTGTGTGCAGCAGCGGTCCAGATCATATCCATCCTCTCAGTGTGTGTGTGTGGAGTGTGTGAACCTCTTCAGAAACCACTGACTGTAAACAGTCCCACAACAAGCAGCAAGCGCAAGCACACTCTCACACGGAGTCAAACTCTCTCTCTTTCTTTCAGCTTTTTTTTGGTTTCCTTTCTGCTGTATATTTTTGGGACTGTCATGGAAAGTTATGAAGATCAGATAACTCCAGCACTTATACACCGAACATCGCCAGCAGCACACTTATGACTACTCTTCGACATAAAATCCCAAACTACCGTCTTATAATATATCACACAGATTGATCTGGCAAAACTTTTCAAGAACTTGTCCAGGTCATATATCTTGTCTCATCGTCTCATTTTACAGAGAAACGTAACTACCCTCTGGTTCGTAACCCATTACCCACAATCCTCTACAGTTCAATCAGACATCAGAGGCCATAGTTCCACAGAAATGCAAAAATAAATGAACTTACCCATTGTTTCGATCATGTTACACGTCCTTCCTCTCTCTGTTGTCTTTCCTCATTACACGTCACACCTGAAATCAACATTTAGACTTTGACTAAAGGAACAATGACATGACAGTCATTTTATATTTTTAAATACAGAAACAATAGCATACAATGCATTGCAATGTTATTACTGTTAACTAAAACGTTAACACTTTATTTAAAGGACCAGTTCTCACTATGAACTAGTATGCTTATTACTAGTATTTTAAGTACTTATCAAGCACATATTGACGGCTTATTCTGGATGACCATATTTTAAATCCCTTAATCCTACACTATACCTAAACTTAACAATAATTATTAATAAGCAGCAAATTAGGAGTTTGTTTAGGGAAAATTCTTAGTTCATAGTGACTATGTGTTCCCTTTTCTATTTTATTTTTAGTAATTGAAATAAATTAGAAATTAAATATTAATATTAGGGTAAAGAAAAACGTTTCCTTGCCAGCAAACTGAGATACTGAAATTACTAAAACTGATCAAATATAACAAAAAATAAAATCTAAATAATAATAAAAAATAAAAATTAAAGGCATAGATAATAATAATAAGAAGAAATAATTTCTATGAAAAAAGCTAATAAAATGAATAAAACTTCAAACTAAAATGAAAATATAAAAATAAAAGCCTGAAAAAAAAACTTAAATAAAATTTGAAATGTTGACTTGACAACTATAGTCAGATATGAAATATTGAAATGACACTTAAATTACTAAAGCTGAAATAAAAAAGAAAAGAAAGCTATAGAGAAATATTTTTTAAAAAACTAATGAAATGACATAAAATCTATAAAACAAACTCAAATTAAAATAAAAACAGAAAAAAAATAAAAATAGTAAAAGCTAATTCAAAAAGTGAATATACTTTAAGACTATATAAATAATAATAAAATAACACTGATACAACAGAAATGCAGGTTTAAATGTAATTCTCTTGAATACAAATGATAGTAAATGAATGTAGAGCAGCAGCTTGTGTTTGCAGAAAGGAGAAAAGTGTGAGAGCTTCAGTGGAGATGAGTCTGTTCCTCAGACAGAGCTATTGAGCAACACTTTGAGCATTTGTTAATCATTTCCCTCGACTCTGCAGATGAATCAAAACTGGTCTGAAAGCAACCGAACGCAGTCTGTGTTCAGGCACTCGGAGGAACTGCAAATTCCAGTCTCAGATCTCAGAGAGGTCATGTGACTCGTGGGCAGACGGGCTTTCGTCTGACCTCCCCGCGGTTACCATGACGACGGGACACAGAGACTGGCTCTGGTTTCTTTAGAGACGCCTGTAAGCGACAGGTCTGCGGTGAATAGCTGCCATTGTGAGAGTTTTTATCATCACTGATCACAATGAGAGGAGGACGAGGTTTACAGAAGAAGCCGTGCTGACGTGAAACAGTCCAGTGTGCGTTATTTCCTATCAGAGCTCAGCCAGAGACCAATTCTTGCCCTATCAGCAGTCTGGACAGCGTCTGCAGCACTTTTGTTGATAGGACACTGTTATCTACACGTTCGACTGTTTCTGATATCACAGAAAATACATTAATGTTACAAAATAATTCTATTTCATACTTTCATTCAGAATCCTGAAATAAATAGGCATTGGGCAGCACAACTCTTTTCAACATTGATAATAATCAGAAATGTTTCTTGAGAAATCAGCGTATTCTAATGATTTCTGAAGATCATGTGACACTGAAGACTGTTGTAATGATGCTGAAAATACAGCATTAAATCACAGGAATAAATTCCAGTTTACAGTATATTCACATCGAAAACAGCTGTTGTAAATCATAAAAATATTTCCCTGTTTTTAATGTATTTCCGATCAAATAAAAACAGACTTTGGTGAGCAGAATATTTTTTTCAAACACGTTCACCAGCCCCAAACTTTTGAACAGGGATGTAAATAAATTAAAAATAACTCAGACTGTATTAAATACAGGCAATATGGATAAACAGAGTTTACTGCTTTTTGTTACATCCTTTGCATAACTGGCTACCAAGAGCGTCATTTAGAAATGATTGTTTGTTTGTAGGGAGCACTTTGTCATCTTCAATCAAATCTCAGTCCTGAAGCAAAACCCCTGCATTAGAAGAGCAATAAGAGTCAGTGCTGCTGAATACTGTCAGCTCGGCTGAAAGCCCTCCATACGCAAGCCTCGCTGCTGTCGTCACAAGGACTAATGCTCTTACGTGAGGATTAACTTCTTCTCCCTCCCATCATGCTTCCCACGGTTTTAATTAACGTTGACTGTGACATCTACTGCAAGACGCTACACAGGAGAAGATAAAGTCTTTTTCCTCCTACACACAATCCTGTTTCACAAGAGGAAAACAACATGCAGCCACCACTAGTACAAAAGACAAAAAGTTAGGTACAAGTAGTGTTTATTACTCTGCAATTACAGTGTGATGAAGTTATGACAGAAGAACGGAGCTCACAAATAAAGACCGGAGCACAGAGATGGGTCTGATGGGTCAGTTTGGGTGTTTTTGGCCCTGAAGTCCCAGTTTTTACCATCTCACTAGTTCAGTTTGCCTACTAGTAATGTCCGATATGAACACAAGCAGCAAAGCAACATTTTTTAATATTTGTCAAATTTCCGCAACCAACAAATGTCATTTTTAATAGACTGAAAAAAAGATGTAGGATTTACTTTGAAACTATTTTCACTCAGAAATTGCAAGTATTTCGCAAATAATTACAAAGAAATGGCAAGTAAAAATGAATGAAATATAAAATTTTGAATTAGAAAGAAAAATGCATTCGAATGTATTCCAATAATATGTTTTGCCTACCACTTTGAAAAATGATTTCTTACACTGTACATCTAAAAGTATTTAGTCTGTGGTAAATTACATACTAGAAATAAACTGGAATAGAATTACCGATTTATTAATTATGACTAAGCACACATAATTAAATAATATTTTCATAATTTGGCAGTTTGATTGGTAATGAAACATAACAATAATAATAATGATAATAAATAAATAAGTGCTCAAAAGTGTCATGTCTAATGTTTCATCGCATGCTCGTCTCCTTGGTAACCAAGTGTTCTATTCACTTTAGTAACAAAACTGTTGCTGCTGGTGGAAATGATGTCACAGATGAGGGACACACACACACACACACACACACACACACACACACAAAGATCTACAATAGTTGAATCTCTGAAGCGCGCTGTTTATTTCACTCTTTGATTGGATCGTCGCCGTTTTTAGAACGTAATCATTAAATCGTGACGCATTTCTCTGTTTTTAAATGGCAAAATTGTATCTAGGACAAAGGTTAACAGTAAACTCACACATAAGTTTCAAACCCAGAAGAGATGACAGCTGTAACGTGATCGTCATGTAGCAACTAAATCAAGACCTGGCAGATAAAAGCGTGTTTTTGGGACAGTGAGTCAGATAGCGCGTGTCCCGTTACTCGCTGATCTCTTTGTGTCCACGGGCCTGTCGGGAATAAAATCCGCTTTTCGTACCGAGCGGATGAAGCAACAGGCTGCTGGCGCGACGAACGACGGGAAAAGTTGAGCAAACGGAGCAAATAAAGTGCGGGAAATGATATTAAAACAACGATTCACGGCGGCGGACATCAAAGGATCGATGATGCGCGCGCGACATTCTATCATTCCAACAAAAGCGCGTTTGTTACAATGTAACCTGATCACATCAAAGCCCGCCGCGCCGCGCCATTCACACACATTCGCGAAGAATATCGAGTTTTGTTGAGAATAACTTACATGAACGGCAGTATCTCGCTACGGGACGGGGTCTGTCCGGTTATGTTGTGTTGTGTTAAAGATGGGCGCTGTGTTTGAAAGTGGAGCCGCCCCGCACACACACACACACACACACACACTCCTGCGCCGCTCCGTGGCTGCCGCGACCACTGAACCCTCTCAGACATCTGAAGGAAACTGCTCTGGAATAGATAAGAGAGGAGAGCCTGCTTGGTTCAGGAATATTTTATTACCACATTCAGATTATCAAATAGTCAGTAGGCCTAGATATATAACCACCGGGGCTAGTTGTCACATGGGAAAGTTGGCATTCCGTGAGCTTGCACTGAAGAACATTAACAGGGAAAGAACAACCCACACTGCTTTCACATTCCACTGGGCAAAGATTGCAGACATACCTGACCCACTCTCCTCTCCCGTTTCTCCTCTTTTGGATAAATTCCAATTAATAGCTTATTTATTACTTATTTTTGGTTTGATAGTGGTATTGAAGGGAACACTCTTCAAAATAAGGGTTCTAAAAGGATTATTATTAGTATTTTATATTTTTTTTTTCATACCAGTTCAATAGAATAGCCAGTTTGTCTCCTCAAAGAAACGTTCAATAAACAGTTCTTAGGGAAACAATTTGTTATTTTATTAACAATGTTTTAATAACTCAAAGGATCATTTTCCGCCATACAGATCCTTCAACCAAAAGGTTGCAAAGGTGCTTCTTGAAACCATTTATTAAAAATTAAATAAATAAATGTTTATTTAAAAAAACATTATGTAGGTGGTAATAGTATGATAATGTAAACAGAGAGAAAATAAAATGTTTATAACTATATGATTTGTATAAATACAGTAATAAACAGTACTTTAGCTCTGTATGGTTGTATGTATACTCAATATTTAATTTTAAATATAATGTTTTATTTGTTTTTATATGTTTTAATCTATATGAATACATATAGTCTATTTTTCTCTGAAATTGGACTTCTACACATCTTTCAAAATGCTTTTAGTTCCTTATATATATATATATATATATATATATATATCTGTGTGTGTGTGTGTGTGTGTGTGTGTGTGTTTGCATTTTCCAAACAATATAAAGTATAAAGAAGATAGAAATGTATTAAAATTGAGCAAGGTGAAGTAGTGTAAAGTTTACCAAAGTATAAATGAGTAGTTTATAAGCTAGCAGTTAGCAAAGTACTAGGACTATCGCTTTTACTTTTTCAAATTTATGCCAATCTACATTTTTGAGTAACTGACTTTTCTCCAGTCTTAAAGAAATAAATTGCACAGTCCAAGCTGTTTATGCCACTGGCCACAAGTTTAAATTAGATTTGGAGTCCCAGAGTTTCATAGGATGTTTTGATGGTGTCAGACTGTGTGACCCTGCTTATATTCCTGCAGTGTGAGCACGTTAGCAGATGTGACCTGCACCTAAAATCCAAGACAACCAGCAGGACCATTCGTCAAAGACTTTTTATTGGACATAACGCTCCTGTTTTCAATTTCAGTGTCAGGATGATTAATTAGGATGTAGAGGGAATATCACAACTAATTAGGTGCACTGCCAATCCCAGAAATTACCTTGAAAATCAATCAAGACAACAGGAGATGTACTTTTTCACTGGAGGAAGTGTTTTTGTGAATTATGGACTCATATTTTGTCCAGAAGCAACAGTTTAAAGTTAAAATGTCTCAATGATGTAGACCTATTTGTTTCTTACAAACAAACAGCTTTTCACTTCACAAGATGTCAATTGATGTCAATTGACTGTTTTTACAAATGAGGGCATCCCAAAATGGAGGCTTTGCCAGATTTATATTACTACTGGGTACAAGTTTTCCCTCAAACATCCTGAGAACTGTGATGCTGAAACACCTGGAGAAGAGAGTCCCTTGAACTCATAGTTTTACACGATTCGTATCTCTTCTCTTTACCAATTGTGACATTTGATCAAATCAAATTAAGTGACAATGCCGCTGATGGAACTGAAAGTTGAATGCATCACAGTCCCTTTAGGACCTATAAAAACACCTCTTCAGTTAAACTCACCTCTGCTGTGCCTCTGAAAACCACACACACAGACTGCAAATGAAACAAGCTGTGCGTCCCTGAAACAGAGGCTCACTGGAAATACGTGACTCTGTCAATATATACTGCAGAACCTGAAATACATTGCTCTAGGTCCATTTTGCTGAACTCTAAAGATGACACATCCACAAGAGGCACTATAAGTTATATAAGTTTCCTCCATTGCAGATGCAGGTTTATTAAACAGCACGGCTTCTTAAAAAAATTGTGCAATTACAAAGCATTGCTGATAACACATTTCACAGCAGTTTTAAAGCAAAATATCTTTCACTAAATAGTCTGTTCAATGTTCTCTAAAACAGTTATACATTTTATTGTACTGGTTTATTGTTCGTATCGCGGCAGTTCAGAAATGTCCTGTGAGTGACGCTAAAAGCTTCATAAACCTAACTGACAATGTTAACAAAAGCAAACGTGAAATAAATACACACTGCTAAATCAATCATCACATTTAATCTTGCTTCTACAGTCTCTGAGCTCTTTTATCATGATTTGTGTTTCACAGCACTTATACCAGAGCGCTCTGTATGTCAAGTTTAATGCTGTACCGTGTGCGCTACCAAGCAAGTTTACTACACCAGAAAAGCCAAACATGTGAAGCTGGTTATGTGATGCAAATGTAAAGATGTGTTAGTTTATAAATCATGCACTATGGTAAGTGTTTTAAAGTCATATAGCATGAGATTGTGGAAGGAACCACATGAAAATAAATCTTTATTAATCAATAACCTGCTCCTGTATTATCATTTGTGTGAAAATGAATGCCACTTGTGTTCATTTCAGCTGGAAATTGCAATTGTGTTGTATGTAGTGTCAACTTTTTTTTGCAGTTTTTCAGAAACATAGATAGAGTTTTCGGTGAGTGTGATGTTATTTTTTCAAGGTCCAGCTCCTGGAGGAACGTATACACTGGAAATGCTTTGACAAGGAAGCAACAGGTCGGCTCTGTATCCAGCAACTGTTGGTGGTACCAAACACTAAAGCAGAGACTGTAATAAAACTGGATCATTTGCCTCCCATAGCAGGTCATTTGAGGATGAAAATGATGGTAGATCATTTAAGGGGCCTCTACATTGGCTTGGTTTGAGAGTTAATCGGTTCTGGCCAAAATTCGATATGTGGCAGCAAACATCCCACATTAAACTCCTGCTGAGGACTTATATTAATCCCTGATGCTAACTGTAAATTCTCGGCCTTGCAAGCAATGCAATTAAGATTTTAAGTGACTCCAACACTCAAGCTGTGCTGGTTGTAATATAGTCAGGATGTTTCAGATTAAACTGGAAAGTTTTCTCAAGCGGGTTGAGATCGAAAGAGTTGGAGAAAACAATGGAAAAGTCTGTTGTTACTGCAAGATGGCCAACTATTTCCATCAGAAATGTTCACATTCTCACACATTATTTCAGTCTGGGAGCAGGATGATCAGTGGACTCTGAGGAAGCAGAAGAAGGTGAAAGTCTCTCCATGCCTTCCAAGTGAAAAGAACACTTTAGCATACTTTTAAACAGATAAATAGAAAATTAAGCACAAATTCCATATTTACAGACACATAACTGCATGCTAAATGCAATTAAATAAATATATGACAGTTTAACATTATATTAGAAGCAAGTAGTTGAACTTAAGAGTAAAATACATCTTTACGTCTGATTTCATAATTCTATTGTCTTTGAAATCTGGTTAAAGTACTTCTGAATGTACTGACAAGCATTTATGGTGAACTAAAATATGTTAATGTCACTTTTGTATGTCCCGTATTTTAATCTATTTGTAATTAAACATGCAATGATTAACTGACAATTTAAATGAATAATTTAAAGTTAAACATTTAACTTTACATTATGTGTGCCCTTTTTAAAAGTGTACTTAAGTGTGTGAAGAAACATGAAGAGTCATTAAAGTGTCTCTCTTTAAGTGACTTAAGTGACCTTTTATTTTTCAACATTATACACGAGTACAGTTTTTACTTATGTATTAATTAATTTGAATATAAACTGACTAAAAAGATACTTGAAATAGTTCCACTCTGTTTGCTTTTGTCGGTAAATGTGACTGGCACTGTGAATTTTTCTGTGTATTAGCGATAAATCCTTCTCCTCAAACCCCACATGATGCCACAGACCCTCACACTATCACATTGGCTCTCAGCGTGGGTCACTGTCACCATTTGTTCGGCTGAATCTCTCCTGCAGCTTGTCCCAAAACTTGAAATCAGTCATTCTGAAACAGAAATTCTGCTGTTTACCCATAGCGGTCATAGGAAAGAGTGAATAATGCTAAATTACAGTACATAAAGCTTAATCACAAAATCTATCCCTCCATCAATCCATCTACTGTATTAGTGCACTTTACGGTGAATGTCATTCTTCTTTGTAACGTGATATTAGAGAAAACAGAAAAAAAACCTTTCCAAAAGTATGAATATGCACAATTTAGGTACATGTATGAACACTTTAGGTACAACAAATGCAGCTTTAAGGGATAAAAAAATCACCCTTTAGGTGTAAATAATCTACAAAGGTTTATCATTTAAAATGGCACCATGCCGAAAAAGGTACAAAATTTTCAACCGGGGCTGTATCATTAACAAAGGTGCTAACATGTACACATAATGATTTTTTTAAACTACTCATACGTATTGTTTAATAAATGGAGACAAACTGAAATCAATTTTGTTTGGAAATAAGCAGCAAGGAAGACTGATTAAAGTGGAAAAGTTCAACAGCTGCATCAATAGTACAAATTTTCCAGCAAAACCACAGGTGAGACATGCATCCTTCAGTTATACAGTACGTTTACATTTTTGTACTGATATTTTGAGATATATTACATCGATTATTTTGTGTTGTAGGATCCAAACTTTGCCTCCCACAGGAGAGAGAGGCTCAATCTTTTCAGATGTACAGAAAATTGCCAACAATGCAATAAATGTGTGGGAATCAGGGTGCTGGTAGACAATATCACCTTTGGGTGAGTGAATATGGTCAGCACAACAACAATTGCAAGTGTCCTAGAGAAACATAAAATGAGGATTTACTTCAATTTAGTTTGCAAAATGAACAATCAAATATGCAGCAATAATTAGTTACAAAACCCCGATCTCAGATTACTATCTCAGAACTATCAAGCTTCTGTGTTTTTTATTAAAGACTGTATCTGCTCCGCGAATTGCTCTCTCTGGTCCTCTTTCCAAACAACAGAATAATCTGACCAGCTATGGACCCAGCAAGAGAGAATTCGATCCAGACGGCCGTCGAGATCCAGTGGGTTATGCTGGGCAAGCACAAGGAGGATTTATCGGCTGCGAGACAGGTCGTGGAAAACCTGGCGGCACAGGTGACGGATCTCGCCAAGCAACTCCACCAGTGTTGTCTCAATCCGCCAGCCTTGTCCGGATCTGTTCACCCCATGGAGCCTCGAATTAATAACCCGCCGTGTTATTCCGGTGATCCCACCCAGTGCCGTTCCTTTTTAAACCAATGCAAGGTTGTGTTTTTTTCCTCCAGCTGTCAACCTATTCAACGGCGAGGTAAGGGATTTTGTCCAGGGAGGTCCCTACTCGTCTGGATTTACTGATTGACCTTGCATTATGCATCAAGAAGCGATGAACCCGAGGCCATGCAGCTGGGCGGCATCCGCATATCCACGACGGAGCGAGAGCGAAGAGTTGTCAATCGTCTCTGCATGTATTGCGCTTCACTTGCGCATTTTGTCTCCGCATGTCTGTTAAAAGCCAGAGCTCGTCAGTTAGGGGAGGGCTACAGGCGAGCGCAACCACTCTGGTCTCTCCTCCTAACTCCTGCACCACCTTCACTATACATCTTCACTGGCCTGGTTCTTCTACCTCCTGCAGGGCCCTGATTGACTCTGGGGCCAAGCGCAATTTTATAGATGAGTCTTGGGCTCGCGCACAAGGTATTCCCCTGAAGGAGTTAGATGCACCCTCTCCCCTTTTTGTTCTAGACGGAAGCTCTCTCCAGAGGGTTAGCTGTGAGACTCCACCCTTAACTCTCACTATCTCTGGTAACCAGCCCTGGCTAATACAGCACATTTTGGATTAAGGGTACCATTCTTTCTTGGAACGTGTCTTGTCATGTTGACTGTTTAACCTCTGCTATCACTCCTGTATCCTCCGTCTCTGTTTTTCAGGTGACCCAGGTGATTTGTCTGGGGTGCCGGAGGAGTATCACGATCTGCGGATGGTGTTCAGCCGATCTCGGGCCGCTTCTCTCCCTCCTCACCGTCCCTATGACTGTAGCATCGACCTTCTCCAGGGCACTACGCTCCTGGCACGCACGCTCGGTCACTTTTTTGGGGTGTGTCATTTCAGGGGAGGGCATTAGCATGGACCCTGCTAACATTAAGGTGGTCATTAATTGGCCAGTCCCTGACTCTCGTGTCACCTTGCAGTGTTTCTTGGGGTTCGCTAATTTTTACTGATGCTTTATTTGTAACTTCAGTCAGGTCGCCGCGCCGCTAACCGCCCTTACTTCTGTCAAGTCCAGTTTTGAGTGGACCGAGTCCGCCCAGAGTGCTTTCAACCGCCTTAAGACCCTTTTCACGTCCGCTCCCATCCTTATGACCCCCGACCCCTCCAGACAGTTCATTGTCAAGGTTGACGCGTCCGATGTAGGCGTTGGAGCCATACTCTCCCAGCGATCTGCCTCCAATGGTCAGATCCACCCCTGCGCTTATTTCTCACATCGGTTATCCCCCTCTGAGCATAATTACCACGTGGGCAATCGTGAACTACTCGCCATTCGCCTGGTGCTGGGAGAATGGCGTCAGTGGCTGGAAGGTTCCTGTGTTCCTTTCATAGTGTGGACGGATCACAGGAATCTCTAATATATTCGTTCCACCAGGAGGATGAGTGCCCGTCAGGATCATTGGGCGTTGTTTTTTTACCCGTTTCGACTTTTCAATTTCCTACCAAACCGGCTCAAAGAATGTCAAGCCTGATGGTTTGTCCCACCTCTTTGATTCCTCAGAGGGCTCCGAGTCACACGTTCCCATTATCCCTAAGGGGCGCGTGATTGGTGCGGCCATCTAGGGAATTGAGAGGCTAGTCAAACGAGCTCTCTCTCATTTTGTCACTCCCCGTCTATGTCCCACTGATCTTCTTTTCGTCCCCGCATCCATCCATCCGGCAGTACTCCAGTGGGCCCACTCATCTAAATTAGCTGCCCATCCCGGCGTTAGGGGCACCCTGGCATCCATAGGCCAACGGTTCTGGTGGCCCTCCCGCGAACGGGATACTCGTCGTTTTGTAGCCTTCTGCGCAGTGTGCGCACAGACAAAGTCTGGGAACTCCCCTCCGGCCGGCCTCCTCAGACCCCTTTCCATTCCCTCATGCCCTTGGTCCCATATCGCTCTAGATTTCATTTCGGGTCTCCCCCTGTCGGCCGGTAACACCGTTATCCTCAATGTCATCGACCGTTTCTCTAAGGCAGCCCCTTTTATTCCACAGGATAGGAGCGGCGGCACAGAAAGCTCTGTCACCAATGGTGCGAGTCTTAGTCTTTGAGGGAAGGAGCCGATAAGTGTTTGTGGAGCAGAGGGAACGTGCTGAGATCTTTGGTGTAAGTAGTTCTTGAAGGATAGTGGGGGCATTTCCATGGTTACAGTGATGTGTGAGGAATCAATCCGGGGCTGGAATAGGAAGCCAATGTAGGGATTGAAGGTTTGGTGTGATGTGTTCATATTTGTGAACTCTCATCAGGATCCGAGCTGCAGTGTTCAGAATGTGCTGAAGTTTCTGAATGCTCTTGGCAGGGATCCCGATGAGAAGAGCATTACAATATCCAATCGTGAGGAGACAAAGGCATGGACAATTTTCTCAGCATCACATAAAGTTAGTGAGGGATGGAGTCTGGCAGTGTTCTGAGGTGATGAAATGATGTCTTGCAAAGTTGACTTTATAAAGTTGACCATATAAATACAAGAGTATGTATTTTTTATCAGGTTGCATTAGAGAATATTATCTGAAGAACAAAATGTTTCAGAAAGTCAGTTAACAAATTCAGCAACCCAGGTGGCCTAGCTCTTCCAAACATATATATGAAAGCACAGAGGTAATCAAGAGCTGAAATCGTAAAGAAATAATTATGGAACAGACTGTACCACAGGAGTTGCTTTCTCCATGAATTAGTGTTGCTTGCGAAGACATTAACAATGCTTGTACTTAGGGATTTGAATGAACCCATAAACAGAATTATTAAAGTTTGACTGCATTACACCAATAATGTATCAAGAAATTCAGCAGGACAAGAGATGCTTCTTTTGACTTAGAGAGGGAGTGAAAACAACAACAAAAAATGTATTGGAAGTTGAGCTATATAAGTCCAATACGCCATTTCACAGTCTCAGGTCCCACTTGTCCTTCACTAGATACATTTTCCATACAGGTTTCATCCAATCTGGTTGGTAACTTTCTTTTACAGAAGCAAGAAGCCTTTGTCAGTTTGATCAAAGTCATTGTTTGAATCATCTCTGTATGCCCCCAAAATCACCTTGAGGTCTTGATCAAATGAATACTGCCTGTGACAAAGAGGTTGACGGATTATAGACCCTTTGTGGAAAAGACACTTGTCTCACAAAACTTATTGTAGCGAAGATCTACCAGATACTGTTAGGGCTAGTTTGAATCGCAGCGAACCAGGTGTGTCGGTCAGAACACCACAGAGGGAAGTATCAGTTTGAACAGGTTTATTTTCACAGATATAGTATGATCAACTCAGAGGGGGAGTCAGCCTTTACATGCACATCAGACCGTGTCCACTGACAAGATGTGGACCAAAAGCTTGAGGACCGCAGTGACCACCCAGTGGATAAGGTTTGACAGCGATGAGCTCTGAGGCTACTGCAGATGAGCAGACACAAGTTGCTGAGAATGACTGGAGGCGTGAGCCAGTTAGAGGCGAAACTTAAGCACAGTCTTTAAATAATCTGGTCTCCTTGTGAAAGCTTGGTGCTTATCAGATGAAGCATGAAATGTATGACTGCGATGAAGGTGTGGTTTCTCTGAAAGAAATAAAGCAATATGTATATAAATGGAACCACTCTTACAAGTATTTTACATACACAACTATAGGCTGCTCCCCTTTACAGTAACAATGATTAATAAACACTTTGTAAGACAGTGCATTCATGGTCATTATTTATCCACATGACTCATAACATAATAACATTATAATGCTGAACTTTGTAAATAAACATAAGTGCAAGAATAGCTGTAGATAATAGCATTATCACACACTATCAGACAGCTAATAACTGCGTCATCATTGACAAGCAATCAAGCAACGGTTATATGTACTCACTCGTATAGGACGCACACATCACAAGATACATTCAAACTAAGACATATGTGGATGATGATGCACATCTCCAGCACTTATTTATGCAGAAACCTGATCGCTAGCAGCAGCTGAGGCGGTCTGCCGATCTCAGAGTCATGAACAGTGTCTCTTCCGGCTATGCGCGATGAGCGCGCTTCATAATAAAAGTCCCCATTCGGACTAGCGCAACAGCGCTCTGACACTCTCTCTATCGCCTTTTGCACACTTATTGAAAGTGATGAGAAGAAACACAGGTGTCTATGTTTGCATTAGTTAAAAGAGCTGTTCAGCCTCAAATTTAGTCTGACTAGAGCAAACTCAGCTAACATTTATTATTTAGCCTCAAACAGTGTCAAAAGTTTATTCGGTGAGTCATACTGAAAGCTCCATTGTGAAACCATTTTCATGTGGTAGTTTTCAATTTCCAGAAAGCTGTAATGCATGTTAGACCAATTATAAAGCTGATCAAAAAACCCTACATAACAGTAGGTCATGCCCAGTCTTGTGCTTTGCAGCATCTAGAGTCAATGCAAAGCTTCCAACAGGTTTCTGTCAGGATTGTTTGAAACCCTCCCTCAGAGGCACTATCAAACCTGAATCCACAGCACATCTCGGTCAAGACTGAGTAATTGCAAGATATCAGACATGCTTTGTGCGATCCCTGCTATGTCCTCTGCCTGCATGAACCCCACAGCAACTTCCAGGAATATTAAGGCTTTTTAGCACAAATCAACACATCCATCTTTTAAACCATGTTAGTTTAACAGTATTGTTAATTAATTTATTGATTAAGCAGATCAAAGAGATTTGAATGACTTGACAGCTATTAGGTGGTGTGATTGTTTCGTGTTTGTGCCTATATGAACAAGATGCATGAACTTGCACCACTAGAATTAATTGCCAAAGAGGGTATTTGAAATTTTAAAGAGGGTTTTTTGGAAATTCAAAGGAGGTATTTGGAACTTCAGAGGGATAATTAGAAATTTTGAAAGGGCATTCGGGATATTAAAAGGGGAATTTAAAATTTTGAAGGAAACATTTGGAATTTTAAAGGGGGAATTTGAAATTTCAAAGGGGAATTAAAAAATTTGTAGAGGCATGAAGATTTTCAAAAATTGAACTTTTGGAATTTCAAAGGGGTTGCAATCCTTTTGGAATTTCAAAGGAGAATGTGGAAATTTCAAAGAGGGCATAGACATATTTTATGTGGAGCTCTAATTAGTGTATAATTACACTAATTTCTAATAAAACTACTGTTTCTAGATCTACTATGTGTATTTTCTTTAAATGTGTATATGTTTATGTGTCTATAGCATGCAGACACAAGTATATAAGCAGAATAATTAATGTGTAATCAAGACAACTGAGTACTCTTCTCTAAGTGATTAATCGTTGTGAACCTGTTGCTTATTTTGAGCCTGTGAAATAAATAAATAAATAAATATATATTTTCTTGGCATATAAGTTATTTACTAAACTGGAAAGTTGCAAAGTTTATTTCCAGCCTGCTTCAACACCTGCCTGTGATTTTTCAAGTGATCCTTGATCAGTTGGTTCAGGTGTATTTGATTAGGGTTTAGTCTATGCAGGACTGTGGTTCTCCAGTCTTTAAGTTCTTTGTATTAAAGAAACATGATTTAAAATAATAATGCAGAAACCATAATTTTAAAAGACTGAATTTATAGGGCTTTTCGAGGAAGGGAAGAGAAACATAAACAACAGCTGGCCATGGATATGAAACACTGAGAAAGTAGAGGGGCTTTGCTAGTGTCACGAAACAGAAGGCTGCAGCTTGTAAAAGAGGCAAATAAGACCAGAGCTAGTGCTATTCATCCTCTGACTGCAGATGAAGAATAAGGTTTTGGCTATTGTCTTTGTCCTGAGCCAAAGCCATATGATATGAGAAACATCACAATAAAAGGCTATTTTAAGATTAAAAAATGGTTAAGAATCCAATTACAATTTGAGCAACTATCCAGTTAAACTCTACCTTAGCACAGGGCACTGGAAGGGGCAGCATCTATGGTGCTTTGGCCGGGAATCCCAATTCGTTGGTCACGTCCCGTCACCACGGCTGCTGTACAACCACTGAGCGGCCGGGTCACCCAAACCTGGTATATATTGAATCTGCTGCCTTCTTGTACTTAAGCTGTGATCAGCTACAGATGGATGCAATAATTGCATGCCAGTATGAATTAGCTTGTTTACTTTACACTCGAAGTAGATTGATCTAACGAAGTGATATCCCAATTAGATGGTCACCGACATAACATCTTTGTTCCCTCCTTCAGGGAACGAGGGTTACCATAATTAACCCAGATGTTTCTCTTCCATGCCACACCTTTCTGAAATGTGTCGATTTTCACAAAGCTCATCGTTCTCAGACGCGAGGTGTGCTCTGAACGGTCCGCTATCCAGTACATTGTGATTGGCTGAATACCTCAATTGTGTGACGGAAATGTAACATCCCTTACATAAACATAAAACCATGTTCTGATCAGAGAAATGACAAACGACAAGAGCAACTCTATACTGCTCAAAACTCACGTTTGAGTTATCACTGGCAAATTATTTTAATTTGAAAACGTACTCTCAGGCTGTGACTCAGAAGCGTAGTAAAATGTGCTGCACACATCTGAATATTTGGGTTCAACTGTTCTGAAAAAGTGTTGTAAATATAACATAACCACTGATTTCTAGTTGTGTCCTCTTTTGGAAGGCCAAACAAAGTAGTTTCACAGCATACACAGCATCTCCACATTAAACTTTCAATTCCATATGATCAAGCACTTATTGGAAATGATTTTAACAAATGTTCTAATAAAATGATTAAATGTTTGTGTTGATGAGGCCAGAGGCCAGAGCACAACACTTCTGCTGCAGGTTTAATACGGTAGGTTAGAGACAGATTTGGTGCCTTGGATCGATTTAGGGGTGTAATGCCAGGCCATGCTGCCTAGTTGGTGACTTCCTATTTGGCAGCCATGATGCTAGCAAGTGCATGTAATTGCATCATTAATTCAGTGAAAAGGTCCGTTTGAATAACGCTGTGAATGGTATCATTAAATTACTTTGGACAACTGAACTAGTTATTTATAAAAGAAATGCCGTTGACGCAACCAATTGTTAAATGTCAGGTTCGGTTCAGTTAACCATTTGTATTTGTATAATTTACAATATCAATACGGTAGTAATTTGTACTGGCATTTAAACATCAAACTTTACTTATACTTACTACAGTTAAAACAAATGTTTGGCAACGTAAATAAAAACTGTTAACGCTCCGACTACGTTAAAATTCGACATTTTTGAATTTTTTAACTAACTTAGATAGCAAAGCTGCACACATAGGATTGTGGGTGATTTGAGAGCGCGAAGAGCGTGAAGGATACACATATGCATCCTTTCCTGTGTATGGGATATTCTTCGAACGAAGGACTCAGTCCTTGGTTGAAATTCCGAGGATCCTCGACATTGGAACAGTCCTTCGATGGATGTCGATGACGTAGCATCCTGAAATACTGTCTCCCGAGGATCCTTCCTTGACATTGAGAAACACCTACTCTCTGCGAAATATTGCCAGTCTCATTGCATTCTTTTATCATTGCCTGTCTCAACTGTCTGGCTGAGGCCAGCCTAAAAAGGTGATCAGGACAGTTGACAGGCTAATGCTGCGTGTCATCATGAAAGCTTATCATTTTCACATGTTTTTAAGCCTTGCCACTTGCCAATTTATAGCAAAAATTATTCAGACACTTTGACCTCACCATGTTTTGCTTATGTGTTTTTTCATGAATTGCTAATTCAACCTTTTCACACCACAGACTGATTGGTCAACAAAGTATTGATAGTTGTGTAAATATTTTCATACTAATAGTTATGGTTGATTATAATTCATTACATACCTTTCTTTTAAAGTTATCTGACATTATCAAGACGAATTTGTTCTGACAGTTTAACTCGGAGATCTTTTCATATTTTATTACCATTTTCCTAACTATATAAAAGAAATAAACTGTGATAATGTGATAAATGTTTAAGGTGTCTGAATAAATTTTGGTTTGATTGTATATTTAATTTTTACAGTGAAAATGGTATAGTGCTATTTTACATTTAATTATTCAGTTTCTGTACCTGGACACCTACAAACTTGAAAAAACTTAAACATTGTGTAAATAGCACAAATTAATCAATAGAATGAACATACAAATTAAACAATTTCAAACAGGGCCCACTGGTACAACCTGCACCGGGGCACCGCTAACCCCGGCTACAGCCCTGCTCCTTACGGGAAGAGCGATTACATGGGCTGCTGCTGTTTGCGAGCCCGATTCACTAATTCATACCTTATTTCTTATGAATACTTTAAACAACACCTATGTGATGTGTTTGAATATCTGTGACGAACGCACACACAAACAGAGAGATCAAGTTGCAGTGTTTTAATAGGGGGAATCCAAAAATCAATATCCAAACAGGCAAACGGTTAAAAACAGAAAGGCAGTCCAAAACAAGAAACACGAAAAACACTAGGGAACACGAAAAAGTAGGGTGACATAAACCAAGTACTCCATGAAACTGATAGAAATGAACAGGGTATATATGGACAGGAGAAAACGATGACAGTGGGAACAGTTGAGTGCAATTAACAAGTGTGCAATTGCCAGTGAAGAATCAGATAAAGGATTGTGGGAAATGTAGTACCTGTAGTAGGGTGACAATAAGGGGAAATGAGACCACGAGTGGACACCCAGGGATACACAGACCAGACACTGTGACAATATCCCGCTGGGGCAGGCACATTTAAACGCAACTACATCTTAGGTCACAAGGAAATTGTTTGGCAGCTGACGATGCTGTGGAGTTCAGAACACTGGCAGCACAGAGTGGATGGAATGATATCTAGCTGAAAGCAGTCTTCCAGCTAAGCCTAACTCAGGAATTTCAAGCAACAACTGACCTGCGAGGATGAGAATTCAACTTTCTCTGAGTTTGTGAATTTAGCCATAAGGATTGATAACTTAATGAGGAATGCTCCTAAGAGAAAACCTGCTCGTGGGTCGTTGTCAAGCACATCAATTTTTACCCAGTCACACTCAGTTCCCCTGGTCACCAGTCAGAAACCTATGAAACTGAATTTCTCAAGGATCTCTGAGGAGGAGAGAGTTCGACAATGACAGCACAACTTGTATCTCTATTGTGGAAATAAGTTGACATGCCCACACAAGACGTTCTCCAATTCCACACAATATTGATTAGTTCTTTCAGTTACAATGACTATGCTGAGGTATTTAACAAAGTGAAGGCCACTCAATCACCACCTCACAGTCCCTGGGATTGTGCTATTGATCTTCTTTCTAATGCCATGCCACCCAAAAGTAAAGTGTACCCGCTAACCCATAATGAAACCCAAGCTATGGAGAGTTACATTGAAGAAGCCTTAAACAATGGATTTGTTCACCCTTCAACATCTCTAGCCACTGCAGGTTTCTTCTTTGTAGAGAAAATGACGGTGGACTTCGTCCTTTTATCGACTACAGAGGTTTGAATAACGTAACCGTCAAGTTCCACTTCCCAATCCCTCTGGTTCCAGCAGCCCTTGAGCAGCTCAGACAGGCAAAGATTTTTACTAAATTGGATTTAAGAAATGCATACAACCTTATCTGGATATGTGAAGAGGATGAGTGAAGGACTGCCTTTCTCACCACTAGGGGGTATTATGAGTACCCCATTATGCCGTATGGGCTAGCCAGTGCTCCAGCTGTGTTCCAGTCATTCATTAATGAGATACTTTGTGACCTGTTGAACAGGTATGTGATAGCTTATATTGATGACACCTTAATCTATTACAAGTCAGAAGCTGAGCACATCCAACATGTCAAGATGTCTCCTCGATGTCTCCCCCTCATGTAAGGAATTATATATATATATATATACAGGTAAACAAAGACTTCCCAGTAGCACATACATTGGAGCTAAAGTCTCCAGCAAGTTTGCTATAATGGACCGGATGCCTAAAGGCCATGATTACTCTTCAATACACTTTTCCTGGCCACGATAATTTTGTGAATCAAAAGAGAAAAGAAATTGAGCCATGCAAGTTTTCTAAGGTACTAAACAGAAGTTTAACCAGCCATATCAGATATACGTCAAATGTCATAGTTTTATAAGATCACTGTCACAATGGAACAGATCAGTGTTGCCACTGAATAGATTGATGTGTTACACAAGAACTGTTTTATACATCAAAAAGCTTTTGGGCAGCATGGTCTAAAACTGATCTCCACCAGGGCAGCATGACTTTGACATGTATCAAGTTTCATCAAAGCATTGACCAGATACAGCCTCAAGTCATGTCCACTCTCTTCATTGAAGCATTATATGACAACAGTGTGGTGTAGCAAAAAAATATTAATAACTTTTTACCAGCGTGGTTCATCAATGACCAGTTGTCAATACCAGTTATTAATATATATATATATATATATATATATATATATATATATATATATATATATATATATATATATATATATATATATATGTTTTGAAGATCCAATGAACAGTTTAGGTGGAGTTTTTCACAGAATTAACAAAGGAGGATGGTATGGAGGCCCATTTTCACCAGATAAGAGTAAATTCTCATGCTTTGGTAAGTTAAATTTATTCCTTTGAAAGTTATAATCACTAGATGAAAAGTCGGAATTGACATTCCAAGTCAGAATTACATAAAATAATCGAAATTATGAGTCATAATTATGAGATTAAATTATGACATACCAAATTGAAATTATATGTGATAAAACATATTTAGTCACAATCATGAGATTAACATTTTTTAGAATTACATAAAATGTTTTAATTAGGAGAAATTAGATCTTATATATAAGTAATATTTAGAAATACATCAAAATTATGACAGTCATAATTATGATTTAACAAAGCATTTTTGGGGGGTCACAAGGGGTGGAAACAAGGCATGACATGAGGAATCAGTCATGTTTGGCAAATATACAATATGAAACATAAATATATGTTTATGCGTGTGTGTGTGTGTGTGTGTGTGTATCTACTTTGTACCCAAAAGTGAGCAAAACCCAACAAAAACCTCTATTTGGCGACATCCACATTTGTTACACTGTTATAAAAATAAATGAAACAAAGTTGTTTTTTTTAATGCAGAAAGTTTTCTGTGAGGGTTAGGGGTGGGTTTAGTTCACTATGTGTTTAACTTTCTCTGTATAAAAACAATAGAAGTCTAAGTAAATGTGTGTGTGTGTGTGTGTGTGTACATCCAGCTACTGGGTCATTAATGTCTAATGCTCTCTTTGTTACCTTTCTAGATCTTTCTAAAATTCCCAGTATAGCTTTTCAGCCTTTGACATACTCCCAGTGTTATCCTTTTTCTCAGTGGCATCACATTTACATATTCTACATCATTATTTTCACTCACCTCACACGCTGCCTCACCATCGGCATTCATAGCGGGTCCAGCATCTCGGCTCAGTGTCTGGCGCTTTGGCCTTTCTTTATTTTCCATATTTTCGACTGCATGATACACTGTTGTGTATTCACCTTGTGGTTTGTAATCTGAATAGTGCTGATCCTTGTTTATGTGGCCATAAGAGAGTGTTTATGTCGTTAACCTTTGCATTCAAAACACAGAGAGCTCTCAAATCAGGCATACATCATGAATGAGCTCTCACACGGTTAACACTACAATGGGGCTTTCACTTTTTCTCTGCCCAAAGCAATAAATAACAGCAATTATGCATTTTTTTTTTTCATAGAGACAATCACCTGAACTGTAAATGCCATGTGAATATTATTTCTGGAGCTGCAGCAAATGTATCCTGACAAAGAATCAAAAGATTGCACAATATTACTGTGTAATGATTAAATATCGGTGACATATATAAAAAACAAATACACTGTAAAATGCTTTTTAGAGAAATAAGATATAGTTACAGCTATTGTGGTAATCAGTTATTGTGTGGGATGACAGAGATTTGAAATACAGATGTTCATATTTAGATTTTTCCAGTGAGAATGCCTGAAATTATCACTAATACTTATCATGTTGTGGTTGTGGATAAAGTAAAGAACTAATTTCAGCTTTAATAATGATAATGCAGAAAAAAAAAAACAATGCACTAAGGCACTAAATTAAAAGCAAGTGAACAAAATGAATAACCAAGGTGAGAAACCATGCAAGCAAAATAAAAATGTCAAAAACTCATAGTGCAAAAATATCAAAATAGATTCTTAAAATTCATAATGTGTGATGGACACATGGCCTGCTAAGCTTTTACAACAGATGAGGCAAAGCTTGTCTCTCTGCAAAAACAACTGTGTAAACCAAAACAATACGACACATTCCCATCATGCACCAGAGAGAGAAAGAGAGATGACTCTCATCTGTCATGACAGTTTAGCGCTGAGAGCTGGGACACCTCACTGATGGCTTTCGGAAACTGAAGTTTGAGGTGTGAAACCTTATCTGGGGCTATTATTTTGGGCGTCATGTCAAATTGCAGCCTGCTGCTGTCCAGATGACAGCCTAACCATTCAAAAAATGAACCTGGCCATCTGAAACATGATTAAAACCACTGAAAACACAACGCACAGAGCCAAGATTGGGCTTGTGCTGTCAGAGGGCATTTAAAGCACACACTGTAAAAAATTGTCCTGTAAATTAACGGTAGTATACTGGCAGCAGGGTTTCCAGCAGTGTACCGTAATTTTACAGTTTTATTACCGTTTTCTGAATTACGGCTTTTTTGTAAATTAACGGTAATATACTGGCAGCAGGGTTTCCAGCTGTGTACCGTTATTTTACAGTTTCCAGAATTACAGCTTTTCTGTAAATTAACGGTAATATACTGGCAGCAGGGTTTCCAGCTGTGTACCGTTATTTTACAGTTTTCTGAATTACAGCTTTTTTTGTAAATTAACAGTAATATACTGGCAGCAGGGTTTCCAGCGGTGTACCGTAATTTTTCAGGATCATTACTGTATTCTAGTTTTTTTTTTTTTTTTCTAAACCGTAGAACTGGCAATTTTGCCAATCATTAACTTTATTAAAAATATCTGTATTTTAACAAATTCACAAACTGGCATTTCATTTATACTAAAAAGTGGCAGCAAATAGACAGAAAAGAGAAGACCAAGGGGGTATTTCTTATAGAACACTATTTATTTAAGTGCCCAACCAATAATTCAAATGCTTTCTCAAAAAAAAATAAGCAATCAAAATGGAAGAGTCAGTCTTTGTATGTGTTAGAGAAAGATGAGATGAAGAGAGAAGAAAATTAACCAATTTACAAAACAGACAATGTGCAAAATGAACCCTGCAGAAGTCTGTGGACATATTTAAACTAATTTAAGTTGACCATATAAAACACAAAACAAGCAGCCATTTTAGGTCTAGCTTTGTGCTATGAGTATGACAATGCATGGGCATGGGCTTGGAGTGTACGTTCCCCTAAAAACAGCCTTTAAGAAATGGCAAACAACTTCTGAACAAGAATCTTATTTTGGTGTAATAAGTCAAAACCTGGCAAGGATTTGTAGAACAGTCCAAGAACGTTTCAGAAGCATAAAACTGTCACCAACTCTGATGCAAGTGTAGCCAGGGAGGGGTGTAGTCTGAAACATAAACATTGAGAAAAATCCTTTTTAAGTTAAAATAACATCAGCAGAATTTTAATAGAACGTAACAAAAAACATGTATACTGCATAATAATATAAAACATTTCAGAAACTTAGGACCCTACGATTTCCACGATGTGAAAAACGTTGAGGCAATCACGGAATCAAATCATGAAAACGGAATTAGGCAAATAATGTGGATTGTCACAGAATTTGTCACATTTGTGATGAATACAATAAAATAGTGTTGTACACTAACTGAAATCGCGATGTGGATTAGTGTATTAATTAATAAAAGTTGCAATATTATGTTAGAAGTTGTACTTATAATTTTTGTAAAGTTATCCAAAGGATTAATTAGCTAATCAAAAAAGGGAACACTAGATTAAAGAGGGGGGGGGGGGGTGAAATGCTATTTCATGCATACTGAAGTTTTTTACACTGTTAAAGAGTTGGATTCCCATGCTAAACATCGACAAAGTTTCAAAAATTAAGTTGTACGTTTGAACGTTTGTACTTGTTCCGGTTTGTCACAAGTTTCGGAAAGTTTTTTTCGAGTATGGCTCTGTGTGACGTTAGATGGAGCAGAATTTCCTTATATGGGTCCTAAGGGCACTTCTGCCGGAAGAGCGCGCGCTCACGTATAGCGAGGCTGAGCACAGACATTCCCTGATCAGAGCGTCGCAAAATGTCACAAAGAAGTGTCTTTTTGGTTGCCAGGGCAAGACAACCCTGCACAGATTACCAAAAAAAACAGCATTAAGGGACCAGTGGATGGAGTTTATTTTTACAGAGCATCGACGGAGTTGTGCAAGTGTTTGTGTTTGTTCCCTGCATTTCGAAGATGCTTGTTTTACAAAAAAGGCCCAGTTTGACGACGGATTTGGGTATCATTTATTTCTTAAGGATGATGCAATCCCAACGAAAAAGGGTCACGATCGTGTGTTGGAACCGCAGGCGGTGAGTAAAACTGCTTAAAATATCTCTGCCTCCTTGTTAGTGTGTCCGCCTCCCATGCCGAGACCCGGGTTCGAGCCCCGCTCGGAGCGAGTCGTTGCTGCTGCTGCTCTCGTTCAGTTTCAGCCTCGGGATCTGATTCTGGATCATAAATAAACGCTGAATCTGACTGTAAGCCATGGTTTGTTTTGGATGATGTTTTTTTTTCCTCACGCTAATGTCACAACTTCCAAACGCTCTCAATGCAAAAGCCTACTGGCGCTAGTGATTCTTTAGCTCCACCCACACGTCACATTAGTTTACAGAAAAGATAATCAATAGTTGCAGCTCTATCCCACATACACAAAAAAAAAAAAAAAAAAGTGTCTTCACATCAATCCTTCAAAATAAAGGTTCGGTCTAATGTGATGTGATTGTGACGGAAATATATCACTTTTGTACAGTAGAATATGTCATTTTCAAAGTAATATAATAATACAAATAAGAATTATAGTAATAAAAATAATAATAATCATTAAAAATGATGTTTAAGGAATAATTACACAATTGTTATTCCATGTTTTAATTGTAACAGGAATAAAAATGGAATTTGAGAATAAAACGTATTTCTAAAATGTATTTTAACCATTAAGATATAATTTGAAAAAGTTAAAACAAAACAAAAAAAATTATAAAACATATTTACTTAATTTCTTCATGAGTGTTAAGTTAAATATTAAGCAGACTTTGAGCAACATTAGTGGACCAACTAAACTGATTAATAGTGTGCATGTACTCAAAAAAAAAAAATAAATAAAAAAAATTCATGGTTTTAATAAAATGATTATATTATTAAAACCTCTAAATTTTTTTGTGTGTTTGGATAGTTTTTGTGTAACCTGGGACTGAACAGTCGCAACAACATTGGGGGGGGGGGTTGTAATGAGTGCGGACTGTATCCTCTTCAGGGTAGTTCTCAGTGCCACTGACGACTTTTTTTTGGGTCAAATATAGGTTTGTGGATTTTATTTATAAAACCGTTTCTTTGCTGTAAATTATTTTATTTATGTAATGCAAACTACAGGGACACAACGTTAGTAACCAAAATGAGTCACACCAGTCTTTTTCAACTGACTACTTTTAAATGTTGATTTTTTTTTTGTTAAACAAGTTTAAATGTGAGAAATATTCTGTGTGTGTAAACTGTGAAATAAGTTGTATTAAGAACTGTATTTAATGAAAATGTATGTGTAACTTCACTTGCCTAGATGAAGTCCCATTTGAAGTCCATTCGATTTTTTTGTAGAGTGGCAACCTTTGGATTGACTGTAGTGGACTTCTTATTCACCACCTTCCCCGTCTTCTTGGAGACTACCTTGCCTCGGCAGGTCTTTGAGCCTCTTTCTGGGTTTATTCCATAGAATCATCTAAGGAAAGTTGCATTAAAAATTACCGAAGTGTATAATAACCATTTTTCAAAATTCTGATTAATGAATTTGGTTTAGAATTTAGATTAATTTTGTAAAACTTTATAATAAGTATAAAGTAATAAAGCACTTATAAATCATTTGCAAACGATCTATATATATATATTATGACTCGTTTGGATTTAATGTGGATCTACATGCCTTTCTCCTATTTTCTCTGTGTCTGGCATGCGAATAAAACCACATTTGACAGTGTTTCAGATGATGAACTGAAAAAACTGAAATGGAAGAACACAAGTAGAACACAGGAGAAAGGTTGAGGTAACTAGTTTGCAAATAATTTATTACTTTACTACTGTATACTTATTATAAAGTGTTACCACAGATTCTAAGAGAGTGATTAAAACATACGCAAAAAGGAAAACACTTACCTTTGAAAAAACTCTAACGTGCAACAAGCTGCCTCTTGATACTGCAGGTTGAAGATGTAGTACACAGCAAAACACTGTTGCAACTGCAGTCAAAAATGTTGACTGGACACTCACAAAAAAAAAAGAAGCAATTTTAACAATTGTGCACAACAGCAATGTTAACAATTTTAGATCTCAGCCATCAGTAAATGTTTCTTCTTCATCATGTGCAATGACACACTAACCCAGCAAAATCAGATGAGGATTGGCAGGTAGATTGAGTGTCTTCTCAACCTCAGATGCAGATGCTGCAACCTGTAGAGAACACACAATACACAAATAATAATATTACATAATATAATGTGGTGAAGTGGAAAGAAGAAAATTAAATACTTACATCTGCATGTGAAACAAGTCCATCTTCGTGTTCCTGGAAGTGGGACATTAACGTTAGAATCTTGACAAGCAGGTGTACCATATCTTTGTTCTCATCCTGGGACATCCTCCAACTTTTCATTAAAAACACTTAAAAATATTCTGTCTACTGCTCTCTCCTCTTCCTCTCTCTCTAACTCTCTCTCTCTCTCTCTCACACACACACACACACACACACACACACACACACACTCTCTCTCTCTCTCTCTCTCACACACACAAAACTGTATTTGAGGCTGAGGAACAAGTTAGAATGTAAGTGAATGCAGTAACGTTTCCTCTGTGATATAGAGATTTGTGCCAATAAATCCAGTGCAAAATTAAAATTAAAATGTGCTCACATACAAAGCCCACTTTATTAACAATAAGTTCGAATATATTTAGATTACACTCTAACTAGTTTTAGATACGACTCATATTAAAAGACTAATGTGTCACTCCGAAAAAAACAAACGTTTCTCACCATAACGTTAACGCTACTCTTTCCATCTATCCAGTCAAGTTTACTGGCCTATTTTCGATTTCCCAATATATAAGGATAATATATAAGTTACCAACTTTATACGCACCTAACTTAGCAACATTAATGCAAATAAAACAAATCCTCCATTTTAAACTACACTGGGTTGGCGCCAATGCAAAATGTAAATATAATTGTGCAAATAAGTGTTTCAGAAAATCAGGAAAACACACTTACTTCATATCCTCGTTATCTGCAATCTGTAATCGAGATTATATTTGAGATAATATCCGTTTTATTCACAGAGACTTTTCTCTGGTATCAGACGCTAACCGTTGCTCCCCTCCCCCACCGATCACGTGCTCATCTTCTAAAGTTGCCAAATATGTTCAATTCATATCCAATTAAATAATCAGCGAACGCAAGTATTTTATATTTAACTATTTACAAGTTTAACATTTACAGGATTTTACACCAGGAAAGAAAAAAAAACGATGCAAATCCTTCACAAACACACTCATACACGCTTAACTTTCAGGAGAAATTTGTAAAAATTGCATTCATGCTAGTTCACCGTCTTGGCAAGATTTGTCAAAGGTAAATTAAAATATTGTGCCCACATTAAAAAAACGCTGCAGTTTAAGATAAAAAATGTATTCATACTTTGATCTGCTTACCTGTAAATGAGCCTCAACTTGAGATGAAATCCATAAAACTTTGACTGAAACCATGCTCCTCCATGCGTCAGCTAGCCTTTGGTTCCCCCTCTCCCACCGATCACGTGTGCATTTACGGTAAGACACCGTAATTTTAGAAAACAGTTCAGTACTGTATATTTACGCTGTTAATATGCTGTAAATTTACAGAAATTTTTTACAGTGCATGTCTGATGAATGCTCATATTAGTTTTTACATTTTTATATGTATTTTTACATCACCTATTAATTCACAGTCTGCACAACAGTAGTGTTTTCAATTTATTTAATACAAAAATGCAATAACCACATTCTGCAAATGCATGAAGCATTTTCTCACTCAAATTAAACTAAAAGTAAAATCGGGTGCGCTACTGAGCAAGTTTACTACATCAGAAAAGCCACACATACTGTATGGTGCTGGTTATTGTCACAATGTTTTAATTTACAAATCATGCACCATGATAACTGCTTTTGAGCTCATAACAAAGTACTGTGCAAGGAACTATGAAAATAGTAAGTATTTTTACATCTCTATTCTGACCCCTGGCCCTATTATCATAATTTTTGAGAAAAGGAATCTAAGTTGTTGGTGTTTTACTGCCACTAGTGTTCATTTCACCTGGAAACCGCAGTGGATTGTACTTATAGGTATGTTTCAGAAACCTAGAAAAAAACAGAACTAGAAACACTGAGCATATGCTGCAAGTCTTTACACTAGCTACTAATCACCTTTTGAAGGTATTTTCATTCAGAATTACTATAGTCTAGATGGAAATAGGGGTCCACGCGCACCCCCCGCCAACTGCAAAAGCCCCAAAATTCAAAAATGCTCAGTCAACTTTTTGGCCCTTTTTGGATTTTTTCTGTAGTTCTTTATTTATTTATTTAAATTTAAGTTAATTTGCTTTGTTTTGTTTACTTCAAAAGTAAAACTATTTTAAATATCTTCAGGTTCAGGATAGGTGAAGTAAAAGGTTAAAATAAATCATATTTCAGGCTGTTAAGTATAATAAAAACGCTGTCAAACTAACATTTTTTGCTCTTTTTGACCACAGATGGTCAAGATGTTATAAAACATGACAAATAACAATTTCTGGGGTCAGAATTTGTTTTTACATCAAAAGTTATGCCACTTTATATCATATTTGGATTTTTCGGGTTAAAAATTAAGCATTTTGGACATTATTTCAGCTTGGTAGCCAATCCAATCTTAAAATAGACACTTGAATGATAAAGAAATAATATGTTGTGGAAAAAAATCACCCTATGCGCTTGAGAAAACGAAAAAAATAGTTTATCCTTTACACATCTTTGGCCGTTCTTTGCTATTTTTGTCCAAAAATAAGATCAATATGTTGTCAAATGTCAAAAATAACCATTCCATTAAATTCCTGGGGTCAGAATTGTATGGGAAAATGTGTTCATTTGTCTCTGTATGTTGTTTACTTCTAATGTTATGCCACTTTCTATATCACTTTTAGATTTTCGGGTTCAGGTCGGGTGCAGCAAAGGGTTAAAAAAGAACCCTTTGGGAGATTATTTCAGCTTGGCACCTGGCAGATTATGAAAATAGACACTTTAAGGATTTAAAAAAATCAAGTGGCATAAAAAAAGCCGGGGGGTGCGCGTGGACCCCTATTTCCGTCTAGACTACTAATGGTTTTTAGAATATTGCATATTCTTAATGAATATACTCCAAAGAGAACTTTCAAAAGATTAAAATCCAGTAATTTAGTATCACAATACTAAGGGTATTTATCTTTTACTTTACAAGGTATTTTGAATAGTCATTGTGTATGAGACGTGCTATACCTTATGTAACAATGGCTGAAAGAGAAAGTATTGACTGGAAGAACCTGTAATTTGGTCAGACAATACAAGAATGTACCGTTTAATTCCACGACGAAAGGCTCTGTGCTAGATGCAGAAAGAGATCAAGTGAGGGGGAAAATGCCAGCATTTGTGCAGCTGATAGTTGATTACGAGACATTTATGAAGAGAAAAAGTGCACTTAGTCTTGAGAAAAAGCATGTAAACCACTGAAAAAATTCTAATGAAAAATAGACAAAAGTTATCAAACAGATTCACATTCATTGTACTTGATTACACAAGTACAAGATTTCTGGAGACCTCATAATTATGTTGACACTTGACCTTAAACTGTGGAAATTTCACTTTTAACATCTCATTTGATCTTCAGATTTATTTGAAATAATATGAAATGGTAATGTACAACAAGCACAAAAATGGCTCTCAATGTCAAAATATCATACAACGTCGACAAAGCCGAGCAGATCAAGCACATGACATCGCTCCATAAATAGTGCCAGGACATGAATATTAATTAGGTAACATACCTGGACCAATCAGCACAAATTCAGTCCTGCTATATAATGATATCACATCCTGCCCACAGGAGAACCAATGCAACGTTTATTCATTGTCTGAAGTAAATGTAAGCAATATTCTGAATATGTTTTATTGTCCACAGGTGAAAATCTGATTTGATCAGTCGGATAGCACCAAAGAACTGGGCAACAGTAATGGTGAGAAGAAAGAAAGAAAGAAAGAAAGAAAGAAAGAAAGAAAGAAAGAAAGAAAGAAAGAAAGAAAGAAACCCAAGCGTGTCACTTCTCTCTTTAATCTGAAAACATAAATCTTTTAGTTGTTTATTCGTCTGCCATATTAAATGGATTTATTGTGTGACACATTTCCTCTCTACATCTGAGCAAAACACTGAATGCATCCCTGCAGGTAATCTCAGATCTCAGCTGGCTCTTTTCTGAATGAGAGCAGTAATAATGAGGATTAAAGACTCAGGCATGTTTGCTGGTGTCAAAGCTCGTTTGAGAGTCAGCGGGCCAAGATAATAACATGTTCTGTTGTGTGAAATGTTTTATTTTATTTTTTATATATATATTAAAATTCTGTGCGAGTATAAAACGGGGAGAAAGAGAGATTATTTCATTTGCACTGCTAGGGGGAGCTGTAGACTTTTCACTGGAGTCTATCCACTTTATGCCTCGACTCCGGGTTGCCAGATTGGCGTAGTGAATGCAATCCTCGCTTGACTTTGTTCTAGAGGAGGAAACATGACATTTATATAAGTGCTGCTGTTTAGGTAACTTTAGGGTTTAAAGTGAAACTGGACATGATGGTCATATTTGGTATCTTTTATCAATCATGAGCATGTATTAAATGTTCAATTTGTAGACAACTGAAAACTGCTGATAATTCGTCTCTTAATGCATAAATTGTCTTTAGGTATTTTACTAACATAAAAAAGCCGCTGCTGTCTTAAATTAATCAGTAATAACCTTCTCTAAATTATTTACAGGTGTCTATATAGACGATTAGGCTTTTCAGTTTTTCTGCAAGCCTATATTTTATTCTTAGATTCCTTATTGAGTAGCCTGACGATTCCAAACTACAAATTTAGACACGTTTTTAAGGCACTAAACTAACATGTATTATAGCTCTGGTACTATTAAAAAGAGAGAAACTTTGTGCGCTGTTTCCGACGCGTCTCGTGTGCCGCTTTGCGAGTATATCTGGCAACCCTCTTTCAGCCCGCAGTTCTCTCTGTGTGTGCGCGAGCTCGGACTGTGACCGCGCGCAGATCGGCGCATTACACCGGAGCTGCACCTGGACTTCACCAGCGCGCTGCTTTCACCTACAGCTGGAGAACTCTGGATGTACAGTCTTATTAACCGCTGCTCGACATCTGATTTGTTTGGGACAAGGGCGATATGGGGACACGGCGTGCCGAGGTGGCACTCAGACTGGTGATGGGGATCCAAACAAGGAGCCTTTTTATTCATTTTCAGAAGCTCCTGTGAAAAGCAATCGGATATCAGGACACTGATGAACCCGAGAACGTCGCTTTGGACTTCATTTTACAGGATAGAAGGGCTGAAGGTCTCTGCGTTGGACTAACAGAGTATTGTCATTTATTTTTGCGCGCAAGGACGATTTCCATCGCATAAAAGAGACTGATTGTGTCCGGAGACGCGTGTGCGGACTGTGCGCGCGGTGCGCAAAAAGACCCTCCATCACCAAGCAGCTCCGCGGAGACGCGGGTAAGTTCAGCCAGATTTCAGTGCGCTTTCCTTTAGTGTTTCCTTCAAACCGAATTCACGCAGATGCCGCTGTCCTGATGTTTTATATGCGTGCGTGTTTCCAAGTCCTTGTCCAGTCTTTGATGCAATTTGTAATGCGTGGTTTCTGTTCAAAAGGTTGGTTAGCCGACATATCTGTTAATTTCCCGTTAAAGATCACGTGGAGAGCTTTGGAGTGGTTAAAGACAGAAGTTGTACCGCAATGCTTCATTATATATGTGCATATGGCTCCGTTGCGCTCACCTTTTATAAATAACACTTCTTTAACGTTCTACTTTACATTGGTACACGTTTTTGTTTTATTCATAACAAAGATTCCAATTAACTTCCTTAGGAACTCTCTGGATTAAGACGTATGTCATTAAATCCGGACGGTTTTCTTCTGAAGCGCGCGCAGCTGCGCAAAGGCGAACCGCGCAAACTGACGCAGTCTGTGGAGAAAATGTGACTGAACTCTTTTGGTTGTGATCCGCGGGTTCATCGCGCTATCAGTTTCAGGAGATTTGCTGTTGTCGGGAGGAAACTGCAGAAATGTCCACACTTCAGGCGGAATGGAGCTGGCCTTTTCCAGGAGCCTCTGAAGGGACATTAGGAGCGCTCTGTTAGTCTCGGCTGAATGCGTGCTTTCCTTGGAGAGCTACTGCTTGACATTCTCCAGGAAGAAGAGCGGGACTGAATGGGCCGATGTGTTCTGCATTGATGCCTGAAGCGTTCGTCTAGAATAACATGTTCGTCAGAAAATAGAGTTGCCAGGCAGGGAAAGAAGACATGCTCTCGGCTTGAATCTAAAGCAATAGAATCGATAGTATTTAGCTTAATAAAAAAATGAATAAATAAACAGAACAATGGTGCAGACGTAGATATAGTTAAATTAGCATATTTTTAAAATATGATAACAGTAACTGTAAAGTTTTATTAATCGTTCAGGTTCTACAAGGATAAAGTCCACATAACCGATAAACGATAATGACACAGAGGAACGATATGATCGGAGTCAATTTTAGATACCCCCCCCCCCCAGTTGATGAAACTTTTAGGACCCGCCCCCAGTTGATTAACAATAAAACATTGACAGCCAATCAAAATCCATCCTGCTTTAAAGAGCTCCAGCATTATTATCAATGTAGCTTATTATTTTAACCCGAACATTATCTTGTGTGGATGCTAGTTTTAATTTGGAATATATCACAGTAATAATGCATTTTATTTGTCATAATAATAATGCGTTTTATTTATTTTCAACCCAAAGTGGTACAACAAGACATAATAGTTTACGACAATAACAAATGAAAACAAATTCAATCATAATAAGCCTCTTTAAAAAGATGAGTCTCTAAAGATTTCCTAAAACGGGCCGAGGTTGGAGAATCTCTGAATCCTGATGTTAGAGCAGAAACAGAAAAAAGCTCTGGCACCCATAGAGTTTATTCATATACAGGCTGCTGGCTGCAGAGGGATATTTATCTTTAAAGTATGATAACGATGCATTTTTAATAGGGCCGGGACTCGATTAAAAAAATAATCTAATTAATTAGAGGCTTTGTAATTAATTAATCGAAATTAATCGCATTTTAATCGCAGATAAATATTTGACCTGAGAACAGTGAGAAGTAATTTTTTTTCACATGGATTTATAGTATACCATTGAATAATGAATGAATACATAAGCTTAAGCAACAAAATACTGTTTATTTTTGTTCAACCAAGTCTAGCAGACCAGTGCAATGTTTGCCATGAAGTGTAGCAATAGCATATTTAGAAACAATTTAGAAATAGTACATTTCAGAACATCAGGAAGCTTATAGGTGCTGGAACCTTCTGTAAAGTGTTTTTTTAAGTAAAACACAATATACTGTCAATTACATTCAGAACATTAGAAACCCTGACTATTAGAAAACATCTCTCTGTTGCTTCAGAGGCCATAACATACTAAGTCCAACTCTCAACTACCTTGGCCAAAACAATAAAGAGTTCATCATTAACTGTTGCACCAACAAAATAATACATAGTTCAACATAAAGTGTAAAGTCCACGCTAGCTGCTATATGTTTTGCGTTTAGGTGATACTTGAGGCTCAATGTGCTGCGGTGATAAGCGAACGCTAGTTGGTGCTCCAGTATAATCGGTCCGCCGAAACTCATCCAGTGAGAAACATTCCGCGGTGCAAAAATAAGTTATTAAAAATGCGGGAATTTTTTTCCTGTAATTAATTAATCTTAGTTAACGCGTTATTTTTTGTGTAATTAATTAATCTCAATTAACGCGTTAAAGTCCCGGCCCTAATTTTTAATAACAATTCTACTTCTATGAGAACAATGAAGTCCACAACCATCACAACAGAGGATGACATGGAATTACTTTCAAGAACAGTTTTTTTTTTTTAGCTGATGAACGATTAAGCATTGACAGCCAATCAGAATCCATGCATCCTGCTTTAAAGAGCTTAAGCTAAAGCAGCTGATGGAATAATGGCAGTGTGTGGTTATCATTATAGTTATTGTTCTATGATGTTGTCATCTAGCGAAGTAAACATGTATTTGTGTGCTAACAGAGCCGAATCTCTGAAGAGACACCATGTAATGCTTTACTCACAAGCTAACCTGTCCTCGTGGATTTGTCTCTAAGTCGTCTCTAATGCCTGTGTGGGAGCGCGTGTTTGTTTTAGTGTTGACCTCATCTCTGCGGTGAGCACAAGTCTGCTCTAGTGTTTGCTGTTTATGGCTCTCAAGCAGCATTAGTCATTTAAATACCACCAGAAGTTCTTTACAAAGCTGGAAACACAGTTTTCTCATTAAGTCTGAGAAACGGAGCGCGGCCGGTCAACACACCGACTGGATTCACCCGATACGGGCTGAGGGCTTTGGGAAATGCACTTCCTGTGCTCGGTGTAAATGTGATTAGTTCAGTCACCCTGTTCATGTCTGCCTCAACTCGCTGATGAACCCCCGCTCCAAACCTTCCACTTCATTTTTCCTGCATTCCCGGCAGCTCCTCAGAGGCTTGATTGATTACAGACGATCCTTTGACCCCGACTGGTCTCAAATTAAATCAACCAAACACATTAATCAATATCTATTGGGTCAAGGGGTTGAATTGCAACGTGTGATCTGCCATTATTTGTGACCTACAGCTGGGCGATATATCAAATATTCATGATTTATTCACCATGAAATTGCTGGCGATATAAAATTAAATAACTTCATGAATAGTGTGATCCTTATATATGCGGTAATTGCATTTATGAAAATCTGTAAAACATCAGGGACAAAATTGCATTAGAGATAATATATCAATTGATCACTGAATTGTATGATTGTCACTAATATATATATATAGTTTTGAAAATTCACAATAATAACAGCATGATTAGCATTTAAAATGCAAAAATAAAAATAAAAAATGCATTTATCAAGATTAATAAATGCTTTAGTTGTATTGTGTTGGGAACTTATTTAAAACTCATACTGTATATAAAAACACAGTGATAATAATGCATCATAAGTGTGAGAGAGATTGCCGAGAGAAAACTCAGCAATATCAAAAATATATTTTGAAACCTATTTTAGCAAATTTTTTGGCCACATTTTGTGTATTTATAAATATATTTAAAAATAAATAAATAATGATAATAATAATAATAATAATAATATATATATATATATATATATATATATATATATATATATATGTGTGTGTGTATATATATATATATATATATATATATATATATATATATATATATATATATATTATTTATTTATTTTTTTTTTTTTTATACGTTAAAAAATATACAAAATGTGGCCAAAAAATTTGCTAAAATATATTTATATGAACATATTTTCTACCAATATATGTATCTTTAAAAATATACTTTATTTAATATAGGGCATTCCATTCACATTTGTATTTAGCCAATTTTTAGGCAATTGAAAGATTGCACCTGAAATATATTTTCCTCTGAAAAAAAATAGAAATATAATGAATATGTTGTTCAGCTCTAGTTTGGATGTGTCACACTGTGACCGAAATCCCAGACATGATGCAATCTTCATTTTCTGTGTGTCTGTGGCTATATGTGTACGTCTGAGCTTGTGCAGGTGTGGGTTGAGATGTTGAAAGCGGTTTATTATAGTGATCCGATAGCTTTGTTCGATTGTCACTTCAGATGCAATGGGAGTCGAGGGTTTCCTTTGTAAGAGCTATCTGCTATTTACTCCTCTGAAGAGCAGGTGAGATATTGCTTTTCTCATTTTGTCTTCCTGTCAGCTGTTGCCCTAAAAATGCTCACAACAGCTCACTTTTTCTCGCGGTATATGTTGTGATTTTCTGCCAGATTTCTCCGAGCATCTGAAATGAATTTGTGCGTCAGGACCCCTCAGGGACTTCGCCTTCCCACTGGCCGCAGTGTGTTTTGTGCTCTAATGAAGGGAATTTATAACCGAGCGGTTAATTCACAGCCTGGGCGACTCAGAGGCCTACCATTCAATGAAGCAGTATTGACTGTTTCCATATGAAGCGATCTCATTGGCCGGTAATGTGCCGCTGCTTCTGTTTCTGACTGCTTCGCTTTTCTTTTTCAGATATGTTTAAAATAGGCTGAATGAAAATGTGACATTTCACCAAAAACGTATGTATACATACAATTCACTGCATTTTCCAGTTTAAATGAACCATAGAGGCAGTAAAGCACCGACAATTTTAAAATTATGATTGTCAGTTAACTCTTTCCCCGCCATTGATGCCATTTTCCAGATTTCCGTGTTTTCACCGGTGTACAGTAGGAAGCATTATTACGCTTTCAATGCAAAAGTAGGGATGCACGATAAATATCACAATATCATGTTGCGCAAAACATGTTCAAAATATGATCGTGGTTTTCCGCAGCTCGTCAAGTTTTACAGAAACCTAGGCAGAATGAGATATTTCCAAAACCTTGGTTGAATATTCTACTACTATTCCTTTAAATCTTAATCTAGTTTAACCAAATTTTATTTGCATCAGCCCAAACCTTACAAAATTACTAAATTGATTTGATTTTCCCAACTATTGCTCCATTTGATATTATCGAGAGTAAAACAAAACTCGCAATACCCAGGTAAAGCAAACCTTGGTAGATGCCATTGTTCTCATTGTAATTCCCATCTCTTTATAACCTGGGGTGCGTTTCCCAAAACCATTGTTGCTAACTAAGTTAGCAACTTTGTTGGTTGCAATGCAGTTTCCCATTGCCAACCAACTAAGTTCCTAACAGGTTAGCAACTATTGTTTTGGGAAACACCCCAGGTTGTTTAAATTTCAGGCCAAGACTTGACCTACCGAACCAAGAGGCTGGAGGATGGGTATCCCACTCGTTCTTCCTCAACACAGATACAGTTGAATGAGAAAGTCTTTATCTCTTTTAAATAATGGCTCTGCATTGCGGCGATGTGAACTGCGGCGCGAGGGCCATCATTTGCGAGGGTGTTTGCGCAGGTCTAGGAACAGTACGATAAGATGCCGTCTGTATTCAGATCAAGGTCACCGCGCTGTGCTGAGACTCCCTTTTCCACCGAATGATACACAGAGACGGCTTGTGTTTCTCCAGGCTGTGGATTCTGAGAGAACTTAGTGTGAAAAGATTTGGTTTGTTGATCATGTATCGTTGCTATCACTTTGGCTAAGACTAAATTGTTGAGACTAAAAGATGATAATATCATGTTTCTGCCTTTCATAAGAGGATATTATTGTTGAACAAATATAGCCATGTAAAACGTCCAGATTTCTCATAAATGCATTAAGCAAAGACTTGCGTGTGATAATCTGTTCCGGGATCAGTAGCTCACAGGGTATATGTTTTTAAAAATACATTAGTGCAATTCATAAACACAGTATGATAAATGTTTTTCATTTATAAATTAAAATCCATTTTTAGATAACTTTAAAGATGTAAGGGTGATACACCTGTCCTGATATCACTGATGAAAAGAAGGACAAAAAGATAAGGAAACTCCATGTAGTTGGACATAATATTTGATTATTATTCATTAGAAAATGAAGCAGTTTTATGGAAATTTAATGGAACTTTTGTGAATATCATATGCATGGTATTTGTAAAAAATATTTTTACTTAAAAATATTAATAAAAAAAAATTAAACACTTGCATGTATTGAAGTCGAGAGGAAAAAGTGTTATTGCTTTTTACTTTTTTTATTTTTTATTTCTGTACAGTGTTTTTTTTGTGTGATTTTGGGCCACTATGTGATCTATGTGATCATGTGACCTCTAATTTAAAGATGGCTTCTACACTTGCTACTGTGTTAGGCTTTGAGGAAATCATTTTTATCCCCCATTTAGTTTTATTTATTTATTTATTTACACTTCTTTTATTCTGGATCACTGTGGCAATTTTTAAAGATGCTTCATGGTTACACCACATGACATTTTAGAGTTTTTACATGTAATCTTTTCTTGAAAATCGAATGCAGGTTTTTCTAAAACGTTCTCATCACTTTATTTGTTGTTGAAAAGTTGTAAAAGTTCTTGGGTACTGCTTTCTTCCGCACTTTATGCCACCGGAAGCACAATTCACTGGGTTCACGAATGACAAGTGTGACATGTTGCTTAACCCGGGGTTAAAAAGCATTGAGTGTTAAAAGGCTGTGAAATTGTAGCTCGTAGCCGTGCTGCAGCTGTTGTGTGTGATGTTTCTGTGTCTGTTGTGGGTTTTTTGGACATGGTTAGCCGTTCAGTGTTTAGCATAACCATTTGTTAGCAAGGACAGCAGCTAAATGTCTCCTCATACATTTTGTTTAATTAACTAAATCAATCTCTCGCCCAAGCCAGAAATACAATTACTGCAGGGGGCGTTGCCAAAACACCTGCAGTCTCTCTCTGTGTGTGTGTGTGTGTGTGTGTGTCACTCTCTGTGTGTGTCCAAGTCTCCATTTGTCTACTAAAATTGCGCTTGTTTCCCAACAATTGTGTTTGAATACGGTTGAATAAGAACACCTGGGCGGCATTTATTTAATCAGAAATACAGTTATATTGTGAAATATTATTACAATGTAGAATAGCTGTTGTCTATGTGAATATATAGTTTAAAAGGGAATTGAAGCTGTATTTTCAGCATCATTACTTCAGTCTTCAGTGTCACATGATTCATCAGAAATCTAATTATATGAGTTTGATATAATTCTATTTAAATGTATAATTCTCTTCCAATTGTAATTTGCTGCTCAAAAAACATTTCTGATTATTATCAGTGTTGCCACTTCATCTGTGACATTACCATTCAAAATGTTGTGCTAAGTAAAAAATTATTCAACTGGAGAACATTCTATTCATCAAAGAATTCTGAAAAATAAAACACATCAGTTTCCACAAAAATATTGTGCAGCACAACTGTTTTCAGCATTGATAATAATAAGCAATAGTCAGTATATTGCAAAACCTCTGAAGATCATGTGACACTGAAGACTTGAGTCAAACGATTAATCACGATTAATCACGTCCAAAATAAAAGCTTTTGTTTACGTAATATATGTATGTTTGCTGGGTACATGTTTTATGTATATATGAATACACACACGCAGGCATATATTTCAGAAGAATATGTTATGTTCATAGATATATTTTTTTGAATATAAATTACATGAATATAAATAGACACTTGTACATGTAAATATTTTCAAAATATATACTGTATGTATGTGTATTTATATATGTTTAATATACACAGAACACACACATATATTATGCAAACAAAAACTTTTATTTTGGATGCGATTAATCGTTTTACAGCACTACTGAAAATTCAGCTTCGATTACAGAAATAAATTACGTTTTACGATGTATTCGCATGGAAAACAATAGGCCTACAATTGTACTAATGTACTAACAATTGTACTAATATTTCACAATATTACTGTTTTTGCCGTGGTGAGCAGAAGAGACTACTTTCATAAACGTATAAACATCCTAATAGTTTCAAACTCTTGACCTATAGTGTATGTTGTAATTTAGGTTAAGTAAGGGTGTGTGTGTGTGTGTGTGTTTGGCTCTTCACTAAGGATGAGTTTTTATGTCCATTCATGCTTAAACCAGTGCTGACAGAAACCACCTGCCTCTTCCAGCACAACAATTCATCTCTCTCTCTCTCTCTCTCTCTCTCTGTGCGCATGTGCTGACTGAGTGAGTGGGCGGAGCTTTGAGTGTGAGCTGGGTGTTTGGTGTGTGTCAGGTAATCTTTTTTCTATCTTTCTATTTCTTTATGTTATTGTATCATTTTTCGGGGTGATTAAAATTTAGTTTTTGTTTTTATCATTTATTTGGGAGGGTAAGGAGGTATAAAGAATACTCTAGGGCGTCTGCTCCCGGTTTTGTACTGGGAGCATGGCTGGCCCAGGTAGCGGAAGGTTTGATTTTTTGACGCGCCGTCATGGTGTAAAAATAGACTCAGCGGTTAGTATAGAAGACTGTAGCCTGGCTGTTGGAGAAGTGATTGGGCCTGAGAACATTCTGTCTGCTTCTCGCATGAACAGCGCTATTGTTGTGTTTGTGAAGACAATTGATTTAGCGAATCAGTTGGTAGAAATTGGAGTAGAGCTCAATGGTATTTTTACCCAAGTGCTCCCTCTTTCTACTCCTTCAAAAAAAGTGACTCTTTCTAATGTGCCGCCTTTTATTTCAAACGAAATTTTGACCAGAATGCTTTCTCGTTATGGTAAATTGGTTTCTCCTATAAAAATGATTCCAATTGGGTGCAAGTCACCACTTTTGAAGCATATTGTGTCATTTAGGCGTTATGTCTATATGGTCCTCCAAGACAATTTGGACGAATTAGATTTGTCTCTAAATTTTCGTCATGATGATTTTAACTATGTAATTTTCGCCACAACAAATACTATGAAATGTTTCGGCTGCGGTGGCACAGATCATCTCATCCGTGCGTGTCCAGTCAGATTGAATACGACTCCACCAGTCGATAGTGTTGAGCAAAATAGCGTTGTGCGTGATGAGGAAATGCAGAATGGTTCCGCTGTTTTGACTACTGATGCTGAGGTGCCTGGAACAAGTATGGCTCAGAAACCAGTAGCATACGTTGAAAAAGTACCAGAGTTTGGACTGATAGATAAGACTACTGCAGGGGAGAGTGCAGGTGCCGCTGATGCGGAGGAAGATGAAGTATCCGCGCCCGTGGCGAGGGATCTTCCAGCGGGGCAGGCGAATGAGTCACAAAACAGCGACGGCTCGGCCGCTGCAGTTGAGCAACTTTTAGCCAGTATAGAGGAGGATCGCTGTTCTGTGATTGATTCAGAAGATTGTACATTTAAAACGCCTCAAAAGAGAAGACTAAAACAATGTCATGATGTTGGCAAACAAGCGAAAAAAATGGATGATTGTGACTTGAGTCAGACTGATACAGAGAGTGAAAGCGATTTTTCTGAATGTAGTGTTTCATGCAGTTTGCCTCAGAGTGGATTTTCCAGCCGATCGTATAAGGTAGAAGATATAAAGTCTTTTCTCAAAGTGACAAAAAATGCGAGAAAAGTTCGGGTTGATGAATATTTCCCAGATGTAATGCAGTTTATTGAGAAAGCAAAGACTTTTAAGAGTGATGGAGGTTTTACTAATCAGGAAGTGTATCGTCTGAAAAAAATTCTTGCAAAACTTAATTCGCAACCTGGACTCATTGTTAGTAATGAAAATGCGTAAATATCATCTTTCTCTGTGTGTTGTTTTTTGGTTGTTCCTGCTATGGTTCTTTCTCTATATATTTATGGGAGAATTTTGTGTTTCTTCTCTAAATATAAATGGGGCAAGAGATATAAGAAAAAGATTTCAATTATTTGAGATAATAAAACAAAAGAAAATTGATGTTTTGTTTGCTCAAGAAACGCATACTGACGTATTAAATTCTTCTGATTGGGCAAGAGAATTTGATGGTTTATCTGTATTAAGTCATTTGACCACAACCAGTGGTGGAGTTGCCATTTTATTCTCCAAGAACTTTATTCCCTGTTCTTATCAGGTAGATGAAATTATAAAAGGTAGACTTTTAAAAGTTATAGCTTCCTTTGAAAATCGTTCTTTTGTTTTTATTTGTGTGTATGTCCCAAATAATGCATTGGAAAGAATGATTTTTTTAGAGACACTGAGTGATGTTTTATGTCATTGCAATTCTGAGGATTTATTATTTCTAGGAGGGGATTTTAATTGCACAGAGCACATTTTAGATAGAAATCATGTTGAACCGCATATGCTTTCACGAAAGCGGCTCATTCAGTTATTGAAATCACATGAGATTGTTGATGTTTGGAGAAATTTTCATGGTAATCAGAGGCAATACACATGGACTCATGCTTACGATAATTTAATTTCTTTAGCAAGGTTGGATAGGTTTTATGGTTTCAAACACCAGCTTAATTTTTTCAGAAGCTGTTCAATTGTTCCAGTAAGCTTTTCTGATCATAGCTTGATACAGTGTGTTGTGTCTTTGAGCTCCATTAAGCCAAAAAGTGCTTACTGGCACTTTAATAATAATTTATTATGTGACAATCATTTTAAAGATATTTTTAAAGAATTCTGGATTTCTTTTAGAACTACAAAATCTTCTTTCAAGTCCTTACAGCAGTGGTGGGACATTGCAAAAGTTCAGATTAAGCAGTTGTGCCAACAATATACTTGCAATTTCACGAGAGACATAACCAGTTCAATGAAAATATTAGAGAATGAATTAATGGAACTTCAGGGGGGTGTTGATACAGGAAATTTGACTCATTTTGAAATTTTTAATAAAAAGAAAAATTCTTTAGCTGAACTTCTAGACACAGTAACACAAGGAGCTCTGGTCAGATCACGTTTCCAAAACGTAGAATTGATGGATGCACCCTCAAAATTTTTCTTTAATTTGGAGAAAAAAAATGGACAGAGAAGGTTTATTCATGCCTTACGCTCTGAAACTGGAGTCTTGCTGTCAGATCCTTCTGATATTCGAAGAAGAGCAATTTGTTTTTATAAAGAACTGTACAAAAGTGAACTCACACATGAACAAACTGATGGTAATGACTTTCTTAATAATTTACCTCAGCTATCCGAAGAAGCTAATGCTGGGCTCAGTAAAGCTTTAAGTTTGGAGGAGTTGGAAAGAGCTCTCCAAAGTATGGAGTGTGGCAAAGCGCCTGGAGTAGATGGACTACCAGTCGACTTCTACAAGTCCTTCTGGTCGGAGGTGGGTCCAGATTTGTTGGAGGTGCTTGGGGAAAGCTTAGCCAATGGGCGGCTACCCATAAGTTGCCGTAGAGCGGTTCTCACTCTGTTACCAAAGAAGGGAGATTTAAATGATATTAAAAACTGGAGACCTGTGAGTTTGCTGTGCAGTGATTATAAATTGCTCTCAAAAGTTTTGGCTAATAGATTGGGTGATGTTTTGGAACAAGTTATCCATCCTGACCAGACATATTGTGTGCCTGGTAGACGAATTTCTGATAACATTTCTTTTATTAGAGATGTTTTGGATTTAGGTAGGAGTCTCAATTTAGATTTTGGACTAGTGTCAATAGATCAAGAAAAGGCTTTCGACCGAGTTGAGCATAATTATTTATGGAATGTTTTAGCAGCTTTTGGTTTTAAACCTGAATTTGTTTCTATGATAAAGGTTTTGTACTGTGAAGTTGAAAGTATATTGAAAGTTAATGGTGACTTATGTGCTCCTTTTAAAGTTTTTAGAGGTGTTAGACAAGGGTGTGCCTTGTCTGGTATGCTCTATGCTTTGTCAATAGAGCCTCTTTTAAACAAGTTAAGGACAGATTTGCATGGAGTGTATATTTCAAATTGTTTAAATGTACTTAAATTATCAGCATATGCTGATGATGTTGTTATTTTGATTAATTGTCAGAAAGATGTCGATTTGTTGAAAGTTGTTAAAAAGTGTTCTTCTGCAAAGGTAAATTGGTTAAAAAGTGAAGCGATACTGGTTGGGAGATGGTTAAGGGGAGAACCAAACCTCCCAGATGGTTTAACCTGGACTAAGGAAGGGTTTAAATACCTTGGAGTGTTTTTAGGAAGTGAAATAATGGTACAAAAAAACTTTGAAGGAGTTGTTGAAAAAATAAAAGGTCGCCTCAACAAATGGAAATATTTGCTTCCAAAAATGTCATATAGAGGACGCACATTGATTATTAATAACTTGGTGGCATCTTCTCTCTGGCATCGCTTAATTTGTGTTGATCCTCCACCTGATCTTTTGTTAAAAATTCAGTCAATTTTAATAGATTTTTTTTGGGATAAGCTGCACTGGGTTACAAAAGCTGTTTTGTATTTGCCAAAAGAAGAAGGAGGGCATGGACTCATACATTTACAGAGCAGAACAGCAGCTTTCAGACTCCAGTTTGCACAGAGACTTTTAACTGGACCAGTGGACTCAAGCTGGAAATCCATAGCTTTTGCAGTTCTTCAGAAGTTTGAAGGATTAGGCCTGGACAAAGCTTTGTTCTGGTTTAATCATAAAAAGATGAACTTGTCCAAGTTACCCATTTTTTATCGTAATTTTTTTAAAGTTTGGTCATTGTTTATAGTGCAAAGACTGAGTAATACAGATTCCTTGCACTGGTTGTTACAAGAACCCTTGATTCATGGTTCTCGTTTGGACATATCAAGTAAAGGACCTTTCCCAGCACTTGAAGGAATTTTACTCCGTTCTGGTGTGATAACCCTTGGACATCTAGTACAGCTCGCAGGAACAAACTTTAAGAATGTTAATTTGGTAGGTGAACATCTGGGCATTCGATCCACACGTGTGGTGACTAAACTCCTTGAAAAGTGGAGATCTGCTCTTACAACAGAAGAATGTAAACTGCTGGAGGATTACTCTGAGGGACTGATTATTCCGGATCGCAGGGATCCGTTTCCTAATTTGCTGCTATCACCTAATTTAGAAGAATGCAAAGGTGTTTTTTTGTATTCTGAAAATGTGTCATTAATGGGTTCAGAGCCGGCCTCTGGAAAAGCCTTGTATAAAAGTTGTATCAAGTCTTTGAATAAAAGGTTTTTAGATAATAAAGTAGATACACCCTGGCGTACCATCCTACAGATGGGAGAAGGCACAAAACCAGAATGGAGAGCTCTGTACAAGTCACCATTAACTAAGAAAATTGGCGATTTACAGTGGAGAATATTACATGGGGCAGTCGCAGTTAATGCTTTTATTTCAGTTTTAAACCCTGGTGTTAGTCATGGTTGTCCTTTTTGTTTGATGAGAGAGACTGTGTTCCATGCATTTATGCAATGTTTAAGACTGAAGTCATTGTTTATTGTTTTACAGAATTTATTTGTTTGTTTTGGTGAATCCTTTTCTGTTGGAGTTTTTATTTGTGGTTTCAAGTATGTTAGGAGACACCGTTTTCGGTGTCAACTTCTGAATTTTTTGTTAGGCCAAGCTAAAATGGCTATATATAATACTAGGAAAAATAAGATTGAACGAGACACAAGTTATAATTTAGAGGCAGTGTTTTTTAATTCAGTGAAATCTAGAATTTTAATTGATTTTCAATATTTTAAAACTATGAATGACCTTGTTTCTTTTGATCAGATTTGGTGCAATAAGGGGGCTTTGTGTGAAATTATTGATGATAATCTTCATTTTTCATCCCTCTTAAGATAATTGTGTCTTGTCTGTTCTGATTTTTTTTTTTACAGTGTGTTGAATGACTGGACAATGTTTTTGTAATAAATGGATTTTGAATCTCTCTCTCTCTCTCTCTCTCTCTCTCTCTCATTCTCTGTCTCTCTCTCTTTCTCTCTCTCTCTCTCTATGCGCAGTGTCAGATTTGAGCCCTGTGGGGTTTTGTGCGTCTGTTAGGTGACATTGGTCAGTCCGTAGGGGCCGGTGTGTGTGTGTGTGTGTGTGTCGCTGCAGTAGATCTGTTTTCCTGCTTCATTCACAGCCGGAGAGGAGAGAAACACAGATGTTGGGAAACAGAGATGTGTCTGATTGGCTGGATTGAGATGCTGACAGACAGCGTTTTTAAGTTAGACAAGGATTTGTATTGAACGGGGATATAGAAAATAAATACATCAGATAAATAAAACTGATAGAGATACAGTAACACATTTTAGCCCACCTTTGTTTGCAGTTCAACCCTGATAATTGTTCTTGCTCAGCCCATTACTCCTTACAATGAAAATAATGTAAGTGGTTAAAGTTTATGAAATACAATGATGTGTTTTGACATAATACAATTTAAATGATACAAACAATATATTACAGTGGTGTACATATATAGTTTAAAAGCTTGTCTACTCAATTTAATGATGACATCTGTTACGAAAGCAGCTGTGGTCAGTTTGGAGAGGATTGACTTTAAGGCTCTTGACGCGCTCCAAACACACTGGCAGTTCACCAGTAATATTTCTTTCAAAATGAGAAGTATGTTTTATGATTTGAATGGCTCTGTGGGAATCGGGTCTGTACGTCATAATGAATGTTTTCAGGGCGGCTGCGGCTGCGGCTGCATTATTCACATGAGATCAGGACGGAGATTTCAGAGGCCTTTTATTCGGGTTTGAGTGAAGCATCGAAGACATCAACAGTTTCTCTCTGCACGCAACGCTGAGTGCTGAATAAACCCTGAGAAAGAAAGAGTTACAGTTTGAGCCTTGAAGAGCTTCAGACAAAACAAGAAAACTCGAAGAAGAGAAGAGAAGAGCTGTCTGTGACTCATTCGTTTCTGATTTCCTCTGAATGGAGGGATGAGGGCGAGGAATGGGGGGCGTGGCCTGTTGATGTTATAGCCACGCCCCCTATAATGTGATTGTCCCAAAAATCCCAAAAATCTCCCAATCAGAGGCGGGAACTTCAGTAAAACAAGATACAACTTCAGGTTTAAACAGAAAAATATTGTTAGTATAATAACAACACCAACAAAATAGTAATTATTATTGTTGTTGTTGTTGTTACTGTTTTATTATTATTATTATTATTAATAACAATTATAAATTAAAAAAAGTTTTTTGTTGATATCGTTATCATTATTATAATAATAATATGAAGTATTTTAACATTTATTATTATTATTTAATATAATTTAATTATAATGAAGTAGTTATAGTACTGTATCATTTATTAATCATTTTTTATATATTAATTTATTATTATTATTATTATTATTATTACATATCATTATTAGTAATTTATCAAATAAATTATGATCAAATGATGTATGAGCTGTTATATTATTTATTTAATAATGATAAAAATTAAATAGATAATGATTGTATGCAATTCATTAATATAAAATAGGTAATTTATAAAATATATTTTATTATACTGTAATTATTATTATTAGTAGTAATAATATTAACAATACTGACAATGCTTATCATGTGAAATTCATTATTATTATTGTCATTATGTAATACTAATGACAAATACACATTAAAAAAAATAATACTGCCGTTACATAATAATAATAATAATAATAATAATAATAATAATAATAATAATAATAATAGTTATTTAATATTAATACTGGTGATGATTATATGTAATCTATTATTAACATTATTCAATCATACTAGTAATAATAGTTTATTATTGTTATTATTAGCATTATTATTATTATTATTGTAGATTATGCTTGATTCCACCCTTAAATGAATTCCCTTGTCTTCGGGCTTCTGTAACCTCTCCTTTGTTCCTGATCAGAAGTTATCTCTCATGCGTCTGTAATAAAGAGGATTATCAAATCACGAATCAAGCCGGCCCGCTGCCTGCTGGGATTCTTCATATGGAGGATTTACCCATAATCCCAGTGTTAAAGAGAAAGGCTTGATGTCCTGGCCGTGTTTGAGCTTTTGTGTGTGAAATCATGAAAACATGCAGGTCATGGCTGATCATGTGTGAGTCAAGGTCATTACTGCAGTTACGTCTGAAATCATGTGTTTATGCAGCTGATTTAATGAAGGCACACACTGAGATAAGAACAAATGATATTGTGATAAGTGCTTTATTGTACAAATGCCATCCTGGAGGGTCTTGTGATGCAAGTCCTGTTGGGAGGGATTCAGTGCAGCTGAGAAACTCAATGTTAAAGTCAGAAACATAACTCAGATAATAATAACTCAAACAAAAGAATCACTCTATGAACAATGAACACAAATAACAACATTTGAATCATTGAAATACAGTATGCACAATTTAAATGGCTTTAAAATGATTCATTATAATTCAGACTTTTTCTTATTTATTTATTTTTCTTTTCTAGTACTACTACTAGACTACTACTACTACTTTCTCAAAATGATTGAAACACAGTATGCAAAATAAAAATGACGTGCAAAATCATTCAATATAATTCACTACAGACTTCCTTATTATATGAATATTATTTATTATTATTATTTTGTACTATTACTACAATATATTATTATAATTACTCATTATTTATTATGTTTATTCTTTTTTTTTTCTTGGTTTGTTTTATTAACAGCGTATGTGTTTGCGGCCCGATGACAGAATTGCTATTTTTCAGCAGTGTTATATTTAGTATTGTCTGAAACTATTGTAGTTTTTATGTATATTTTAAATTAGTTTTTATTTTATATCGTAGTCAGCTCCACCCCTGATCTGGTGGGTTGGTGCACCATTATTGTGACCCTGGAGCACAAAAGCAGTCTGAAGTCTCTGGGGTATATTTGTAGCAATAGCCATAAATACACCGTATGGGTCAAAATTATCGATTTTTCCTTTATGCCAAAGATCAATAGGCTATTAAGTAAAGATCACGTTCCATGAAGATATTTTGTAAATTTCCTACTGTAAATATATCAAAACTTCATTTTTGATTAGTTAATATACTTTGCAAAAGACTTCTTCTGGCCAACTTTAAGGTGATTTTCTCAATTTTTATATTTTTTTGCCCCGTCAGATTCCTAGATTTTCAGATCTCGATTCAGTATCTCGACCAAATACTCGTTTGAAGCCTGTGTGATTTCTGCCGGGGTGTTCCTTCAGTTTTTCTGTGCATTCTGCATTGCTGTTTTCTGGACTTACAGAGGTTAGCTGTGGTAACGGGACGGTATGAGCAGGTCACAGCGCTCTGAGATCTTAATTTATGGTGCATTCAGAAAGCTTGTTCGGCCCTGAATACGTAATATAAGAGCACAGCCGCAGTGGAATACTGATGCACGTACACATGCGCTCAAACACACATGCGCGCACACACACACACACACAGCTCTCATCACGGTAATTGCTGGATTCCTTCTGTAAAGCAATGGCTTTAATATTAAAGCATTTCTCGTTCATGCATTGCAAGGTCATGTGACACAATCTTTAAAATGTATTTAAACATGTAACATAATGAACGTTAAGCTAAATGGTGCGCTATTATATGTATGTCGCGTATAAACGTGTTGAAAACAATCAGGGTTTTGTCTGTAATTTACATTTTTTGACTGAAAATTTGCATGCTTACTGCATTTTTGGCCATTTACAGTGAATATAACAAATCAATCTGGCCATTTTGAGTTTTTGTGATATTGTGTAATGTACTGCCTTCAATTCATCCTCAGCAGACGTCATACAGTACGTGGACCTTTGGTTTACTGTAGGTGGAAGGTACTCTTCTTGACTGAATCGGTAATGCCAAATATTATTTATGGCTAGAATAAAAAACATTCAATTTGATCATCTTCCAGTTTTGTAGGTGAATTTAATAAAACCCGCCGCTACAACAGACATGTGAGACCAAAAGGGAACAGTAATTTAAATGAACACCTCTGTTTTTTCTTGAGACTTCTGTGTGGAAACAGCACAAGACAGTTTCAGGTCATTCGGGTCACTCTTCTTGATAAGAGCGGCCCAGCAGGAAACATCATTACCTTTCTTGCCATTGAGTCTTTTTAAGATCTTATTAACATTTACTTATTTTAACAAAGCGTGCTTCTGTAAAGCATCTCCTGACTCACGCCTGCTGCTTCTAGAGGGCCCTCATGTGAGCCGAGCTCCTAATGAAGCCGGGATGAGATGGGATTTATTCCCGCTTGCTTTTTAATTTGGAGAAGGCTCTCCTCCTGCAGTAAAGAGTCGTATTGGTCTCTTGGTCTTTTGTGGTGGGATTTATTCCCCTTGCCTGGCTGTGTTTCTCTCAGGTTCCTCCCCCTGTGGGGTTTGTGGCTTTGGGCTCGATTGATTTCCATCCGATCAATAGCTTGAAGCTGGAATTAAAGAAAGAAGCACGAGTCACGTCCCGCCGATCCTGCCGCAGTCTCCGAGGAGGGCTGAGGTATCAGAATAAAACCCCTCGGAGGGGACGGAGGTGCATTTGAATACGATCCATCACCGGATTGATGCGGCCAATGATCTCCACAACACTAGCCAATAATCTACCGCACAAAATCCCTTCTGTCACCCTCCGGCCAATAACACTACCCGCTTGATCCCGCTCCCGTCATCCGGCCAATGAGGCGAAGATTGATGCGTGGCCCAGCGGAGCAGAGCGCTTTAAACGATGACACACATCTCTCTCACCTTGAACCTAATTGACTGTCTCAAAGCCGGAGTCGGGAAGTGCTGACGGGGAGGATCGCGCCTGTCAGAGAGCACAGGGCTCCTCCAGCACTCCACCGATGACGAGAGACGTCATTTCCACCTGAGGTCACACAGAGGCACACCACAAGGGTGGTCCAGGCTGGGTTAGAGTCCGGTGTAATTTTAGGATCATTGAGATACTAGTTTGTATTCATAGTTAGAGAGTTTTTTTTTTTTTTTTTTTTGAAAGATTCGGAAATGTTACTGTATTTTACTGTCATTTTACTGTAATCTGTAATTCATTTATTAATTATATATATATATATATATATATATATATATATATATATATATATATATATATATATATATATATATATATATATATAAATATATATATATATATACTGAGTCTTTATGCAGTTTAACTAGTAATGCCAAGGTTGTGGGTTTGATTCCCAGGGAACGTATTAACTGAAGAGAAAAAATAAAATAAACATTTTATAGAATTTAATGCAATTTAAGTCATTTAGTTTTGTATAAAAGTGGCAAAATGCCAAATGCTTAAATGCAAATAGACAATTATTATTTTTGTAGTGTGTGTGTCTAATGTGTTCGTGTGTGTAATAATAATAATAAAAAAAAAAAAAAAAAAAAAAAATATATATATATATATATATATATATATATATATATATATATATATATATATATATATATATATATATATATATAATGTATTCATAAATTCTGCTCCAAAATCAAATATTCTGGATGCACTTGCAAAAATATGCAAAAATACTTTTGTAATTAGATCATATAAAGTAATTTTGTAAGACTTTAATTTAACTCAAAAATTTTATGATTAAAGGCAATAAAATAACCAAACTTTTTTTGAAAGTAACCATTAGCTATTCATGAATTATCCATTACATCTCTCTCTCTCTCTCTCTCTCTCTCTCTCTCTCTCTCTCACACACACACACACACACACATCAATAAACACATACAGCCCTAGTTTTTAAGGTTTTAGTCTTATGTATAATATAATATCCCTGGCCTGGACGTCTCGTAACAGTCGGCTGAACTCTGAGAACAGGTCCTGCTGTCCAGAGCTCCATTTGTCTTCACGAGTTTAGTTGTCAAAGATATAATGCTCGTAAATTCCCTGCGTACCCCAACGTGTTAGATGAGAGACACGAAATAAAGCCATCACTCACGTGGCCGAGTGAAATCACGCTGGAGAGAAGCTGTCATAGTGGGCCTGAGTGCAGACATCACTGGAGCTGTCTGGTTACCGTGCCGTGTGTCACGGTACCGTGGCGGCGGGGTCAGATCGAGCCAGTCTCTGCGCTCCCCGGCGAGGTGCCGTCCTCACGGGGAGCCTGCGGTAAGAGAAAGTAATCAGTCATGATGTCAGTGCCGAGCCCCCGACTCAGTCAGGCTAATAATGAGCAGGCAGATCTATGAACAGCCCCGCTGAATAAAGGACCGCTGTGGGCAGCGCTGCCAAGCGTGACCTGTTTACCGACAGAGAGCTAAAAATTGAGAGCAAGCGGTGCATTTCCACTATTCGAGGACAAAGAAAGGGCTTTATTTGCTTCATTTCTTGGCAATCATATTCAGCTTTTGTATTTGATTTTGTCCAGAGACTCAAACTAAACAAAAATATAGCCTACAATTTGGTGCAGATGCTGATATCTATATGGCAAAAGAGTAAAATGAGATTCTTATGACTAATGTAAATAAATGAAATCTTTACTACAGAGATGTTTGCATATAATCAGCCTTGGCTTTATATCTCCAATTATATGTCTTAGTAACTAAGATGATATTTAAATGATCCAATCATATAAATGTAATACAATCCAATGATGTTTGAGCAAATAAATGTTCCTCAAAAAGATCCTGATGATCAGAATTGAGACTCATTTTTTCTTCCTAAAAACAATGATTGATGGAGATCAAGCCAAGCTGCTTCAGTCCAGTTCGTGTTCATCTTCAAAGTTTTGATCATGGATCATTTAAAGGCTTTAGAAATTTGTATCAGATATGAAACAGTTCTATCTGTCACTTTGACTTAATGGATTATACATTTTCTGTCAGTTTTGTCAGTAAACTGTTGCGATATTTACGATTTTTTAACATGCCATTGATATCACAACAACTTGTGTCAAAAACTCTTTCAACAACAGATACAGAAAAAGACAACGGATACATGTTAGCAATCTGTTCACCCCATTTGAAGAACAATACCTCATCAATTACTCCACCAAATCTGGTTTATCTCCCAAATCCTTATTGACATCTCTCTTGTTTTTTATTCATAACTTGTTTTCCTTTTGCCTTTGCTCCTTTGTTCTCCAATGTGAATTGCTATTAGCATTACGAGAAAGTCTCTGAAGAGAAACATCATTTATTTTTAATGGAAACCAATTGAATTATCCATCAATGCTTTTAATATTTACTAAGTAACACGATTTTTGGGTAATGCAACCTGTGATGCATGTACGATCATACTTGAACGTTTTTGTAAACTCTTAAGACATTCTATATTTCCGCATACATTTTCCTAATAAGTATATGAACCTTTGCCTGTGTACCAGTGTCTGGCGTGACACTTGGGCAGCAGTAATTACAACCAAATGTGGATTAGTCCTGCTCATCGAATTTTGACCCATTCCTCATTACATCACTCTTCAACTTTGTGATTTTGATGGGCTTCTTTGCATTAACTTCTGTCTTTGGTGACACTCTTACTACTGGTTTCAAAAAGGATTTCCGTGAAATCCATGTGGGCCGGATCTGGGCCGGATCTGGGCCGACACTGGTTCCTGTCTGGGTAGGACCCACTTTCTGAGAGCTTGAGTTCTTCTGGGAGAGTTTTAGATTTGCATTGGCTTCCTCTTTTGTTATCCTGCCATGCACACCACTGTTGTTCTTCAGTGTTTGTATGATAATGGAATTATGACCAGTATAAGTCTATGCGAATGAGATGTACGGATCCTTCTATATTCTGCTGGGGTTCTTTGTAAGGGTGGACAATGAACCTATAGAAATTTCACATTGTTATCTCCATCACAGTTATGCTCATGACAATTGCAATGCTGCGTCATCGCTTAAGTTTACCATTTGCATGCATTTTTGATGCAGGGTAGAGTAACTGCATTTCAGTTGTTGTTTACCATCTGCTCCCTAAATTGCTGAGCCCCCCAAAAACAATTTGTAACCTGTTGCAGGCCATTAAGCATCAATATTTTTGTGTAGGTCCTCAGAAACGGCTTTTGACTGAGGGACGGCAAACTTCCACAAACCTACACTGTCGAAAATGCTTTCCAAGAAAATGCTTCTACAGTCTTCGAAACTGAACATTCAGTTCAGTGTTACTTGCCAGCCATTTCTTTAAATATTTGTGAAATGTACTATCAATTTCTGAGTGGAAATTGTTTCAACCCCTTGTTTTTTGAGTACATGTGTTGAGGACTCTAATTGTGTCTTTAAATGAACTGATCCTCTGAAGATATTTATCATTTTTGGTATCTAGATGGTTCTATTGAGCAGCCTGGAGTGTCAAAATCTACTCCTTCATAGCAGCATATTGCAACACGAGGACTACCATCTAGACATTACCCTCTAATCCGGCGGAGAGGCTTGCTGGGGTTGCTAGTATCATATTGCAAACATTTATCATGTTGCAGACACAGAAACAGGTGGGCCGAGACTCAAGCTGTGGTCACACGTTGGTGTGGGAGTCTGTTCTCCTCGCTGTGTTTTCAGATGCTGCCCTCACCTTCAGTCACTCACTAATCGCCAACACGTCTCCATCTGCATCTCTGTGGAGTTCAGCTCAAGTCAGTGGAAACACCCACATATGTTATCTTCACACATGGCTTAATTGCCGCCCCTGTGCTGTGACACGGTCCTGTTTGCTGAAATACACGGCTGTCTTTGAGAATATCTGAGTTGAAGAAGCTTCTGGAGTCTGCAGGAATCAATCAGCTCTAGGGATGTGCCAATCACAGATGCACAATACAGGGCTAACGTATGCTTTTGCTGTTGATAGGGACTGAGCTTCCAAGTATAGGTCTCTGCAGGAAATTAATGGGAGTTACAAGATCAAGGAGTTTTTACACCATGATACCTGATTGGTTGATGTAATAGTGACGTTAGGTTTAGGGGTGGGGTTGGGTAAGGGGGATCATTTAGATTGCATAATTCAGAAACAGCCAGCAGTTTCAAAACACCCACATGGTGATAAACGCCCACTTTTGCTCTGCAGAGACCTAAGTCTCTGAGCTTCCCTTTGGAGATTCATTGGTCAGTCAAACTGATAGAAACACCCCCAAATTTACCCCATTGGTGGAGCCAGTATTTCTGTTTTGGAACTTCCAAACTTCCAAATGCGATACTTACAACTGTTACTGCTGCATATAAAGGAGGTATAACTTTAAGAAAGCACACCCTTCATTCTTTAACACTCCAGTCTGTCTGAATGGTGAGTGTGTGTGTGTGTGTGTGTGTGATGGAGACGTGTAAAGAGCAGCTTGTGTGAATGATAGTGCGAACTGTAGGAGTAAGTCGAGAGGCAGATTAGAAATGTTGCAGGTTGATTTGGCACCAGACAGATGCAGCACAGTAGGACACACGCAGACATTCATGACTGAATGTCACACACTTCTCTGTCCGTCTCTAAACCATTCTCACCTTCCCATCATGCCTTGCTCCTCCTTCACCACGCCTGCGGGACCTGCGCTTTTGTTTGCTCACCGTAAGAAGAAAGTGTAAAAATGTAAACTGGAAGTTGCATGTGGTGCTAGCCCTGCTGCGAGACTCCATACTCTCACCATCTGCTTTCTTCAGCCTTTTCTAGGTATTATAGACCTCCTTGGAGGATCGAACCCGCATGGATTCGTCACTGATAGGCAGACATCTGCTGGACGAGATGCACACCACAAATATTAATAATGGGAATTTTAAGAATTGCTATCGAATTAATATTGGGAACATAAAAAATTTGGAAAGAATCCTGACATTGAAGGAGGGACCCACACCTTTGTGAAAAAAAGTAGCAAGCTTTTAAAAAGGCTATTAATTGTTATGGAAATAATAATATACTTAAGTGTGAATTAAATGTAACATTTTAGACATTTACTAGCATGTTAATTGTAATCAAATGAAATAAAGTTTCCATTTATATTAAATAAAATTAGCTGAACCTTAGAGTGCTTTTTGACCCACTTAGAGGTGCTGGTTATATAATTAGAATATCATCAAAAAGTTGATTTATTTCACTACTTCCATTCAAAAAGCGAAACTTGTATATTATATTAATTCTATATATATATGAAACTTGTATATTAAAATTGTATACTATAAATTATTACACACGGACTGTTATATTTCAGATGCTTATTTCTTTTAATTTTGATGATTATAACTGACAACTAAGGAAAATCCCAAATGCAGTGTCTCAGAAAATCAGAATAGTACTTAAGACCAATACAAAGAAAGGATTTTTAGAAATCTTGGCGTACTGAAAAGTATGAACATAAAAAGTATGAGCATGTATAGCACTCAATACTTAGTCTGGGCTCCTTTTGCCTGAATTACTGCATTAATGCGGCGTGGCATGGAGTCGATCAGTCTGTGGCACTGCTCAGGTGTTATGAGAGCCCAGGTTGCTCTGATAGTGGCCTTCAGCTCTTCTGCATTCTTGGGTCTGGCATATCACATCTTCCTCTTCACAATACCCCACAGATTTTCTATGGGGTTAAGGTCAGGTGAGTTTGCTGGCCAATTAAGAACAGGGATACCATGGTCCTTATACCAGGAACTGGTAGTTTTGGCACTGTGTGCAGGTGCCAAGTCCTGTTGGAAAATTAAATCTGCATCTCCATAAAGTTGGTCAGCAGCAGGAAGCATGAAGTGCTCTAAAACTTCCTGCAATATGGCTGTGTTGACCTTTGACCTCAGAAAACACAGTGGACCATCACCAGCAGATGACATGGCACCCCAAACCATCACTGACTGTGAAAACTTTACACTGGACCTCAATCAACGTGGATTGTGTGCCTCTCCTCTCTTCCTCCAGACTCTGGGACCCTGATTTCCAAAGGAAATGCAAATGTACTTTCATCTGAGAACATAACTTTGGACCACTCAGCAGCAGTCCAGTCCTTTTTGAAGCGAGACACTTCTGACGCTGTCTGTTGTTCAAGAGCGGCTTGACACAAGGAATGCGAAGCTGAAACCTTGTCTTGCATACATCTGTATGTAGTGGTTCTTGAAGCACTGACTCCAGCTGCAGTCCACTCTTTGTGAATCTCCCCCACATTTTTGAATGGGTTTTGTTTCACAATCCTCTCCAGGGTGCTGTTATCCCTATTGCTTGTATACTTTTTTCTATCTAATCTTTTCCTTCCCTTCTCCTCTCTATTAATGTGCTTGGACACAGAGCTCTGTGAACAGCCAGCCTCTTCTGCAATGACCTTTTGTGTCTTGCCCTCTTTGTGCAAGGTGTCAATGGTCGTCTTTTGGACAACTGTCAAGTCAGCAGTCTTCCCCATGATTGTGTAACCTACAGAACTAGACAGAGACCATTTAAAGGCTTTTGCAGGGTGTTTTGAGTTAATTAGTTGATTAGAGTGTGGCACCAGGTGTCTTCAATATTGAACCTTTTCACAATATTCTAATTTTCTGAGATACTGAATTTGGGATTTTCCTTAGTTGTCAGTTATAAACATCAAAATTAAAAGAAATAAACATTTGAAATATATCAGTCTGTGTAATGTAATGTAATGAATGAATATAATTTACAAGTTTCACCTTTTGAATGGAAGTAGTGAAATAAATCCAACTTTTTGATGATATGCTAATTATATTACCAGCACCTGTAAGTAGGACTTAAGTACATCTTTATATGTAATTTCATAATTACTTGTATTGTCTTTGAAATGTTCTAAATGCTCTTTTGAATGTACTGACAAACATTTATGATGATCTTGCAATTTAACAGATTTAAAATAGTTTATGATTATGTTTACATAATATTATGTACCAAGCACTTTACATGTTTTAGTGTGTTAGTCAACACATCAGAATATGTCTTTAAAGCACGACAAAAGATTATTAAAACATAATTATAAAAATGTACTTTAAAGTAAAACATTTAATCTGTCAATCTTTTAAAAACTTACTTAAGTGGAAAGTAATCATGAAAGTGTCTCTAAGTCACTTAAGTAGCCTTTTTCTTTAATGTTATCTACAAGTGCATACACTTTTAAGATTTGAAGTACAATACAAATGCACATTAAATCCAATCAAGCACACTTCTTTTTCACAAGGGTACAGTAGCTAGGGGTCAGTCTGGTCAATTGGAGCACTGATCCTCTGTTGTTCCACCCTGTTTTGTTCACAGGAACAGGAAAGAGTGCTTACAGCTCCACTCTATGACTAATTTGGGGCCGCCCTTCATTAAGAGCCTGATAAAATGTGAATGTGGGCCCTCGCTGGGGTTCCCGATGAGACTCTGGTTCATTCAGCGCATAGTTTTGCTACCTTTCCTTTCATCTGTGTCTCCGTTAATACGGATTTAATTGGTGATTAGCCGCAGTAATGGCTCTGGATGGTGGTGAGTGATTTCTGTGTGTTTGTTGCGGTTTATGAAAGGAAAGGAGTCGAGCTGCCCCCCTCTGAGCTAATGCCTCCCTGCACAAACATGTGATGATGGAACAATGTGCACTATCAGCACAAGACTGTCTCTCTCGGTGTGTGTGTGTGTGTGTGTGTGTGATGAAAGGTCATTGAAGAGTTTACTTCCTGTGAGCATCTGAGTCTGTGTGTGTGTGTGTGTGTGTGTGTCTTGTGTTTGGAGGCGCGCAGCTGGCTGTTTCAAGCTCTGATTGCTTTTGAGGACGATTAATTGGTGCTGCTGTTTGGATTCAGGTAGCATGCACACCTTACACACACACTCATTTTTTCAAGTAGACTCATCCAAAGGCCAACATAGAAAGCTGATGAGGACATGTAGTCTGCAATATGATATACACATTATTTTGCAATGCGAATATAAGCTATTTTCTGTGATTGTGTGTATCATACATATTCATAAAAAAAAAATCCAGTTTGCAATATATAGCAGTTTAATATGGAAACTTGTTTCCACTACTGAATAAAAAAAATAAAAAAGGTAATTGCGATTATAAGGTCAGAATTGTCAGATATAAACTCCCAATTGTAAGAATACATCAGAACTGTGAGCTGCGAAATAGAAACTCATTTCTGAAGACCAAAAAAAAAATTCAGAATTGCAAAGGTAAACTTGGAATCAGGTTTAAAAGTTATGCAAATGAAAAACTAAACGATTTATTACATTGCTAGCTACAGTTTTCATCATGTCATTTGTATTCATCAGCAACAGACTGCGCTTTGTAATTAATCTACTTTATTTTCAAACTTCAACATTTTTACATTTAAATCCAGACTAAAACTGGTCAGATAACATGTTCTGAGTCTTTTTCTGCCCTTTTTTACAGTTGCGTTCTTTTTTACTTTAATCAGTTTGAAACATATTTATAATTCTCAGTTACATGATAAGTTATTAAAATTGTTAAGGATAGCCTACTACACATTTGATGACAGCTTTGACCTCTTCTCATTTCAACTACAGGCCGAAACATGATCAGAGCAGACAAATGCTTCTGTGTGGCGCGTTGATGTCTGTTTGAAGGTCGATATGTTCAATATAAGTCTATTTGGGTAAGTGCTCGCCCCTCCTGGCCTGCGACGGACACACGCCGCTGTACAAGATCTTCACAGCACGAGCATGCGGCGGTGGTCAATAACCCATCCAGCCGTTTAATCAGAGAGAGAGTCTGGAGCGGACAGGTCAGCAGACACACGCCTGGCTTTTGTTTAGTCGCCTGACAAACTGATTCAAGTTTGGATAGCAATGAACGTTTAATTGCGACGACACTGATGGACCAGACTGAGCATGTGTTTCAAAGCATTGATCTGGCTTGGTCTACACATGCGTAGCGATCGCATTTCCCAGCGTTTCCCCACAGCAATGAAGCATCTGTGTCTTCATGCTGTCAGAAACCTGAAAGCCCGAATAGGAGAGCACTCATTTCTATAAAGCTGTTATGATGCTGTAATGGCAGCATATGCTTTTAGTGCGACATGCTTATTCATAAAGAAACAAAATGTCAAAAACAAAACAAAATGAATGGTTGAAATCAGTGTTCATTTATTAGACAAGTAGCCCATTTTGCAATAGAAGCAAGGCCTGCTCCTCTTCAAAGACTCCATTTCTTTGAGGAAGGATGTTCTTTGATAAATAACAGTTTGTGAGATCTCTGTTCATTAGCGTTATTTGCGAAGGCAAGCATCACTATTAACATCTGACTCACACGGATTTAGATGATACCTGAAGTTGTCGCTTAAAATTTTTTTGTAATAAATGCTGTTTTGAGCTTTTTATGCATCAGTGTGTCATGTAGGCCTATCACAAAAATATGAAGCAGCACAACTGCAACATTAGTTATAATCAGAAATGTTGAGCAGCATATCATCATATTAGAATGATTTCTGAAGGTCATGTGACACTGAAGACTGCAGGAATGATGCTGAAAATACAGCGGAGCATCACAGAAATACATTTAAATTTAACAGATATTCACACAGAGAACAGCTAGTTTGAATTGTAATAAAATGTAAAAGTAACATCAAATTCAAAATATTAGCAAAAATAATTGTTAATGATACCAAAATAACACTATTACATAGCAACACCCTGGAAACTATGGAAGCATGTTTCAGGCATTGAATTAAAATAATAATTACACACACACACACACACACACAATACATACAGTACATATATATATATATATATATATATATATATATATATATATATTCTAATTTTGTTCTTGCAATTCTGAGTATTTTCCGATATAAACTGAGAAAAAATGTCTGAATTGAAATATGGATTGAATATAATGAAAGCCAGAATTATGAAATAAAAAGTTGCATTTATTTATTTATTAGTTATTTTTATTCTATTCTATTGAAGAATCAAAATTATGTGATGTGAACTCAGAATTCGGACAAGAAAGAAATTAAATAAAATACAATTGCGAGATATACCATCACTATATCGAGTTTATCATTTGCAATTGTGAGACAATAAAGTCCGTATTTTTCATTTCATTTTATTTTTTTCATGGTGACAAATTTTTATTTGGGTTGGAAATCAGTTTCCACATTTAACCATCCTCGGGCTATGATGGTGAATTTTGAGTTGGGCGGGTTTTTAAAATCTAAAATCCAGTCGTGTTGATGCACTGTGCCTCAGTCCTGTGAATATCTTTCGAGTGAAAGCATCCCTAGTTTTCCGTCTGCATCCTTCTGAGCACCTGGGTGTTCCCGTGGTTACAGCTTCGTGTAACCAAGGCAGAAAAGTATCTGTTTCCACAGCGATGATGAGTGATGTCAAGCAAACACGTCTGCTTTGGCGCTGTCCCCCGTGACGATGAGGAGGAGGATGAAGACCCCCAGCCCGCCTCTTCTCCTGGCACACGAGTGGGATCCCGGTGATGTTTGAGGGCCGCTTCCTGACAGCCATCTGTCTCCAAACCCCCTCAGATCACAACATTCAGACAACACAACAACACCAGCTCTCCCGAGTCTTTGAAAGCCAACAGTCCAACTCTACATCCCAGATAAATAGCCTTTCACATGTTCGCCCGCAATCACCGTTTTTCTCCTCTGCACGGCGGGAAACGCTCACCGCGTCCGTCAGTCTGACAGCAAAAGTGTTGTGACCCTTTTAGCGACGAGAAGAGCGACGGATGAGAGCGAGTGATGGGCGGATGAAAGCGAGACGAGAGACTGTGTTCACTCCTAATTTCACAGCCAGGAGACGGACTTGGCCTCGGAGAGAGAGAAAACCAGCAGGATGATTGTTATTCAGCTGCTGTTTCATCCGAGAGCACAGACAGAGAAACACATTCACTCGGAGGACAGAGAGAGAGAGAGAGAGATTCTTATCAAACACAATGTCGTATGGCAGGTCGTAGATAAAGTTTTATTGTTTTTGAGATCTTTGACTCCTCGCTTCGCTTGACTTTTGGACTTTCTCCTCTTTCTCTTGTTTGTTCTGAGAGTGGACTGCTATTGAAATCCCCGACGGCGAAGGTTCGGTCGTCACGGGCCAGAGGATGCAGGTTTAACTAAAGAAACATTGATGAAGGATACAAGGATCTAATTTGAGTTTTCAGGAGCAACTTGTGTGTGTGTGAGAGAGAGAGACTCAAAGAGAGCAACCATGCATTTGTGCTGGTTTGTTTTCTTCATTCCCCCCTCATATCATTTAAAATAAAAAAAGTGAATAATATGGGTTTCCAATTAAAATGTATAAAACATTATGTGTTAGCATGTAAGTGACATGAGAGAAACAGAAAATTGATTTGAAGTTATCTGTGTCACAATTATTCGTCAGCACAAAATTCATGATTGTTACAGGGCTACACTGAAAGATTTGTTTTTTTGGAGTAGCAGATAAAAATGTAAGTGTAGTTTGGTTTTAAACTGTTTGTGCAGCATTTTTATTTCCGTGTAGACGCTGGTTTAACAGAAGGATGACGTGTGTCTGCTAGCATTTATGACTCAAGATATCAGACTAGTTTATAGACAGTACATGGACTTCTTCAGTCAGCTTCATTGTTTATTGGTATCTTTGAGGATAGATATTACAGGGCCCATAATAGGCACTTTGATAACATTTTGTATCTTATGTATCTTTATATCATTTTATATCTTATCTATTTTTAAGAATTCTGCATGTAAATGACCTCAGTTTTGATTGGCTAACCCCAATAAACTGGCCTATTTCATACTGGTTTTTGAGTACTGAATAGTCTTGATATGAAGACAGTACAATTTAGACGACGTACCTTGTTTTACTTTTTATTTGGTGCTGTAAATGGGTTTCCAAAAACAAAAAAACAAACAAAAAAACAGACTTTTAAAGTGCAAAAACTCTTACTTTGGGTTTTATTATATTTTACGAATTTGCAATACATAAAATTTCCATCATGCATTGATGTATCAAAATCCCTGAATGTTAATGCTGCTCTTGTGCTTAAAGGGTTAGTTCACCCAAATATTAAAATTATGTCATTAATAACTCACCCTCATGTCGTTCCAAATCCGTGAGCCCTCTGTTTATCTTCAGAACACAGTTTAAGATATTTTAGATTTAGTCTGAGAGCTCTCAGTCCCTCCATTGAAGCTGTGTGTACGGTCTACTGTCCACGTCCAGAAAGGTAAGAGAAACATCATCAAAGTAGTCCATGTGACATCAAAGGGTCAGTTAGAATATTTTGAAGCATCGGAAATACATTTTGGTCCAAAAATAGCTAAAACTATGATTTTATTCAGCATTGTCTTCTCTTCCGTGTCTGTTGTGAGCGCGACTGCTGTCACTGTTGATGTAGGACGCTGTTGACGTGTTATCTTTGTTATTGGGCGCACCAGAAAACGTCAGCAGCGTTAATGCAGCATTGTGAACGCGCTCACAACATTATTATTATAATTAGACAGCCATTGACTCCAAATATGCTGCTGAATTGTCTGTTTGTGGTTTTGCATCAAATACAAGTGTCCCAGTCATCAGCTGTCATAGCTGTTCAATGTTTTGGTGAACAGGACCTGATTGAGTCACCATTTCATCTGATCATACCAAAACCAAGTGCAGATCTAGATGCTCCACATTCAGTTCTGCTCTGAGCAGTTGATAAAACACAGTTTGACCCAAATCTCAGTTGAAAGTCCTCGTCGTGTCCAATAACCACTGCTTCCCATTAAAACCAGAACCTACAGAGAAGTTCAACCCCTGAAATCATTAATCATTTTCACATTTTTTCCCTCGCAGATCTGATGGAACGAGTTTCAGTCACAAATGATAGGCTCCATATTTAAATTTGTTATTATTCTTCAAGAGGTGCAAACTCTGTGTAGTGCAATAAATTCGTTTATGTTTATTCTTTTTTTTTTCATGTCGATAATTGAATCTCTTGTCTGTGGCTGAAAGTTTGTCAGCAATTTCATCTTCCTCAGATCTGCGGCTCGTCTGATCGGTGTCAATCTACATCCAGTCGTCTTCCATTACCCTCAGGTTGTTTCATCTCTACTCGTCTGTCGTCGCTCTCTCTCTTCACCGCTTTCTGCCTTTCGCTTGGATGGGTGGGATGGCTGTCCAATTTTACGGCTGGCTACTCTTCTCCTGTTTGCGTGTTGCGTCCGGCGCTTTCTAAACGCTTCTTCAGATGGGCTTTTGGCGCCTGAGTGGAAATGAGACGAGCGAGAGGTGTTTTGAGCCGTCTTCGTTTTTAAGCTTGTTTGTGTGAAACAGCCAGCGCTTGATGAGACTCGATCGCTTATTGGGATGCAGAGATCAAATTGCAATCATTACCATTTTGCTGGAAGTGTAATATTACTTAATCATGGAAATATTCAATGTTTTAATCCACATAAAATGCAGCCCTTGAATGTGCGTTCAGTGATTTTCGTCTCATTTAAAAGTACAACAATTCTGTTGAACCATGTTTAAAATAATTTCCCTTGAATAAGATCATAGCAGCAGCTGAAAAATGAGTAACACTTGTTGTTACAATGGAATAATTTCAGTGATAGATGGCTTCAAATACATAAATAAATATCTAGATCAAAATTGTTGTGTATCACCAACAAACTCTACTGAGTGCTCTGCTAGTTTCACTAAATGGAAATGAACAGATAATGATTGTTTTCGAACAGGTTTTAAAAAGACTCGTCCGTATTGCACTGGCTAGTCAAATATAATCCTACTATAGACTAATACACTATTGACTGAGGCAATGTAATTATTTATATATTGGTGTGTTTGTGTGTGTGTGTGTGTTTAGTGGCAAAAATATTATTTTTAGTGTTGGTTTGTTAGGTTCATTTCGGTGAATCACTTCAATCTATTTATTTTATTGAAAGGAAAATTCTGATCTGTGATTAGTGCCAACATGTTTGAAATATTACATATATAATATATAGAAGTGACAGTAAAGACATTAATAATGTTAACAAAAGCTTTCTATTTCAAATAAATGCTTTTCCCTTGAACTGTTCAGTATCAGAAAACGGCATGAAGCAGCTCAACTGTTTTCAACATTAATAATATTTAGAAATGTTTCTAGAGCAGCAAATCAGCTCATTAGAATGATTTCTGAAGATCACTGAAAACTGTAGTAACGATGCTGAAAATCGAGCTTTACATCACAGAAATAAATGACACTTTACAGTATATTCACATAGAAATGACTTTTTCAAATTGAAATAATATATATTATTTTTTTACTGTATTATTGATCAGATAAACGCAGCCTCGGTTAGCAGAAGAGACTTCTTTCAAAATGTGAATGGACGTGTACTGTATGTTGGATACTGTAAAAACGCTGGGAAGAAACCTGAATTGTTTGTGTTCCTCAGTTGTTAGTGTTTGCCTGGGGTCGTCAGCCTAATGGAGATCTTAAATGACTTATTAGCATCCAAACGAGCTCAAACCGTGACTCTCTCACGCACTGACCTTCTGAGTCCTTCAGTGTTTCGGAGCTGGATAACCGTGTGTAAGTCACGTTCCCCTGCAGCGCTGAATGAAGCCATTGTCACGGCCCGTTCCCCCCCCCTCTGACCCCGCCGGCCCTCGTGAGGGGTCCACACACACCTGTCAAACCCCGTCGGCCCCAACATCAGTCCATACATTCAACAGAACCCCCTGGAGTTTATTGAAAACACACACACAAACTGGAGAGACTTCCACATCAGGAGCAGATTGGAGGGAAGGTCACTTGAAACACGATCGGGCAATTCACTTCTGCTCTCCAGGGCTTTTCTGACATTCCTTTTCTGCAGATTTGTATTAGTCAGTCTCTTCCTGCCCATCAAAGGCTTTCGGATGAGCGTTTTTAAGTGACTCTCTGCCGGAGATGTTCTTTCATCACAACAAGAGCCGGAGAGAAGGGAGAAAGCATACGAGCTTGGGCTTTGAGGATTCAAGGTCCGGGTCCTTCAGTGCCACACTTATCGTTTCCATTCGGACGAAACGCAACCGTCCTTGGCCGCAGATGTGTGTGTGTTCGCGGGCTGCTCGGATACAGATGTAACTCTGGAGTCTGATTGAACATGCTGATGGCGTTTTGTCCTCCGTGGGCGACGTCGCCCATACAATTTTCCCCTCTGTTGGCTTTTATGTGGAAGTGCAGTGTGTATGTATGTGTAATCATTGAACGCTTGGCAGGGAAGTGTCATTAGCATAATCATATTTCAACAGCACACACACACACACACACACACACACACACACTGCTGGGAGAATGATTGGTATGTGACGAGTTCGGTTTGACTTGCTGAAGGAGCCGAGGACTGATGCATAATGTGTGTATCATTTACTACAAACATATTATCAAGTCATTCATTCATAAATAAATAGAAATGTAATTAAAAAAAACAACAACAACTAAGTCATAAGAAAAATAATAATACAATTGATGTTAAATTGTATAAATTTTGCTATTAATTAGATATACTGAGTACAGTAATAAAAAAAAAAACGGTATACAGAAAACACAAACAAACCTAAACAAAACAGATTTTTAGGACCCTATATATATTATATGTGTGTGTGTATATATATATATATAAATTTAATTTATGCATTTAGCAGACGCTTTTATCCAAAGCGACTTACAGTGCATTCAGGCTATCAATTTTTACATATCATGTGTTCCCGGGGAATCGAACACCCAACCTTGCGCTAGCTTGCTTGATATTTAGATTAATATCACTGTGATCTTGAAATTAATCTAGATTAATCTAGATTAAAATGGCTCATTCGAATTCTGCCGAAGGCATTCAGAATATGTGTGTTACCCAAGCTAGGCGGTGCATTAGAAAAGGGGTTCATCTCCTGTTTCCAAAATGCATCACAAAGTGCTTGAAATAGCTGTAAACTAATTCCACATTGCACAAGGTGCAAACAACCTTACGCCTGTTTCACACCAATGTTTAAGTTTTTTTCAAGTTTGTAGGTGTCAAGGTACAGAAACCAAATGATTAAACGTAAAATAGCACTGGATAGTCTTCAGTGTAAAAATGAAATATACAATCAAACCTACATTTATTTAGACACCTTCAACATTTCTCAAATTATTACAGTTTTGCTATATATATCAAAAATTATATCTGGTTTCTGAATAATTTTTGGTTTTACTGTTAAAACTACAAAGTAATTCAGTCAACAGCAGTGAGTGATTTTCTTTCATTTTCTTGGATTTACATTTAATTAGATTAGGCATTAAATTAGACACGGTCACTTTAAGAGACGATGAACGCATCCAATATAATACACGTCCCATTTTTTCCCTCAACTGTTTACTTTCAATTAAGAAATAACTCACAGTTTTTTCAAGCATAATTTCCAAGGTGGATATTTTGACATATTTTGTATGTATTTGTCGGCACAAGAGCAAAAATAAGATAATTCGATATTCAAGTGTTTTGAGACGCCTTTCTCTTCGCAGAAGAGAGCTCGGTTCAGTGTCGCTGTCCGTGATACGCGGCTCTCTCTCTCTCTCTCCGCACCAAACACAGCGCGCGAGTCACCAGCTACTCCGTTCATCTTTTCCCCGTCTTGTGTTTGGATGCTTTAATATTTAAATCGACAAGCGGTAGGGCGTAAAAACGTCAAAAAGATAAGCTTTCGTGACGATGTGCAGCAGTGGCCCTTCAACTGTCCTGAGCATCTTTTTAGGTTGACCTCAGTGAGTCGGTTATATAAAATATCAAGGTGAAAGTCATCATAGCTTATATATATATATATATATATATATATATATATATATATATATATATATATATATATATATATATAAATATAGTTAATGTAAATATTGGAAATGCATGTGCTGATTCTGGACTGTTCCCACATCATCATTACAATGGGAGTGTTTATAACGACATTGTGAGTTTTTTGGCTTGATGATAATTCTGCTTGGAATTGAGCTTTAAATTGACAATGAACAAACAGACAATGCAGTGTTTCTGGAGAACAGAATGGGCCAGCGGATTGATGTGAAGCAAAGGGAACTTTACAGCTCTCTTTGTGTGTGTGTGTGTGTGTGTGTGTATGCGCGCATGCTCTGTCTTCCCTACAGATTCTGCTTTCTGGCTTATTATCTTAATCAGTGTATTCAGGCATAAATTGAACATCTCTATATTCCTGTCTTCATATTATTTGACTAATCACATCCAGGACTGGATCTGTCCATCTTTTAACGCTTATTACAGCGTCTGCAATTGAAAATTCCTCATACTATTCTTTTTTTCCTACACAAATTTCTGTAATTCATTCACATTGAACTGCTTGATATATTTTAGTGTTCTATTTTAACTTCTAAAAAATACAAAATAATAATAATAATAAAAAAAATTCAATTAACTAAATTCAATTAAAATAAATTAATAAAATATAAATGCAATGCTTTTATTAATGAAAAGATTTAATGTGCTCTTCATCAAAAATGTAAAAATCTGAGCACACAAACGACCGTTGATTTCTCTTTAAAAGAGCTCGCAGTAATTTATCATCTATGAAAGTGCTTTTGTTGGAGGAGCTGGCAGAACTGTCATGTAGATGTAACAGTGAGCGGTAATATGTTCTGTCACGCTACTCTGAAAACAAGGCACATTCAGCCCCAATAACCTGAGCCTGCTGCTTTTATTTAAGCCCAAAACCCACGGGAACCTTTTAAATTGCCCAGTTCAACTGGAAAGAGTCACTGAAGCGCTCGGGTTATCGGCCGGTGGATGTTAGAAGACATAGTTTGAGCTTCATTGTTGAAGGGCATTACAGATATTCTGGTTATATCTTCTCCAGTTTAAAGTTTCTCCAAACTGAATGTCAGAATGGGAAAGAAAGGTGATTTAAGCAATTTTGAGCGAGGCATGGTTGTTGGTGCCAGACCTGCCGTTCTGAGTATTTCACAATCTGCTCAGTTACTGGGATTTTCACGCACAACCATTTCTAGGGTTTACAAAGAATGGTGTGAAACGGGAAAAACATCCAGTATGCTGCAGTCCTGTGGGAGAAAATGCCTTGTTGATGCTAGAGGTCAGAGGAGAAGGGGTCGACTGATTCAAGCTGATAGAAGAGCAACTTTGACTGAAATAACCTCTCGTTACAACCGAGGCATGCAGCAAAGCATTTGTGAAGCCACGACACACACAACCTTGAGACGGATGGGCTACAGCAGCAGAAGACCCCACCGGTACCACTCATCTCCATTACAAATAGGAAAAAGAGGCTACAATTTGCACAAGCTCCCCAAAATTGGACAGTTGAAGACTGGAAAAATGTTACCTGGTCTGAGGAGTCTCAATTTCTGTTGAGACATTCAGATGGTAGAGTCAGAATTTGGCGTAAACAGAATGAGAACATGGATCCATCATGCCTTGTTACCACTGTGCAGGCTGCTGGTGGTGGTGTAATGGTGTGGGGGATGTTTTCTTGGCACACTTTAGGCCCCTTAGTGCCAATTGGGCATCGTTTAAATGCCACGGCCTTCCTGAGCATTGTTTCTGACCATGGCCATCCCATTATGACCACCATGTACCCATCCTCTGATGGCTACTTCCAGCAGGATAATGCACCATGTCACAAAGCTTGAATCATTTCAAATTGGTTTCTTGAACATGACAATGAGTTCACTGTCCTAAAATGGCCACCACAGTCACCAGATCTCAACCCAAGAGAGCATCTTTGGGATGTGGTGGAACGGGAGCTTCGTGTCCTGGATGTTGATGCGATCCTATCAATATGGGCCAACATTTCTAAAGAATGCTTTCAGCACCTTGTTGAATCAATGCCATGCAGAATTAAGGCAGTTCTGAAGGTGAAAGGGATCAAACACAATATTAGTATGGTGTTCCTAATAATCCTTTAGGTGAGTGTATATACATTATACAATCATTCAGGATTAAATTCCAAATGCTTTTCTTTTTAGTTTTTTTTTCTTTGTATTGAGTCACATTAAATTCACCCCTCAGATCATATTTTATTTATTTTCATTTTATGATATCCAAAAATATGGAGAAAAAAAATTCAGCCACACCCCCTCTTTATACCTGCTATGTATATTTAATATACATGCATGCATAAATAGACGGACAGATAAATAAATAAATGAATAATCTTGACTATCTGCAAGCTGGGAACATAATAGAACATTAGATCACATTGTTATTATTATTATTTAAGTTGTAAAATATGCACAAAACATATAACAAAACTCTTTCTCTCTCGCTCTCTCACACACACACACACACACAAACAAACACTATTGTATGATTATAAATATGCATGTGAAAGGATCTTTTCTGATTATATTTTCAGATTTAAACAAAAAAGAATCATGGTAATTAAGTCAAATAGTGTTAATTTTTCATTATTTCAGCATTTTTGTCTTGTCCCTGAGTGCAGCACTGCCAATTTACTGTGAAATATTCCAGGTGTTATTATTTTCTCTTTCTTTCTCTAATAGAAATATAAACACACAGCAATCCAGACAAACAAGTTGATCTGGGAAACACACAGGCTTATTATGATAAAGTGCAAACCAAAATGAATGAAGAACAACATCTGCGGGCAATCCTTCATCCTTCATCCACACTTTAGAATAAACACGCATGGCAAACGTCGTCTTGATTTGCCTTCAGTGATTCTGTTCGCCTTCACTTGTGCTGCTTTAAACGCAGCTGTTGTTCGACAGTATATTCATACAGACGGGAAACTTCTGTAATATCGTGACCAAATCACACTTGAAAATAATACGAAAACATTCATCATTCAGATACTGTTATTGAATTTTATTATTACAACTTTAATAATTAATCAAATGTAAATGTTCCATCTTTTATATTTATATATATAAAAATGTCTATATATAAATATATTATTCCAGTTTTAGTTTTAGTTATTTTATTACATCAAGTTAAGTTAAACACAACTTTCAGTCGTAACATTTTATGGTTTTAAATGTAGTTTTAGTTAGCTATTATAACCCTGATTTGCTTGTTATGTGATAATATATATACTACAGACTGCTTCCCATATGGTTTTAATAAACCTAAAATAGCTAACGTTAGCTTTTTATCTCCATCCTATCAGGTATCCCATTGATCATTTTCATAATAGGAAGACAATTAAATTACAATTAACAGTGTTTCTCTTTTTTCATGCTAATACACCCATCCGCGGTGTGTTGTAGTGGACCGTGTTAGCGTCTGTGAGTATCTGTGATGTGACGGGCTGTAGTGCGTTATTCATCACCCCCGGCGAGTCGAGGTCAGCGGCTGCTGAGCACTTGGCAGCCACTAAAGATTGTTAAACTTGGTGTTAAATGCTACGTATGTGTGACATGGGCGCTAACACATTGATTTGAAGCCGTGAGCGCGGCAGAGACGTCTCTCATACATCACCCTCTGAGTCACCCGCACGCCGATCTCCATACATTAGAAGCGCAGTAATGTGACTGTGAGTGCTGCGTCCCAATTCAATGCTGATGGCCAACTACACACTTTTCTGCAATCTATTTAGTGTTTGATATTTGGGCTGGCGGTTCACACAACATTCCGGTTCAATTTAGTCTGAAGTTTCAAATGTTCCATTTTCCAATGGTGGAAAATCGATTATGCTTTCATGAAGGAACTGATAATGGACACATGTTTGTGTTCAGCCATTATTATGATTACTGGAAAGTGAAATTATATGACTGTTTTGTATTGATTTTATTCAAAGAGTTAAAGAGAACTTAAAAAGTTAAACTTGGCTTAAAGAGAGACACTTTAATTGAATTTAATAGAAATTTTAACTATAGCGTATTTTAACTTAATTGCAAATATCATGCAATTTAAGTGTCTGAAAGAATTGCACGAATATCCAGTATAGCACAAACTTAAGTATATTATTTTAAAGCCAATTATTTTGTAACAAGTGCTTTTTATTTAAAGTAAGTTAAAGTGGACTTTTTAATAGGTTTTTAGTTTTTTAACTTTAGTTTTCAAGTCAAAACCACAATATTCCAACACCATTAGCCAAATAGTATTGAAATTGTTTGTGGGTTTTAGATACTATCTATAATTTTATAAAATGCATTTTTTACGTGTTTGAGATGTAACATCATGCGTGGTGTTTGTTTCAATCACACATCGGCTGATTTATCTTTCATTTCAGACACATTACAGCTGTCTTTTTAAATGCTCTATTCTCTCATTCTCTCGACTGCAAGCTGCTGTAATCTGTCACCTCTCTTTGAGTCTTCATATTACATGACCGCAAGCAGCTTTAAAGCTGACTGTATTTTGAAATGAGAATGCTATTTTTGGCTTCAATTCTCTCCTTTTTTAATATCAGTCCTCTGTGTATCCTCCTTGGACTCAGACCAAAATATAGTGTCCATAACCGCTTAGTAGATTGTGGAGATAATGAATAAAGTTTTTGCTCAAGCGTGAAAGATTTCAGCACTACATTTGTGATCTGCACACGTCGGACCGGCCTGTAACTTATGGAAGAATGCTGTTCTACGAGGATCATAAATCAGCCGTGCACATTGAAAGGTTTAATTTAATACAGAACTGCACTGCACTGACAAGCAGGCGTTCTACCGGCCACTGCTGATCATTTACACATGCCCCTCTTCTCTCTCTGTGCTAAGACAAGGGCGCCCATTGTGAAAAAAGTAGTATACTTTAGCTCTTCGTCTTCCCCTTCTTCTTTTTCTTCTGCTTTTGATTCTATGGCAGCCCATGGAAGTTTTGAAATTTGGCACACAGATAGAGAAAACTGGCAACATTAAACATAGCAAAATTGGAGTCTCTAAAGCAAACTCTCTAGCACCACCAATAGTTCAAAGTTTGACTTGCATTTATGCTATAAGAACTTTTAAACCGTAAGGTCTAGAACTATTATTTTTTTGTAACTCTTCCTTGGCCGTTCCTCCGGTTTTCACAAAAATTGGTGTAGATCATCTTCAGACCATGCCGACAAAAATGTATGGAATTCAAGTTGATTAGTCAAACCGTTCTCAAATAATACACAAACAAATTTGGGGGAAGAGGACACCTAAGTGGATGTGAGGCTATATTTTAGCAGTGCTTTGGCACATTCAAACCAAACTTGGTGTGTGTTAATAACCATGACATGGGAGAATCTGTGCATCTGTTTTGGCACAGTGCCACCTAGTGGTCTGGAGATATAGAAACTGGACATTTTTGTTTATTTCTGAACCATTTGGGCAAAAAATCTATATTGTTCTCTTTAGATTTGGTGCGACATAACGAATTGAAGGATACCCAATTTTTGTACTTTGAATTTTGTCATTAAATGCCGTATTTTACCAAAGCATTGGTGTATCATCACGAAGCTCGGTATGTGTCTTCAGCACCATGTCCTGACGAATATTATATTTAAATATAAATAAATAAAAATATTAATACATTTGATTAGTTTTGCCTCAACAGAGTCCTTGGATCATGCTGAGATCATCAATGCAAATTATGCCATAATCAACCGAACTTCCGACATTTTGATTTTCTTACTTTTTCCAACTCCTTCTAGAGCGTTTTATGTATGACTGACAGATATTCATCATAGTAGGTTTTTTCGTTTATACATGTTTGAACCATGTAATCCAAATGAATGGGAATTATAAATGCAATTCAAAAACACAAATCTTTACTTAAGGTCTAAATATGTTGAAGAGGCTTGATCTTAAATAGCTTTGCTCAACCAAAAACGCCTTCCAGCTGTTTTAATGAACTGAATAGTGCTTATCTACAGATGAATAGAGAGAAAAGGATCAAGCTGTCAATATAGGAACACCTCGCAGCAATTCCCACCGGATTAATCCAGAAAAACTGGAAAATGAGCTGTTGAAGGGAAGGACCGTGTTTCCCTTTTGGACTTTTGCTAATAAGATGTCATCTGCTCCAGGCACTTTAAGGGCTGACTGGAGATTATTACTGCGAACACGAAACATTCTCGGCAAGAAATGTTAAACACTTGCATGAGTCCAGACTACAAATAGTTCACAAAGCAATGATTCGGATGCTTTCTCAAGGCTCTGGCACACTAAAAGCACGCTTTTCAATAAACACATTCTCTGTAGACACACAGGCCTGAGACGCCCGTCTTTGCAATAACTACATGCATGAATACATTTACAATTAGAAAACCTACTTTCAGTGAAGTTGTAGCGGAGTATAAATCTGCCCTTTACAATCTCTTTAACTGGCAAAAAACCCATGGGAAAAGGAAGTGAGATTAAATGTGCTGAATGTGCATTTGTAGTGTTCTTCAAATAACTATTTTGTAATATACTTGCAGATAATATATTAATTAATTAAAAATACAATGGCTACCTTCACTTTGAGAGTCAAAAACAGCAACACAAGGAACACAGAATTATTTATATTTGCAAATTGTTCTGTCTGTGTTTAAATGAAAGGGCCAAAATGAAAGTTTTTATGGTTTTTCATGGTTTATGTAAAAAGGTAAGCTGATGAAGACTAGTTCATTTACTTTTTAGACATTTTTGCTGCTAATGTGAAGATATGAGCCAGTCACTTGGCACTGGAAGTTCAGTTTAGTTCTGTCTAGACAGTTATTAACCTCTTCTAAATCTGCCATCTTGGCTCTATTGTGTGCTAACTCGTTCTGACCTGTTCCTACATTATATCAATTACCATCAAATTTGGCCCAACTCAGTCTCTCAAGTGCTTTCAGTCAGTCGTCTCATTGGCCAAAATTGATTAAGTTCAATTACATCAAGAAGGAAACACAGAAACTCCGGTCAGCTAATAAGGAGTTATTAGCGTAAAAGTCAAAAGTCATTGGTGTTCTCATTCCGAAAGATATGTTGAACTTCTGCCATCTTGGCTAAACTGGATGGACTGGATTTTCTCATGTAAGGTTTTGGCTCCTCTGTTTCAGTGAATGGACAGACTCACATCTGCCTTGTTGAATTGTTGCCCGTGTGTTTGGTGTTTGACCTGTCGGACTGATGTGGAAAAAGCGGTTTGAATCCAGCAATGAAAATTGATTTTACTGTATTGCATGGAATGCCATGGAATGTGGAAAATTTGGGATTTAATTTGAGAAAATTATCATCACATACACACAGAAACTCAAAGGTCTTCAATACAACCTGCCAAAATAAAAGTTCAGTTTAATTGAGAAATTATGACGGAAATATTCTACTAATGTAAAACAGCAGAATGTACTCATGAAAGTAATAATACTCTTTTTAAAACTTTTAGAACGTATATCCCAAATTTCCATCCGTTTTTTTTTTTTAAATAGTAAATCTCTCTAGCACAGCAACATGTTTGCCAAAAAATTAAAGGAATTAAAAAATAAAAATAAAATAAAAACTTCGGATTCTGTTTTATTTATTTATTTATACATTTTTTACAAGATTAAGTTGTACCATCATTTTTGAAATGTTTGTAATTGCTTTTTGCTTTGTAATTGTTTGCAATTGATTAGATTGTGTAGATTATGTAGCCATTAAAACAGAATACAGGACGTTTTAAACAAAAAACACAGAATTTGGGAAGAGTTCTAAAAATTTACTTTTCTAAAACTATAATATTTTTTTCTATCGATTACACATCTGTTTTTTAAATCTAAAATTAAGTTTTGAAAATGTAAAATTTAAGTCATTAAAATGGTGTCGAAAAAAAGAAAAAAAAAGAAAACAGTTTGAGAGAAAAAAATCATAGTGTCCTAATTTTTGTAAAACTTGTAATAAATTGTTACATTGTAGAAGTTGTAAAATTTCTGTTGATTAGGCTTGCTTCATTTATATTTAAATGTAACCATTAATTTGGAATACAAAAATATTTTAACGGAAAACAGAATTTGGGAAAAAATAAAACAGATTTCATAGGGTTCTGAAAAATACTTATATATAAATTATTATTACATTTGGTAACACTTTATTTTAAGGTTTCCTTGTTTCACATTACATGTAATTACTATTATAATAACAATGAATTATGCATAATTACATGCAAGTAACCCTAAGCCAAAAGTACATGAAGTTAATTAATATTACTCAGTACTTAAATGTATAATTACACTGTAACAAGGACACATTAAAGTGTAAGTTTACATTTTTTACACCTACTGATTTTAATTGATTAGGTATGCTTTTTTATGAATAATTAAAAAAAATCAAGTTAACCCTTAAAACAGACTCCAGAAAATGTTGATTTTATGCAGTGGATGGACACAAACATCTGACCCAATGATCTCAGAGCGCGTCGACTTCACCCTCGATTAGTAAACACAGCCTGAACACGAGCGCACAAACACACACTTCATTACTCTAATTGATGACTGTGTGCTCTGTGAGGAATGTGTGTGAGTGTGTGTGTGGTGATTTCTGTTATAAATGAGCGCTTTGGAGGGCATGCTGGGTAATGTAGGAGTGTTTTATTGATGAATTCCAAACGAATTGGATCAACTAAGCCTAAGCGCTCCTACAGATTCCCATCCTGATGCTTCATCACAGCGCAACAGAACAAGTTATGTGAAGGAAGGAATTTGTGTACAATTGTTTGCTATTATGAGAGCTTGAGTTTGTCTTGAGAATAGATGGAATAACATTTATTATTGTATGCGTTTTCCATCCATCCCTGAGGGAGGGGATATTTCTGTAGCGTTACATCAGCTGAGAGCTGCCTCATGAATCCAAACTACAGGAAAACCGCCTAAAGCTCGCCCTCCTTTCCACCGACAATGTGCTGGTGCTCAATCTGGAATCATTCTGTGCATTAAAAAATAGGTTTTGGCTGGGAAAATAATGTCTGCAGTGGGCCATTAAACCGGTGGGTCTGTCTAACATCTAGTAATGGTTGTATTCTAGCACTAAACTACTATAAATTAAATGATTATAATGTAGTTGTAGTAGCACAATAAAAATACTATGCAAATGATTTTAAAAAAAATATAGATTAAGGTAAAATTCAAGAATGAATGATTGAATAAAGTAAAACGAAAACAAACAAACACATTTTAAGTGGTCTGTTATGTCATCTTTCTAAGAGGTTTGTGGTTCATGTATAAAGGAGTGATATTACATTGGAGATAAATGCTATCAAATTAATTCCACATTTATGATTATATTTGCAATAGACAGTGTAGATAAAGAATAACCTGTGTCATAAATGCTTGAGTCACTGTTTTTGATTATTTGAGGGCCAGAGGAATTAATTATGAAGCAATGGTCCAGTCAGTGAAGGTGAGGGTCTAATTTGATAGCATCGATCAACTGTGATTAAATTAAACCTTTTTCATGTGTGCTTGACAAGCCTAGAAAGAGAGAGAGTTTTTAAAGAAAATGTATTTTAATCATTATAAACATGACCATTTGCAGATAAACCGTGCACTCCTGACTCCAGCCAATCAGATCAGAGCTTGCCAGACCTTGAGGCAAAATAAAATGTGACGTAACCGCTTTAGAAAAAAAACACCAAGTAAACAGCAGAGCTAAAGTAATCTTCCTCATGAATATGCATGCATTCATAATTAAGGTATCGCTGTCACCTTCAATGCAGTATGCAAATGAGGCAGTTATTGAGTTGATTTTTACTTGTTCCTGTCAGATATATGCGTGTATGCGACAGGTGTTGATGACCGTATGCAAATGAGTGGAAGTTGCTAGCGAGTTTACAGTCTCCACCCCTGAAGATACGCTTCATAAATGTGACAAGATGTATTTGCGTGTTATCTGCAAGCTTTTACATCCTACTTCAGCATTCAAATGATTTTCTGAGCAGCCGTGCAAACATATATAGATAAATAAATAAATAAATAAACACCTCCTCACTCTCTGGTATGCTCTTAAAAGTTGACAAATTTCTAGCAGATATCTGCATTTAAATTTTACAGTCTTTTCTGGGAAATGTGACCATACATATTGATGACATCATTTCCTGAGTATGCAGGGGCGTATATAGATTTTTGTTCAGTCTGTCTCTAATAAGAATAGCAGACGGAGCAGATCATGGGCTGTTTTGAGATACTTATGTACTACGTATTGAACACCGATTAGTATGCACTGTATGTTTAACAAAAAATATTAATAATATAAAGCAATTGTCTTTTCTTCCTGTGGATTTATTAAACTTACTTTCTTGGACTCTGCTGATCTTCTTCTGAGCTTAACCTCATTTAGAATCAAATGTTTGTGTAAATCTGAGCGGTTTCACTTTAACCATCTTTAAGCTCTCGCGGTTAAAGCTTCCCTTTTGAAAAAAAAGTGTGCTTAATTGTATTTAATGTGCACTTGTAGTTTACTTCTAATCTTACAAGTATATAAAAAAATTGCAGATAAAATATTAATGAAATTTAAGTACCTCTTAAAGAGAGACTCTTTCTTGACTGTTTCTGAACGCACTTTAGTACTCTTTTAAAAAGTGACCTTTATAATAACGTCAAATGAAAAGTTTAACTAAGTACATTTTAAATCATTATGTTTTAATATGTTTTGCCATGCACGCTTATTTTGATGTGTTGAGTAGCATACTTAAGCAAATTTAAAAATACTTGAAATGTAGTGTTATTTGATACTGCATTTTAAGTTAATATACTATATTTTAAATGTACTACATTGCAGTTTCATGAATTCAAATATTTTTAAATAATATAATCATAAATGCTTGTCAGTAAATTCAGTGGTGCATTATATACAAAGAAAATTGCAGTCATTATGAAATTACATGTAAAGTTGTACTTAAGTCCTGTTTAAGTCAGTCAAAAACACTCTACAGTTCTACTAATTACCTTAAATATGTATTTAAATTGTAATACATCCATTGCACACTTAAGTATATTCTTTTAAGTATTTTATTTCTTTACTAAGTACTCGTTTTTTAGTTAAGCGTACTTGTTTGTCACAAGGGTTAGGCATGCTCAAAGCTGATCTTTCATGTAATTTATTAAATTCACTGTATAAATTGAACAAATACACTGAATGTGCTGCAACTAAATAATACTAATACTAATACTAATCAGTGGCGGCTCCAGACAATTTTGATTGGGGGGCCATGGGGGGTCCTGGTCATTTCAAGGGTGGTCTCATGAAAACCAACAAAAAATACAGTGGACCTGGCTAATAACTGCATATTACTGCTACTAAACAACAAAAACAACACAGCATATCAACTAACTTTGTTTTTAATTGATTAATCAATTGCAGTTTGCAAACAATATGCTCAAACTTTAACGTGTTAGTTCACCCAAAAATGAAAATGATGTCATTAATGCCCTCATGTCGTTCCAAATCAGTGAGACCTCCTTTTATCTTCGGAACACAGTTTAAGATATTTTAGATTTAGTCTGAGAGCTCTCAGTCCCTCCATTGAAGCTGTGTGTACGGTCTACTGTCCATGTCCAGAAAGGTAAGGAAAACATCATCAAAGTAGTCCATGTGACATCAGAGGGTCAGTCAGAATTTTTTGAAGCATCGAAAATACATTTTGGTCCAAAAATGGCAAAAACTACGACTTTATTCATCGTTGTCTTCTCTTCCGTGTCTGTGTGAGAGAGAGTTCAAAACAAAGCAGTTTGTGATATTTGGTTCGTGAACGAATCATTCGATGTAACCGGATCTTTTTGAACCAGTTCACCAAATCGAACTGAATCATTTTAAACAGTTCACGTCTCTTATACGCATTAATCCATAAATGACTTAAGATGTTAACTTTTTTTTAATGAGGCTGACACTCCCTCTGAGTTCAAACAAACCAATATCCCGGAGTAATGCATTCACTCAAACAGTACACTGACTGAACTGCTGTGAAGAGGGAACTGAAGATGAACCCCCCATCCCAGCCAGATAACGAACAAAACAAGAACCGGTTGCATCGGTTTTCTGATCACCAGTAGTTCTTTCGGACAGTTTGATTCAATAAAACGGTTGAAGAAAACGGTTCACTGGTTCTTTTCCGCTCGACTTAATGGCGTCATTGGGGATGATTGCCCTTGATTCAGGCCTTCGGTTTACCTGCGCTCATAACATTAGCACAGAATCAGTGTTAATTTCGTTGACTAAATATTTTCGTCATTATTTTCGTCACGAATATATTTTTGCAGACGAAAACGAAACGAAAACTAAAATAGAAGGCACTGATAGAGACTAAAACTATGACTAAATTGATTGACATTATCGTCAACGAATAAAGGACGAGACGAAAATAGACTGTGACGAAAATCAAATCAGCAGACGGGAGAGATGCGAGGAATCAACAAAAGAACCGGCAAAACGGAACAGGCGAGACTGCATGAGAGAAGAGAACCAATCAGAGCCTGACTTATTGAGACGTGAAGCGAAGGTTTTCAGTTTTTAAATGATCTCCCGGGAAGACGACATTCGAAGAGGTGATGTCTAAAAGAGCGACAAAATGTCCACAGCTCACTTCACGTTTGACGACGAACAAAACAAAACAAAGCGTAAAGCACGCGGAGCGCTCATTCGTGGCAAGAACACAACCAATAAGAAAAGACATTTACAGACGAGCCACCCGGACATTTTCTCAAATGTAATTTCACAACGATGTTCTTTTGTTTATTGAGCTAAGCAAAACTGGAAGACTGCAGTGCGTAGATGTTGTAGCATTAAATATTACGAACTGAAAAGTACTGTAAAATAGCCCCTTCTTCAAGTTAGATGAGAGCACAATACTAATACGTAATATTATGATACATACATTTGATTAATACTAATGTTTAGTATATTTTATAATGTTCTGCTTGTTGACAATATCACAAATATTTCTATATTAGTCATGTAAAACGTGAATGTTCACATCCTATCATTATACATACTAATCTAGCAATATTGTAGTATTTAAAACATACAATATTGCTAGACAAATGAATACCTTATAAAATCTTGTTGCTTTTTTTATCCACCTAGCTGCCAACTTATTAAATATTTACTTTAAATGTATGCACTCCTTGTTCAGCTCAGCTGTAAGCTTTAAGGTCCTGGACCTAACTTTATTTTTCTTTTATTGATGGTCAATTGGCAGCTAGTTATTGTTTACATTATCATGACAGTGTTTGTTGCTGCATAAAAGCTTTTGAATCGAAATAAAGACACAGTTGTGTTGAAATAAAGTTGAATTTGTGTTTTATATATTTTGGTTAAGTTTGTTTCATATACCAGCTGTAAAAAATTGTCTAGTAAATCTGTTATTGATTTTAGTCTTATTTTAGTCGACTAAAATACCAAGAAATTTTAGTCGACTAAAATAAGACTAAAATTAAAACAAATCAGATGACTAAAACTTGACTAAAACTAAAAAGAATTATAGTCAAAAGACTAAGACTAAAACTAAATTAAAATTTCATGTCAAAATTAACACTGCACAGAATCAGTTCAGAATCAATCACCAAAAGAATCAGTTCAGTTTAGACCCCCCAAGACCCCCCCGGCGCCGCCAGTGATACTAATACTAGAGTATGGAGTTAGTTGTGATTCACTGAGTGTGTGTGTGCGTAATGCAAATGTATTTGTGCGAGTTTATTGTCCTGAAACCTCCACCATTATGGGCTCAATGTCATTTACAAAATGTAATTTAGTGTGTTTCAAAACATGTTGATGGATTTCTTTGGAAAATATGAGCTTGCAGCAAATGTATCTTGATTGTTCATTTGAAGTTTGCCAGAGATTCTAATGAATGTTTTTGTTAGTGTCAATACCTTCTTACATCAATCATAGCTATACTGATGGCATAAAGTTACCGACAGTAAATACAATTATTATAATATACTTCATGTGATTCTTTATATTACTAAATATGTTTAGTTCTCAAAACATGCAAGACTTCGTTTGTTATCCAGGTGATGTATTGATGTCAGATAATGTATAATTAGTGTATAGTTATAATTAGTTTCTCAGTGTTAATTTAAGTTAAAAAGTTAATTTTAGGTTGAGCTATTTGTGTAAACTTGGCAAATCTTTGTTAGTTTGTTTATTTATCTATACGTATTTTTTTTTCTATTTTATATTATTGCTTGTTTTTATATGGTTTTATTATTATTATTATTATTATTATTATTATTATTATTGTGTGTGTGTGTGTGTGTGTGTGTGTGTGTTTATCTCTAGTATTTACTCATCCTCAGATTACTTCCAACAGAAGATCAATAGTAGATCATCTAATGATTACAAGTTGATTAAATAAAGTTGTGAGTTAATGTGCCAATCATAAACAGCTTACAGTTACACTACTGAAGTGCATGGAGAATTATACATTGTGTCATGTATAATAATTTATGGTAAAAAGGGGTGCTTTCAATTAGTTCCACACACACACACATACACACATTTTTATTACAGAGTGCTTAAAGGGAAATATTTCAGAAAATGATTTTTGATGGTCTCTCCCCTTCTCGCTCTGTTTTTAAAGCCATGGCTTGACAAATATAACCAACAATTTATGACTGAGTTTTTAATTAAAAATAATGTCTTGTTGTTTGTGGTGATGAATGAGATGATCGATATATAGAGCAGCTCAGTATGAGAGTGCAGTGATCACACACACACACACACACACACACACACACACACACACACACACACACACACACACACACACACACACAGTCATTTACTTGAACACATCGATTAAAATGCTTCATTTTGTTTAGTTGTTTGCTCAGATCATTCACATTCGTCCATGACACCTTTAGATCAGAAGACTTCACAAAGCACAGGAAGATGTACGATTATTAACAAAATCTGACCCTATAGCAAGTATCTGTTCTGCCATTTAGCAGTGAGTCACGATGGCCTGAAAAGTTGGCTAAAAGCTAAAGCGCAGCGCTGTCAGCTCGTTAATTTGAGCACCAGCACTAAAAATATAAAGGGTAAAAATAGTCAAACTTGCTGTGCTTTAGCTTTTAGACAGATTGAAACACCACCACTACTGGCATACCACTGTAAACCCAACATAAAAACATATTTTCTTGGTGTAAGTGAATGTATTTAGGTTGATTTAGCAATTAAAGACTACTTTATCATATCTGATATATGGATTTCTAAAGCCTCTAAATGATCAACATGATCAAATCTTTGTTCTTAAACAATGTTTTATATATATATATATATATATATATATATATATATATATATATAAAATGTATAATATATAAAAAAATATATTTTATATATATACGTATATAAAATGTATAAAAACAATTATAAGAGCATGTGTAGTTACATATCTCAAGTTCTCGGGGGAGTTTAGCAAAGGCAGTGTTTCACAGCGACTCGTTCAAGCATGATTTCTGTCCTTCAGGTCCTTTCTGACAATACTCTGAGTGTGTGTGTGTGTCATATATGTTGATGTATGTGATTCATGCGGTCACATGACCTCAGTCGGACCGTGAAGGTCAGCGCCGGGGTCACTGAATCACATGTTCACTCGAATAAAAGGCCGTTCTGATCCATTTCTCTGAAACGACCCTGAATATGAATGAATATTCATGAGTAACTGAAGGATACAATCTTTTCATATGATCATGATATTATGGGAAGTGACTCAAGCTGATTGGTTTCCTGATAAATGATTATTAATGGAACAAAAAACAGCTTAAAGTAGAAATATGCATCACTTTCTCCTTAATATTCAAAATAATGTGTTATATCATTTTTATAACAATGTGCAACAGATAACGTATCTGTAAACATCTCAAAAATGTGTTTTCTGGCTTCATGACCCTTGAATGTCACGCACGCACGCACATACACACTCGTTCACTCTCCAGTCACTCCTACACTTGTTTCTCACAGTGCTTGAATGAAGGCCATTGTAGCGTGTGTGTGTGTGTGTGTGTGTGTGTGTGCGAGAGATCATGTATGAGATTTGTAGTTCTGGAGCTGTGCTACAATACGCCATATAATAACAGCTTACAAATCGTTATTTTTGGTAGCTGGTTATGTAAGGAACTAAAATTGTTTGTGCAAGAGTAATAAAATTGTATGGAAGCCCATTTCAGAGAGAGAGAGAGAGAGAGAGAGAGAGAGAGCGTCACTTTTTTTCTTTGAGGCAAAAAAAGACTTTCATAAAATTATTTCAATAACATTTCAGTGGTCATTTGTTCAAATACTGTCATTTTATGTGGTAACCCTTGTGGAAATGTTTTTGACTTTCATAATATACTTAAGTGTGAAGTGAATGCAATGTTTTTGCAATGTACTGTAATACCATGTTAATTGCAATAAAAATATAAATGCACTATAAATCAAATACAATTAAATGAACTTTAGAGTCTTTCTGACTCCCTTAAATAGGACTTAAGTACATATCTATATGTACAGTAATTTCATAATGACTTCTATTGTCTACTGAAATATGGTTAAAGTACTGCTGAATGTACTGACAAGCATTTATGATAAACTAAATATACTTTAATGTAATTTCTAATCATAATATAGTAATTGCACATTTGTAATGAGGAAGTTGCAGCTTATAAATGTAAAATATTTTAACTTTATATGTAATTTCAAATAACACCACAGTAAAAATGTGCTTTAGTACGATAATCAACACATCAAAATGTGCACTTCTTTGTAACACAGCAAAAGATTATTAAAACATAATGATTTTAAAAGTACTTTCAGGTAAAAAATATTATTTGACATTGTCATAAAGATAACTTTTTAAAAGTCTACTTAAGTGTGTACTTAAGTGTGTCTCACTTCAAGTCACTTAAGTGGCTTTTATTTGATTGATATGAAATTAGCTGCAAGTAGAGTTTCATTCAACACAATCTAGCAAACTTCTTTTATAGTCTGTTATTTAATCACTCGATTGCACACCATGCGTAATAACGTCCTTCAGACATGAGGTCATTCACAATACTCATTGCTTCTGGAATTTTCGCTTCTGTTAATGTTTGTCTCTGTAGCAAGTTTAATGGTTAAAGGTCCAAGTATAGCAGCTCAAAGTTCCTGTTTAAAGATCTGTATTGCTGCTCAAAGGTTTCATGTAAGTGTAAATCAGACATAGAAGTCCACAACCCGACCCTGAGGCCTTTATTCCCGTCTCACTCTGAAGTATTTCTCAGACACAGATCCAGACGGACTCTGATAAGGTTTGTTCAGTTTCAGATGTGTGTTTGGTGTTTGGTCGTGCAGGTGGAGAGTGTTGCAATAGTTGAATCACTCACTCAGATGTGGTCGCTGGAGGTTTGTTTAGTTGTCCAGCACACACTCATGATCTTCAATGTGTTTGTAAAATCTAGGAGTGCTTCTGATAGGATTAACTGCAAGGCCTGTCTTTTACCTTGAGACCTGCTCAGACTTCCTGCTTTATGATAACGATGTGATAAAGGCAGAGATAGACACTCTGTGACTGAATCCAGGCTCACGACAAAAACGATAAAGGAGCCTCTGGCACCTAAAATGAAATATATGTGTGTGTGTGTGTGTGTGTTAGTAGCTGGTTTGACTTCACCCTTATTTAACTGTTTGCTGTAATGAGACACTCGTGTGTAACACACAACCAGATGAGCTGAATCCATGCGTGTGTGAGAAGGAGATCTCTTTCAGCCCTTCATTTAACTCAATAGAGAACGAGAGCGAGAGAGGAAAGCACTGAAAGATGGACGCGCGAGCGGCTGTGTACCTGTGATGTTAATTGTTTTCCAATGGTTAATTAATGTCAACAATCTCCTGGAAGATTCAGATGTTTTACACCTGCAGCGCTCGCACATGGCTCTCATTTAAACCTGCTTCAGAGAGAGAGAGAGAGACAGGCAACAGGAAGTGGTCTAGTCGTCATTGTTACGCTGCTGTTGGTGGTTTGAGTGATTGAGAGAGTTTAATTGAGCCGCAGCATCTGCTCTGATGAAAGAGGAGCTCGTCTCTCAGATCTCAGAGCGTCTCCATCGGCTCTCCATGGAGTTTCCACAGCGATGGCTTTAGTTTCAGTTCAATTAGCCTGGATCTTTTAAACAAGGATCATGTCACCTTAACGAGATTAACGAAAGACAAATCACACATCAGATGTCAGCAATGTCTCAATTATTTCTTCCGGACAGCAGTGAGATTAAGTTTTTTTTGCTTTAATCTCTTGTTTTAAAGGGATAGTTCATCAAGAAAATTACAATTCTGAAATTTTTCACCTCAATGTCATTCCAAACCGTATGACACTTTTTCCTTTCGTGGAATATAAATTGTTTTAATATTGAATTATTATATATTTTTTTACTTTCATTTATTTATTTAATCCATACTCTCTCAGACAAAAAGGTACAAAAGCTGTCATTGGGGCAGAACCGTTTTAAAAGTAATGCTTTTGTACATTTTAGGTACTATGATTTACACTTAAGGTGCTAATATGTTCCTTTAAGGTACCAATATGGAATATCTAGGTACAAAAGTGTGCCTTTTGAAAAGTTACCATCTCAATAACAGCGTTTGAATTTCCTTTTTTTTTTTGAGAGTGTACCATTGTAGTTTTTTGTGTGATTTATATACTTTTGTAGTGTTAATATTTTAATTATATTTTTTATTTTTTTGGTATATGCTTTTGCTTTTATCAGTTTTTATTTATTTATTTGTTACTTCTGTTTAACTTTACTTTATTTTTGTTTCAGTTTTAGTAATATCTGAAACTTGAAATTAAATGAAAAATATAGATATTGCATTGGTAACTGAAATAGTTTTTTATATATTGCTATGTTTTTATATATATTTCTATTATAGTCTGAAATAGTTTTAGTTAACAACACTAGTCAATAGAATGCAGGTTAATGTTTACCAAAATACTAGTATAACGTGTAAAAAAAACAAACAACAATTGTAATTAACTTATAGATATATTATAATATTCATTATATTTCAGTTATAGTGTAAGTTTTAGTTTTGCTATTTATTTTTGTCATTTTTAAATGAAATGTAATTGTGTCCTGCTTTAGTCACTTTAATTTTCATGTAATTTAAATTTTTATGTTATTTATTTATTTATTTAACCTTTTTTCCATTTTAGCAATTTTTATTTCCACCATTTAGATGAAAATTAAAAATGCTGGATCTTTTTTTTTTTTTATTACTCATATTTCAGAATTTCATAACCTTTTTCTTTTAACAAAGTGACATGAGAGTGAGTAAATAATTATAAGGTTTAGGACTAAACTATCCCTCACATATTTCTCCTGAGAAATCTGTCAGCAATCATAAACGTGTCTCCGGTAGGCTTTCAGAAGAATCTCGACAGTTTCCGCTCTGATTTATCAATGTCTTGAAGTCTGTAATCAAAGGTCACAGCTCCTGCTGGTTTTAACAACCTGTTTGTCTGTTTTGTTTTTTCAATTTTCTGCAAGCATGACTGAGATCTCATGAGCTCTGAAGGTTCAGTGAGATGCTCATCAGGACTATCAGAGCCTCAGTGGCAGATGAAGCTTGTTTGGCTGTGTCTCCTCAAGCGCTCTTCATAATAAATAGATTACATTTGCATGGCAAATCAACCTGAGAGAGACTGACTGTGTGTGTGTGTGTTTGACGATAAACCTCAAACAATCTTTGAAACAACATGGAACAATGACTTTCCTGCCCAATTTGTCCTTACTGCATTGGTTATAATGAGTTTAAATAAATTGCACCATCATTACATGCATGCAATTACAAATATGTTTTCAAATATATCTTGACATGCAAGTTGCAATAGCAATGGCATTAAAGTGTATTTTAGTTCGCCATAAATGTATTTTAACCATGTTTCAAATGTTAAAATTATAAATATGTACTTAAGTCTTGCTTAAGTGGGTACAAAACACTCCAAACACTCGAAACATTTTATATAAACTCAAACATGAATGCATTTTCATTTAATTGCATTAAACATGCAGTTAAGTGTTTAAAAGCATTACATTCAGTTCACACTTGAGTATACTCTTTTAATCTGTTATTTATTTTTAAAAGTATGCAACGTATACTTTTCTGAAGGTGTCTCAGTTCAGTAAGTCAGTCAATGCACAGCTGCTTATATCTATCTCTGCGCATTAAACTGGGAGAGAACTTGTCTTTTTAACTGAAAAAAATTATGCAAGCTTTAATGCATCTTTCAAAATGTCGTATTTGATGCAATTGTTTTGAAATGCATGGCAGGAGTTGACTCTCCAACTTGGAAATGTTAGCATGGTAAAGATCAGTGACCCCGTTCGTCTCAGAATCGTTAAGTGCATTCATCTCCAAAGAGTCTGATTTAAAAACATAAGGTAACCTTTATGTGTCATCTTGCTTAAATGCCAACTTAGAGACCGAGAGGTTTTATAGTGTTGTGCTAAACTTTAACCAATCACTGCTCAACCAAACTCTACTAAGTGACTCTTTGCTCTCTGAACATTAATGCTCGTAGTTTAGTGTAGAGAGGAAATACAGTAACAGCTCCGTGATTGTTAACATGTCTCGTAAAATAATATTAGCCTGCAGAACACACACACGTCTGTAAGTCTGGTTTGCAGTGACGAGCTCAGGTTTAATGAGCTGTCAGCATCAGCGGGAACGAGGCAGGAACAAGCTCCATTAGGATGCGGGACAGAGGTGGAGAACGCCACTCTGGGTACGCTCTAATTGAGTGGATTTTACTCAAGCATTTCAGCGAAGAGAAAAGCAATCTCAAAACTTTTGAAGGGACAGTGAAGATTGCTGATCACCCTTCTGTGACTTTTGTTCATGGAACACTAGAGAATGGAATTACCGGTCTGTTAGAGCTGACGATTAAAAATCTAATAAATACAAATTGTGATTTAAAATATGATTTTAAACAAGATTCCAAGTTTGTTGCAGTTGTTTGTGTATCAGCAGAATTTGGCCATAAGTGTATTATCAAAATTATATATAAATGTGATTATATAACAACAAAAACAACAATAATAATGTTGTTGATAATGTCATTTTATAGTCATATTGATATATAATCACACAATTTTGGCCAAATTGTATAATAATAATAATAATAATAATAATAATAATAATAATAATAATAATAATAATAATAATAATGTCATTTTATAGCTATAATGATCACACACTTTTGGCCAAATTTTATTATTATTAATATTATTATTATTATTAATATTATTTATAACCATATTGATATATATATATATATATATATATATATATATATATATATATATATATATATATATATATATATATATATATATATTGATATATATGTGTGTGTGTGTGTGTGTGTGTGTGTGTGCTTGTGTGTTACTGTGTGTTTGTTTAGGAATGTCTGTGTGTGCGTGTGTGTGTGCTTATTTATGTGTTATTGTGTGTGTGTTTAGGTGTGTTTGTTTGTATGTATGTGTGTCTGTGTGTCTGTGTCTGTATGTGTGTGATTGTGTGTGTGTGTGTGTGTGTGTGTTAGTGTATGTGTGTGTGTGTGTGTGTGTGCTTATATGTTTGTGTGTTTGTGTACCAATGATGAAAAATGCACCAAAAAACACTAGTGCACTTTATACTATTTTAATGCCATACAAAACATTTATGGTGGATCTTTGTGGTATGAATCAGCATCCGCTCTGTGAGAGCAAAGCATGCTGGGATACTTTTCCTCTTGTTCCGTCTCTCCTGGTCCACCAACATCGGTTTGATCATTATTCCATAGATGCGTTACTTGGCACAAGGACAAAGTTTAGCATAATTTATGCATGACTGTCATCAAGTTTTGAAAAACGGCCTTGGCCATTTCGAATTTTAGCATAAACACACACACACACACACGCACACACACACACACACACACACACCTCTCCAGAGATCCAGCAGAGAGAAAAGTTGTTTATAAGTTTATGAGCGTTTCTGCATGTCTTATTATGCGTTGGCCGAGCGTGAGGGTTTCTCTCTACGCTTTCTGAAACCGTGCGATTTACAATCTTCCCATAGATGAAAAGATGAAAATATTACTCAATAAAAAGCCTCTGCTGCGAGGGAGCCGCATTCATCCACGGCTGGCTTTGAATGTGAATGGAGGAGCAGTTATTCAGGCTGTGGGCCGTGTTCCCTGCAGACCATCAAAGGAGCGACGGAGAAAGAGAGATAAGAGCCACAGAAATGGAATAAGAGATATGGCGCTTTTTTTCTTGCTGTTTGTCAATATATGCAGGTAAAATAACTCCTTTTGAAGCGCGCCTCTCCTCTTGCACTATTATCTGTTGCCTTTTCTGAGTCCTACGGTGTGCGAGAACAACTTCCATGACTAGCAGCCAATGTATTTTTGTTCATTTTGTCAATTTTTGCACCCAGAAATAACAGCTATAGAATTGTTCACATCTCTTAAAGGGGCAGTTCACCCAAAAAATGAACGTTCTGATTTCTTTCTATAATCTATAATTATTGAAATTCTGATTCTCCTTTCTAGTACCATTCAACAGTTTAGTGTGACTATTTTTATTTATTTATTTTTATAATAAAAGGAATGAATTCTTATTAATTAAATTGATAAAAAAAAATGAAAAGTGTAATGAAAAGTGTAATGTAAAATGGTTTATAATCTTACAAAAGATTCTATTTAAAATAAATGCTGTTCATTTGACAATTGTATTTACCAAGGAATCCTAAAAAAAGTAAAATGTTCTGTATCACACAGTATTCAACATTGATAATAATCAGAAATGTTTCTTGAGCAGAAAATCAGCATATTATCATGATTTCTGAAGATCATGTGACAGTGAAGACTGGAGGAATGATGCTGAAAATACTTTATACTTTAGCTTTGATCACAAAAATAAATTTAATTTGAACAGATATTCAAATAGAAAACTGTTTTTTTTTTATTATTATAAAATTTCATATTTTTACTGTATTTTTTATCAAATAAATGTAGTCTCGATGAGCCGAAAAGGCTTCTTTCAAAACCATTAAAAATGTATCTTACAGTAGACTGTTCATCACTAGACTGTATGCTTGCTTTATAATTCTGTGTGTGTGTGTGTGTGTGTGTGTGTGTGTGTGTGTTCACTGTCCAAAAAAAAAAAAAACCACACACCAATGATTTCCTCTCCAAAAAATAATTTGCATATATATAACACAGTAAATACAGAAATATATCGAAGCCCACATGAAATCTAATATTGGCCCATGCTCTTTCTTAATATGTGTTCCTGGTCTTATTGTGCGCGATTCATCATTGCATGTTGTTATTATAGCATTAAAAAAAAGATGTTTATCTTCATAATATTCCATCAAAATATAATTACTCGCTCTCCCTGTGAAACAAATTTCCTCTCAGCAAATACAGAGAAAGGTTAACCAATGGCCAAATATGAATATAAGCACTATTTTAGGCTACTTTTCTAAGTGCAATGCAGTGTTTCTGAAATCTTGCCATGCTATAATAGCATTCTGGCATGAAATGCCCACTTTTCACACAAGTCTCACCCCACATTTTTTCTTGTTAATTATCCAGTTAAACTATCAAATGCATCACGTTGGGGTTGTGAACAAATGGCTTGTAAATGCCGTTTCATGTTGACTTTAATAAACAAACAAGCGAATAATAGATAGTTGTACTTAGTTAATTGTGTTAGTTAAATTAGCTCATCCAGTTGCTGCTCTGATGTGTAACTCTGGCTCTTTCTGTGTGTCTGTATGTGTTAATATTTGTCTCAAGAGTCCAAAATGTCGGCACTGGACTGTGTCCCGCTCCATAATTACTCCCTCTGAAAATATCAGTGCAGCGGCTAATTGGTGCCATTCAGCCTGTGTGTGTGTGTGTGTGTGTGTGTGATCAATGGTGGTAATTTGTCTGATTTTGAATCCAGTTTGGATTCAATGTCCAAAACATGAAACACTATACAGGGATATTACGTGAATCCAGGGTTTGTGTTACACTGTCGCTCGTGAAATGCCTTCAAACTGGTCATTTTTAAAAGGCAAATAAACAGTTTGTGGTTGATGGAATCGTTGCAAACTCTAAAATAGTTTAGAATGTACATATAATTGGGTCATTTATGATTCAAGATTTTTTTTTTTTAAGAATTTACTACTTTTATTGAGCTAAGATGCATGAAATTGATCAAGAGTGGCAGTAAAGATATTTATAATGTTACAGAAGATTTCTATTTCAGAAAAAGAGCAGACATTTTCTTCCGGTCTTTCTCAAAGATGTGGACGGATCTTTTAAAACGTATTTAACTTTGTAAACAACATCTTTAAAATGCTAAAATTATCATTATGTTTTTATTTTAAAGTAGAGTTTTAAAACCCTGCTTGTTATTTGACACAAAATCCTGTTTGTGATCTTCAGCCAGATCTTTTCTGGACCTTGCCAAGTTTTGATCAACTTTAATAACCCTTATATTTTAGTGCCGATAAACACAGTAATAAACATGTTTATTTTTGTTTTTCAAGCTTGCATGTTACTTGAAATAAAAAAGCTCAAATCTAATAATTACTCAGAAAAATGGTGTGTGTGTGTGTGTTTGTGTGTGTGTGTGATGTTTGTAAAATTATACTAAAAGAGCTTTTACCTGACAAAAACTCTAAACTATCAATCAAAAGACAGAAGGTATAGAGTAGACTGAGTGTCAAGTTTTGATCATGCTGCTCATTTAGAGGCGTTTAGAGATCCATGAATCAGATATGATACAGTAGATTTATAGAGGTAATAATCAAATCGATTGTATGACGGTCACAGCAGTGGACGTTCGGTCTGGACACAGCACGCTCTATTTCTCTCTCGATCTTTCCCACACTTGATTCGTCTACTGCGGGCCACAGCAATATCACCGCGTCCTGCCGGACATATCCAGCAATAAACTCCCCACCCTGCAGTCATATGATTCATACACACACACCGAACAACAGAACGAGCTCCAGGACGCCGAGACCAGATGAACAGATGGAGCGAGAGAGGTGTGTTGGAGAATGAACCGCAGTCACATGATCAGAGAACACGCGATTGGACGCTGGCAGTGATTGAGGGACACAGCGGCCAATCAGACGCCCCGTGTGGACGACCATATTGTCCCCTCAGTGGGAGGGAAATCAGCCAGTGTGTGTGTGTGTGTGTGAGATCAACAGTGAGTGTGGAACTGCAAAGCTCTACATGATTTGGTCTTTCAGTCCCTCAGCAGGCATCTTTTTTTCCAAATAAGTGCACCGAGATCAAACTACAACACAAGCCGACTACACACTGCTTCCTCATTGCGTGTGCCGAGCGTGTGTGTGTTGATCTGTGTTTCTCTCGGAAGCAGATTCTTTAAAAGTACCACCGAAATCAGACAAACCCTAACCCTAACCCTAACCCTAACCCTATTCTCAGAAAAAAAGAAAACTTGATTTTAGAGCTGACGAGCTACGCAATATCGTGTTCATGAACGCGATATTACGTAGCTTGTCAGCGAACTATGGTTCTGTATATTAAGTGCCGCTCTATTTGAAAGCAGGTGATGGATATTTACTACTAATCACAGAACCGGCTTTACTAATGCATGACAATCGCATGTGATGAATAATACAAAAATATAATTGTTCTGTAAGTTGCAGAAAGAAAGAAAGTCTAAATGTTCTGTCTTTGGTTGAATGTTGGATGCACAATATAAGCGACGCAGACTAACCAAACTTCTCCGGTAAAGAAATCAAAACAAAACTCGCTGAAAATCATATGCAAACTCTCAGGGTTTGAGTGACTCAGATTTCATCTCTGTTAAAACATGCAGCTAGAACAGCAACAACTGTGTGTGTGTGTGTGTGTGTGTGTGAAAGAGCATATCACAGCCTTTATACTAATTGGAAGCTGGATTGTTTTCGGTAATGTTATTACAGGAATCTGCATTTGTTGGAATTGCCTTTCTTGTGGAGACCATTGAAACCTTACTCATTTTAACATCACACATAAATATGTTTGTGTGTGTAGTCCCCAAAAGGAGATTTCAAGAGGTTTTGTCAGGTTTATTTCTCTGTTGGGTACACATTTGTCCCTAAAATATGTTTAAGCTAACATTTGCCTGGTGGTGATTGACACTGGGCTGGTGTTGAACTGATTGTGAGCGTGAATCCTGATTTGAATGGCTGTGTGTGTCTAGAGGAATTGTTTTGACTTTCTATACACAATGGAAAATCATGCAAAGCGAGGGAACAAGTGCAAATCCATCTCTACACTTTGTAAGATAAGAGTGAGTGATTCTTGAGGAAGTAAAAGTGTTCATTAGTTTTGGACCCTTACATTAATTATATTTGCATTTCATGAATGAAACAGCAGCTCTTTATGTAATGTCAGATACATACAAGTATGTCAAAGCTGCTTTGAAACAATGTGTATCATGAAAAGTGCTATATGAATAAATTTGATTTGACTTGTTTGCAAGACAACTAGATTTGGGTACATTTAAATATGAAATGTTTTTGATTTTGTGAAAAGGATGTGCCACACCTGCATGTCGTTCGGTGCTCATCCAGTAATGAAGAATGCAAAATTAGTACTTTTCTGCAGAAGATGTTCTTGCTTGTGAAAAAAACTGACCAATTTAAACCAAACCAAGTTGTCTGGTTTCCAGCTGAAAGAAAGGAGTCCCCCAGAAGATGAAGATGACCAAACTGTTTGAGGAATGAATAGTGCTGGGCCTTTGAAAGACTGAAAGGATTGAGTGGGATTGAGGTTTTTTAGTGCAGTGGAAGCGTTACAATCAGCTCCATCAGATAACGATGGGATCGTGTTTCTCCGTGTGTGTTTGTGTGAGTGAAGCTCTTGCTAATGAAAGCTTGTGTTGCTCCACACGGCTCACGATTAAAGGACAACCACACACACACCCTGATCGTTATCATGATATGGACTCTGTCCTACATTCACACACTCACACACACACACACACACACACACACACACACACACGCACACACACACACACACACACAAACACACACACACACACACACACACACACACACACACACACACACACACACACACACACACACACAGAGATGTGAAGAAAACACATGCTTGAAAATGTGTGACAAACTTCTGTCTGATTTGATTGCTGCCCAAATTACACCGGCAGAGCTCTGAGAAAGAGAAAGACTTCCAGCAGTTTTTAACAAGTGGCATAAAGCCTGGTCTGTTATGCAGCTTCTGAAATGCAACTAAACTCACACAAGAACGAGGAGAACATCAAAGACCTGCTGGTTCAACCGGGACACTGAACCTGCCCTGATATCTGATATATAAGAGAAAGCGTTATGAAAAAAATGAATACGTGACAAGAAAACCTACATAATCTTTTATTTTTTTTATTTTTTTTTATTTTTTATTTGTATTATTTGTGTGTGTATGTGTGTGTGTGTCTGTGTGTTTGTTAAAATAGTATTTAAATTAGGATTTATTTTGGTTTTCCATAATAAAAATAATTTGATAAGAAAAAATTGGCATTCAATTTAAACCATTTTAAATGTAAATATTTTTTACATGTTGAATATATTATAAACAAAAGAAAACAAACGAACAAACAAAAACAATATAAAATGTACATGATGAATACAAAAGAAACTAAATAAAAAAAGGAACAATAATAAAAAATTTGTAATATTAAAATAAACGAATTAATGAATTAAAAAAATGCAACATTTCTAATTTGTAAGTAGAACTACTAAAATTACTAAAACTTAAGCTGAAATGCAATAACAAATATAATTAATAATAATAATAGTAATAATAATAATAATAATAATAATAATAATAAAATGGCCTAACCACAGAAAGCTACTGAAACTATCAAAATAAAAGCTAAATCAAAATATTAACAAATGCTATAATAGTATGTACAAAGTAGTAAAATAACAGTGATTTATTACATAAAAAAAAAAAAAAAAACTATTTTATTTGTCACTGCCTGAAAAAACCTTAATTGTGGGAATTGCATAAATGATGGAAATGCAATTGTAACTATCGATTCCAGTGACATTTCTTGACATGTTTGTGTGAAATAGTGTCTGCAGACAATCACATACGTCATCTTACTGAGGATACAGTTCAATATCTGAGACCGTCACAAAGGATACACAGTAATTAGGGGGTTCAGTGTGTGTGTGTGTGTGTGTGTGTGTGTGTGTGTGTGTGTGTTTGTTTAGTGGAGTGTTTGCCAATAGGTTGTATTCAGATCAGTGTTGTGTTTGCATGTGTGTGTGTTTGAGCATATGTTTACACTGGTGAGTGTGCGACCTTCAAACGTTTCCTGTGGTAATTTTAAGTTGAAGAAGATCCAAAGCTGGTTTCTGAGTTAATGAGGACATTTCTGGCCCGATAGCTTCCCCAGACTGGCGCCGGGCCTCGGCGGAAGCAAGATTCATTTCAGTGAACATGGAGATTTTGTTTTGGAGAAAGAGAGAGCGAGTGTGAAAGAATTGGCATGAGAGGTGTAAGCGCACGTGATAATTTCTGTGAAATCTCACCCTCATTTATAGACGTAGCGAAGCTGCAGCTCACGATGCTTGTTTGTGTGTGCATGCGTGTTTAAAACATGTTTATCGGTTGCTTTATGTGGCTTCACGCTGTCTCTGTGTGTTCAGTCAGAGCTGTTTCTCTCTGAAAGTGCGGTTCACTTGCCGAGCGAAAAGCCCAATGCACTCGCTGACGACAGGGAATCAGGGTTCAAAAAGGCCCAACGATTGCGCTGACACTGGGGATTCAGGCCTGCTCCTCTGCTCTGATTGGCCAGTTCCTCAGTCACAGTCTGCACACATTACTGATGATGCATACACACTATAACACACACACACACATGTTTGTTTTTGTGAAAAGTGGGGACATCCCATATGTGTAATGGTTTTTATACTGTACAAACTGTATATTCTATGGCCCTACACCAACCTTACACCTAACCCTAACCCTCACAGGAAACTTTGTGCATTTTTACTTTCTCAAAAAAGCTTGTGTGTTTGTGTGTAGTGTAGACCATAGTCTCATTCAGTTATGATGCCATATATACTCACAGAATGGCAGCGAAAGAAATATAAACGAGAACACCAAAAGACAAACAGCTTAGCATCTATACACACAATCACACTGCATGCAAGAATGCATATGACAGAAGCTTTGCGTGACACAGGTGTTCATACACACAGCTTTGTGTTGAGGGATTTTAGTGTGTGTGTGTGTTGAATTGTAAAGCAGCTGAATTGGTTCTCTAAAACAAACGTGTTGTTTCACTCCTGAATCTCCATATGTACACAATAAGGATGTTATCGGCTTTAATTTATAATCTTTCCATCTGTTTATTTTTCTTTTAATTTATCTCCTGTGCTAGAAATTACAGCTAAAAAAAAATTCAATAAAGACTGCTTTTGTGCTAAAGCTACTTATTATTTTAAAACATAAGTAACATTGTTTTTTTAAGTGTTTTAAGTACCATTATTTATTCATTCATTTATTTATTTATTGTTTATTTGTTTGTTTTCATTTTAGTTAACTTAATGGTTTAGATGGTCGGTCTCAAACCTTACACTAATTTTATCTGGCTGTTCCTGCAGGGCATCAGCAAAACTGTGATTAGATATTGAGCGGCAGCTTTTATCATCATGATCATATGTATTAGGCAGGGCTGAGTATTAAACACTGAGTGCATGAACAGCTGTAAACCTTACTGTCACACCCTTATAACATCACACACATCTCACCTATCACCTAATGTCCTCTAGTTCCACAGATGTTTATGAGTGTGGAACCGTATGAAATCATATTTCCAGTGCAGTCTTCAGTCCAGTGTTTCCTTGAGAAAAAGTTGTAAACTTGATTGTATTGATTAAGATGACTGAATAATAAATACATGAGTTCAGAAGAAGTAACGTGCGGTCGGTCTGGAGTTGACAATAAAGTTGTGCGTGTGTGTGCATGCATGAATTTTTGTATGTTTGTATGTTTTTTTTATTTTTTTTATTTTAGTTTAAGATTTATTTATTTATTTATTTTTAAGCAATTTTGAAATATTAAAAGAAAATATCTTCCACGATAAAATAAATGTGATGCAGCCAGTAATAAAAAAAAAAACAAAAACAAAACATTGTAAACATTAAAGGAACTGGCATGTGTGCATAACAGTGTTATTATTGTCAACTAAAAGCTATTTATTTCTCATTTGTAAGTCGCTTTGGATAAAAGTGTCTGCTAAATGATTAAATGTTAATGTATTTATAAGTGAGATAAAACAGAAATAAAATAAAATAGCAATACTGGATATTAAAAATAAATATAATTAATACATTTAAAATGTGTTTGTTTACATATGGAGTGGGTGAGCTAGAGAGAAATAGAAAACTTTTAAGTTTAAAAAAAATATATATATATATATATGTTTAAGTACTATGTAGAATCAATAAATATTGAATGTATACATTTATTCCTAATAAATTTAAGAAAAAAAATAATAACATTAATAAAAACCTTAACTGAAACCATGACCATGTTATTCATAGCTACATTAGCTATGAATAAATAGTAAATTAGCATTTACTTTTTCATTTTCAGAGAGAGAGAGAGAGAGAGTGTGGGCAAGAGAGGTGTTTAAAGGCTTGTTTGTAACCAGGGTTTATCTGAAAGCTCTCACAATGCACTTCCACAAGGCTTTAAATCTATAAAAGCGTTGATGTGTGTTCTGCTTCTGTGACATGCCGTCATTATATGCCTGTTATGATCATCGTTTGGTGTTATTTCCTAATTAACACTAAAGCAGTGGTGCAAAGCATCATGGGACAGCACTTCTCAGTTCCCACACAGACATGTGGAGTTATTTAGTCTTCCGCTGCCTGCAGGAGAATGTGTTGACCTTATAAACAGGGTTTTTTTGGTTTGTTTTTGTTGAGTGAAAACGTCCTTGTCAAGTGACCTTTGACCCGGGACGGTCCATCACTGTCATCGGCTGTCAGAACAATCGCCCGCTGCTTCTGGGAGACAGTGTTGTTTCAGACTGACACATCGGACATACGCTGCTGGTTTTGAATAATAATGCCACAGAACTACGATCCATAACACTGAATTATTGAAATATGGGAAACTAAAAAGTAAACTTCAACTTATTTCAGTTAGTTGACCGTTAATGGCAAAAACACAAATTCAAAATGTATTCCAACTTTTGCGTTTATGTGTGTATGAGTGAGTATTGGCCGTTGACCACTGAAACAGTAGTTTCTTCTCTTTCTGTGTTCATAGGTGGCTTGAGAATTGTTGGACAGAAAGAACCACTGAGCTGCAAATCTTGAGTGAACTCGCTGCATACTCACCTAACCAATCAGCTGGAAGGGGAGGAGCCACGCGCAAACCAGCCAATCCAGAATGAGGGGCGGGGCCATGGGAGTGTTACAAGTGCTGCTATTGGCTAGTGTGCTGGAGCCTGCGACTCTGGGTGAGTCTTATGCTTTCATTGTAAAAAACACCACAAACATAATATGAATATGAATTATACGAAATGCAAAAGGCAATATTTGATGCTAATCGAATGTTGTTAAGCTAGCAGCATGATCGTGTAATAAGCAAATAATAACACATATTGGGGAAAATAGTTCATGTGTGCCACTAGATTGAATTTCTTGTGTATTAGTGTAATATAATAATGCATTAGTGCCTTGAAATGTTTCTAAATAAGCTGTTTAGAATCTCAGCTTGATTATGTTGCATACTTGTTTTAAGGGCTCTTAGTAGTGCACGCAGAAATGTGGCTTATGTAGGCAGTTTACTTATATTTTGGGGACAGTGTAAACCCTAATGTTTGATTCAGAGAAACCAGCTTCTCTCTTCCTTGAATAGAAAATGACCATAATGGGCGATTAGAGGTGCTGCCGTCATTACAGAGGATATGAATGTTGGACAGAGAGGAACGTAATTGTAATAAAGCAGAGCAGGAGAAGTAGGAAAGAGGGATTTAGAGAGAAAATTAGAGAAAATAGCATTAGGTCAATCGTTTTTTATTTACCATTTGTTTGTGGGTATCCATGTTATAAGGCTCGACTAATTAAAAAAGCGAATGAGCTGCGTTGTTCCTTTTTTCCACTTGATATGCAACAGTCAGAAAAACACAAATTGCCCCGAATGCTCTGACAGATAGACTTAAAAGCTCACACACATCCACCGATTCGACCGTCTCCAGCTCTGAACTGCTGTAAAGCAAAAAGAGAAGCAGCGCTCATGTTTTTAAAGGCTGGAGATACTGAAACCTACTGCTGTAATTAAATTACCTGTGGGAGTGTTTTTGTCCTTCGTTGAGGAAAGAATCATTTGCTGCTGAAGCTTTCCTAAAATACTGATGTCTACAGTGGTTTATTGTTCACATTGTACATTTTTATGAGGAATTTGAAGGACGAATTTGTGTGCTATGTGACTGAAAGTCTCCATTTGGAAGTAAAACATTTTTTGGTAATATTGTAATTCTGATATATATATATATATATATATATATATATATATATATATATATATATATATATATATATATATATATATATATAAATAAATTGAGAAATGTTTCTTGAGCAGTAAATAAGCATATTATGATTTCTGAAGATCATGTGACACTGAAGACTGGAGTAATGCTGAAAATACAGCTGCGCATCACAGAAATAAATTACATTTTCGAATATATTTAAATAGAAAACAGCTGTTGCAAATATTTCACAATTTCACTGATTTGCTGTTTTTTCTTGATTAACCCTCTGGAGTCTAAGGGTATTTTGGGGCCTGGAGAAGTTTTGTCATTCCCTGACATCTGTGTTTTTTTCCTTTTCTTATAAATATCAAAATGGGTAAAGTCTAATATCACTGTAATCAGCACAAACTGGGCTATAATAATATGTGAAATGCATGTATGTACATGATTGTATTTTTGAGAAAAAAAATGTTATGCATGGTTAGTGAAAAACTAAAAATGTTAAATCACTTGAATAAGGCAATAAAACACATACATAACATTGGATCCCGGGACTGTTGAGAACTGGAGCTAGTAACCTGGATTTTTATTTTCTAAATTATGTGAAAATCATCTTGTTTACTCATTCACAGAAAACAATATATTGATTTAAATTTTCTAAGACACTTTTTGTTGGTAAAAGTCATATGCGAGTAGGCGTCAACTATCATGAATATCATTGTGATTTACACCTGAGAAGACAAAGGCCTGCATAATGAGCTGCATAATTAGCTGCACAATGAGCCGCATAATGAGCTGCATAATGAGCCGCATAATGAGCTGCATAATGAGCCTCTCATTCAGCTGTGACACTGAGAGTGAGGAGTTACAAGAAAGAATGTGACAATAAAACAAATCTATATAATTTAATGTTTGTAGTTTATTAAGAATATATTTAATTATCCTACAACATAATTTAATATCCAGTTGGGGGAGCAGTTAAACAGTTTATTAGGAACAATCAAAGCTTACTTTCAAACTAATTTTTTGCATCATTACTCAAGTCACACAATCCTTCAGAAATCCTTTTAACAATCTTATTTTCTACCAAAAAAAAACATTTATTATTATTATTATTATTATTATTATTATTATTATTATTATTATTATTATTATTATTATTAAAGATTAAAGAGCTGAGAATATTTTTCAGGTTTTTTAGGGGGGATAAATTAAAAGAGCAGCATTGTTTGTTACAGTTACATTTATTTGTTACATTTCTATTATTTATATCAAGCTTTTGAATGGTATAGTAGTGTATATAGTTATTGAAACTTCATAATATTTCACTTGATTATACATTTAGTCAGGAATTATCGTTTGGAAAAAGTCTAACTAGTAAAATGTTTACACGTTATTTGAAGACTAGTACAAGTTTATAAATAAATAAATAAAAAGAGACTTACTCATGTTTATGATCTCTGCTGAATAAATGCAGTCTTGATGCGAGAAAGCATCTTCTCTCAAAAACATAAAAAAAATTAAATAAAAAAAATCCTAATTATTGCAAACTTTTGTGCACTTTTTCCTACTGTCAGGATTCACTAAAGACACACAGTGAAACTTTAAGAAGGTGTGGACATAGTTATATTTTATGGCTGACCTTATTAAATATGAATCTGTAGGAGTTTCTATTTCAGATGCAGCGTTACGGGAGATCGAATAAAACAATGAATAAAACAAGCGCAGTAGTTAATTTACTGGTATTTGCTGCATTGTTTAACACACATCGTGACTGTATTGTGTATTTGAAGTGTGTGGATGGCTCAAAGGTGAATGGATTAGTCTTCATCAGGTATTGAGTCTCTACAGTCCTCATGATGTCTGTGTTAAACCACAGATTAAAGTCATGTTTGAGTTTACAGGCAAATAAAGATGTTCTCTTAATATCCCAGGATAATCCCAGACAATCTCTCACTTACTAATCTACTTAGAGATGAGCGCAGATCCTGTATGCGTCCAGGTCCAAACCAACACTGTCTAATGGTGGTTATGTGCTACTATTTTTGTTTTGGCAAATCTGGGATTAATTCATATTAATTTGTACAATTTCATTTGCTCTTTTTCATACAATCTGTTTACGCTCCACTGACAGTTATGTTTAAGGTTGGACCTTCATGCTTATGTTTTTCCTATAAATCTTGTATTTGTATTAATTGCAATTTATATTAAATAAATGGTCCCACTTTATATTAGGTGGCCTTTACTACTATGTACTTACACAAAAACATAAGTACAAAGTACTTATTGTGTTCAAATTGTATTGTAAAACACTTTTGCTGCTGTTGAGGTGAGATGGGGTAAGGTTAGGGAGAGGGTTGGAGGTATGGGTAAGTTTAAGGGTGGGTTAAGGTGTAAAGTATGGGTCAACAGTGTAATTATAAATGTAATTACAGAAATTAAATACAGATGTAATGACATCTAGTTATTTTTTTTTTTTAAATATAAGTACAATGTAAAAACATGTATGTACACAATAAGTACATTGTACTAAATTATTACTTTAAATGTAAGTACATAGTAGTTAAGGCCACTTAATATAAAGTGGGTCCAAATAAATAAATAAAAATGAATTCAATTCATAAAATGAGGTTTGGGTTGCACAATCACACAGTGTTGGAGAATAGACTTGCTTTCTCTTTGAATTAAGTAGTTTAATATATTAATAATTAAGTTATATTAAATAATTAAGTAGAGTTGGGGTACTCGAACTTGGACTCGGACTCGAGTCCGGACTCGAGTCCAATTTTGAATGAACTCGGACTTGTCACGCACTCGGGTGAATTTGTACTCGGACTTGACACGGACTTGAACATTTTGGACTCGGAAAATATTCCGAGTACAGTCGAGTCCACGTCATGTGTAACAATAAAACCAGCATAAAATTGAAATGATAAATTAATGAATGTCTCCCCTTCTGTCATTTTACTGCACCACACCGGCAGGCAGAAGTCTCCTGCTTGCAGACGAAACACACGCACCACTCACTGGATATCAATGTGGATTAGTGATGGGAAGTTCGATTCTTTTCCGCGAACCGGTTCTTTCGGACGGTTTGATTCAATAAACCGGTTGAAAAAAAAACAGTTCACCGGATACATAATCCATTGCGATTTATTTGTTATTAAATGAACTTACGTTTCGTCAGAGTGCCGTTCCTTCAAGCCCTCGGTTTACCCGCACTCATTACATTAGCACAAAATCAGTTCAGAATCAATCACCAAAAGAATCAGTTCGGTTCAGACGCGCTGTGAGTCATTCGGCTTCATGCTGAATCACGAATGCGCAGTATCATCAGCTCCTCGGTTCTCGAATCGGACGCGTCCGAAAGAAACGGTTTTCGGTTCAGTTTACTGATGATCTGAAAACTGATACAACCGGTTCTTGACTCGAGAACGAGAATCGCTCAAAACCCGGGTAGGAAAATCTGACAGGGTAGGATAAAATGTCAGGACACCGGCACGTGCTGCAGTTCAGTATCATCAGCTGCTCTACTCCTGTTCAAACTCAGTTTGTGAATCTGTCATCATTAACTATAAATACAGTACAGATATTTCATAATCCCTTATTCATATTAAACATGTCTTTAGAGTCTTAATTATTGTCTAACTTCCCTGAAAACCCCTTTGGCCCATACATAATCTACAATATACAGATTAGAAACATGTAGCCCCGATCTTAAAAAAAAAAAAAAAACTTATATATATATATATATATATATATATATATATATATATATATATATATATATATATATATATATATTTTTTTTTTATATAGTTTTATCACACTTTCCGATGTTTAACAAAATATTTGAAAAATTACACGCATGCGCAGTATCATAAGTTCATCGGTTCTCAAATCGGACGACTCCGAAAGAAACGGTTTTCGGTTCAGTGTACTGGTGATCCGAAAACCGATGCAACCGACTACCAGAGACAGCAGCAGCAACCAACAGATGCTGCACAGCTCAGCATTGCAGGATTTGCAAGACCAGAACTGACCAAACAAGCAATGCAACTTTATGATGCAAGTTCTCCAAGACAACAAGAAATTCATAATGCCATCATTAAGGATCTCCTCATTGGCTGCACTTTACCTCTGTCAAATGTGGGGGAGAGGCATTAAATAACTGAAATGTCATCTTTAACTGGAGGACAATATAGTGTGATACAATAATAAAATAGGTTCATTTGTATTTTCATGCACTTGTAATACAATAAAACCTTTGAAAACTTTTTTGATAGGAAACTAGTTAGGTTGACATAAAATAAAAATGTTCAATGGCAATGACTAGATGTAACAGTGGTATTTTTTTTATTACATTTTTATATTGCCATTGGTTTAATGGGTTGAAAGGTTAAAATATTAATAGAATGTAAAAATGTACAATACCAATTTATACTCTTTTTTAAATTAATTACTTTCTGGACTCGGGCGGACTCGACTCGGACTCGGCCTTTAAGAACTCGGACTTGAGTCCAACTCGGCCCCTTTTGGACTCGGACTCGGACTTGGACTCGATGTTTGTGGACTTGGTCTTGACTCGTACTCGACAAAGGTGGACTCGGACCCAACTCTATAATTAAGTTATTATTATTATTTTTTATTAATTTATTTTATTATTATTTTTAAGACTTAATTTCTCATAGCATTTTCCTCCAAGTAAATGTCTTGATGTAAGAATGGTTAGATATTTGGACTGAAAAAATAAATAATGAAACAAATAATGAATAATGAAATGGTTTAGCAAATTATTGCATCCACGGACTGTGGAGAAAAATGGTTGTTTTTAAAAAGATTTATAAAGAAATATATATATATATATATATATATTAGGGCCGGGACTTTAACACGTTAATTGAGATTAATTAATCACACAAAAAATAACGCGTTAACTAAGATTAATTAATTACAGAAAAAAAAATTCCCGCATTTTTTATAACGTATTTTTGCACCGCGGAACGTTTCTCACTGGATGAGTTTCGGCGGACCGATTATACTGAAGCACCAACTAGCGTTCGCATATCACTGCAGCAGCACATCGAGCCTCAAGTATCACCTCAACGCAAAACATATAGCAGCTAGCGAGGACTTTACACTTTATGTTGAACTATGTATTATTTTGTTGGTGCAACAGTTTATGTTGAACTCTTTATTGTTTTGGCCAAGGTTATTGAGAGTTGGACTTAGTATGTTATGGCCTCTGAAGCAACAGAGAGATGTTTTCTAATAGTCCGGGTTTCCAATGTTCTGAATGTAATTGACAGTATTGTGTTTTACTTAAAAAACACTTTACAGAAGGTTCCAGCACCTTTATGCTTCCTGAATTTCTGAAATGTACTATTTCTAAATTGTTTCTAAATATGCTATTGCTACACTTAATGGCAAAAATTGCACTGGTCTGTTAGACTTGGTTGAACAAAAATAAACAATATTTTGTTGCTTAAGCTTATGTATTCAGTCATTATTCAATGGTATACAATAAATCCATGTGAAAAAAAAAAAAAACTTCACCTACGTAAGTTACATATATTCCTTTTCATTTTTCTTTATTTTATAGTGAAACAAATTTTATCAGATTTTTTTTCTTCCTTGGTTTAAGATCACACTAGCTTAATTTAGACAAATATGCACATTTTAATTCATATATATATGGTAAAAAAAAGAAAGATCCCTTTTTCTTTAATGAATATATATATATATATATATATATATATATATATATATATATAATATATATGTGCTTTGACTGAACCAGTCACACATGAAGGAACAGAAAGGGACATAAAGTGTGTGCCATTTAACATAAAATACACCTACTATTAGAGAGAGTGTGTTTGAAACTCCTCAAACATCTCGACACACATTCGAAGCGTATGGTATCTGGATGGAGGATGTAGTACGGAGGATTCTGAGCTTCAAAACATTTCACACAATCCAAATACAGAGACCAAACAGGCTTTTTTTCCTTCTGTGGCAGTATTTTCACGGTAGATCAGTGTATGTGCCGCACACAGCAGCAGTCGACAGTCTGAGGAAGGTTTAAAGTCTCGCACACACAGACAGGAGGATGTGTTTAACAGCCAAAAACATCCTCCGATGCATATATACACAGAACAACAATTAATAACTAGGGCAGGTGGACTGTCGGCTTCTCGTGTAGACATCACAATGCCCGTTCTTATTATGTGTGTGTGTGTGTGTGTGTGTGTGTGTGTTTGACACATACCTCTACTCGCTCTCACACACACATTGAATGAATAACCTGAGCTTCTTCATCTTTCCCATGATGCAACCCTGAGGAAACTCAGCGCGTCTGAAGCAGTGTGTGTTTGTCTGCATTCTGATGTCCCTCAAAACCACAAAACCCTCAGCTGGGCTTATATTAACGTATTTATCGCACGACTCTCTTGATTGAGAAACATCAGCCGCTGAATACTGTGGTCATGTGATTTGTTATGGGATTTGTAAAATCCATCACAAGTGACAAAAAGTGTTACAAAAGATTTGTAATGTTTGCAAATGACTCATCATTAATGCATGTAATTTCAAACCTATGTACCTTTATTTATACTGTAAAAGACAAGAGAGGGTGTTTTTTGTTGGTTTTCAGTCCATAGAAGGTCAATGCAGTCTAATTCTGTTTTAGACCCCATTGACTTTCATCGCATGTGCAGAAACGTGCTCCCTGGTTTACATTATCTCTGGTCTCTAAATAGACTATAGATCCAACTCGCACGGATATACCAAGAGAAATGATCAAGAATAGTTTTGTGTCAGTCAGGATATTTTTGACGCTCTTAATTTCTTTGTTCGGGGACGGTTGTTAATAGCGTGAGAAGTGTCTAATTAATTTCACCGAAGCTCTCCCACTTCTTCTCTTCATTAGTGCATTTTAAAGTTATTTTGACTCCAGGGATTTGTGGCTATAATAGTGTCCGCTTAACAAGATTAACGGTTAGAAACAGTGCTCGCGAGCGTTTAACCGGCCGGTGCTTAAACTGAGTTCATTCTGCTCATCTACGGCTCGCTGGAGACTCGTTCACAGAGAAACCTGCAGACACAAGCCAGATTGCACCCGCATGTGGAAAATACTGAGGGCGTCAAGAGCTCATTTAGAAACATTTTCTTGTAATCAGTGGTTTTGAAGAGCCTAGGAAAGAGGGAAACTTTGTTTGCTTGGATCGCTGCGTTTCGATTCGTCCCAGCCGTGTGATTGGAATAAAGGATTCATAGCAAGCACTATGAATAAATGGCCTTTCAGTAAACCTGACGGAGCGCATATTTATTTTTCCATAATGCTATGCATATGTGCATATCTGAACAAAACACGCCAATATCGGTCTTTAGAAAGTAGAGGAAAAAAAACTGAAATTGAATTTCTTTTTTTGTAAAACATGCTATTTGAATTTGAAACATTGATGTTTTTTAAAATAATAATTATTAAAAATAAAAATAATAATAAGTGTAGTTTGTGGCAATATTTGAAGTTAGACCATAATTTTGTTTTTTTTTATTAATTTTTTTGTTTAAAAAATTTAAGTTTAAGTAATATTGGTGTCTTATCAATTTTATTAGTTTTTTTATTTTAGTTTTTTTAAATGCTTCATGAGCATTTGACCTTTTGATTTGAGTAAAACTAGCATCACATAACATACACGGAACTGTAAAAGTATTCACGTACACGTCAAAATAAGAGTCCGGTTTAATTTAAAGACAAGTATTTGATTAATAGAATTAAATGTAACCATTAAAAAGGAGTTGAGAAAAAAATTAATTTCATAGGGCCCTAAAAAAGTAAAGTAAAGTAATAAGTAGTAAAGTTACTTTTCAAATGCAGTAACTAGTAAAGTAATCTCATTACAATTTACAGAAGTAACTAGTAACTAATAATTTTTTTCGAGTAACTATACCAACACTGGAATAATCCTGCTTACTAACTGCACATTTTTAGGGATTTTGTTGTGTGTCATTTTTATGTATGTATGTATTTATTTATGTATAGTTATTATTTATTCTTTATTAGTATACTACTTCAAGTTGATGAGCAATGTTGGTTCCTATAAAGAAAATAAGTTAATGTTTTTTTTATATATATATAGTTTCAGTTAACTATAATAACTTGCTACAGTAGCAGGAAATTATTTTGTTGTGTGTTTTTGTACTTTTTATTAGTTTTTTTTTTATGTTTATTGTATGTATTTATTATTAGGTTTGGGTTGTTGTAGTAGTTCAAGTCTGTGAGAAATGTTTCCCCCGCAAGATTTTAGGGTTAGTCAGTGGAAGGAGACTCTCGATCTCTTGTTAGTTTTCTGCTCGTGTAACACATTTGAATGCCTTTGCGTGCGAGTGTTTTGTTTGTTTTCTTCATCCTGCTCGCCGACTCACAATTGGATCTTTGAATCTTAAGTAACTCCAGTTACAGTGAGCCTGAAGAGCTGTGAAAGCAGGACGTTTCTTCGGCTTCCTGTGCGAATATGTGCAAACAGACACGTTTTGTGTGGAGAAGTGTGCGATTAAATTAAACTTGTACCTTTATTTGCATTTCAAAACTTTTTTTTAGCACTTTAAATCTACTTTGGATGTGGGAAATAGCAGCTTGTTTGTGTGACATCTCTCTCGTGGTCACACACACACACTTAGGTTTGTCGTACTTGTCAAGTGATTGCAGAAGGGTTTTTTTTCTTATGCAAAGAGAAACGACAGCTGTCACACTCACACAATTTCCTTATTTCTCCTCTGCTTCTGTCTATCCGGATCGCATTTGCCTGGCTTGTATCTGGAGTCGTTTTCCCTGGAAATCTTTGTCAGTCGTGGTGGTTAAATGAAGCTGTGATTGTGTTAGCAGGCCGATGGCTGCATGTTTTAGATGACTTTATTAGCCCTACAGATGCAGGATAGCTTACAAACATGCTGTCATGTTTGATTATATCATGGAGCTGATCAATATTCAGCATATTTGCAGATTTCAGGCTCTCTGGAGTTTAGCTGGATGAAGCAGGGATGCGATTTTAGGTTTCCAGTGAATTATGTTGTCTGTGCGCAGCTGTTTCTTACATTTAAAGCATTAGGAACGGAAACAGAGTGTAATAGATCAGAACGTGCCTCAGGAAAATAGAGGAGGATTTAGCTGGTAAAAGCTGCATGTATTGTGACTTTGTGACAAAGAATAACAAAATAAATAAAATAAAATAAAGGGTAACACTCTACAGTAAGGTTAAATTAGTTAATGTATTAGCTAACATGAACAAACAATGGACAATACATTTATTACCGTATTTATTCATCTTTGTTAATGTTGATGAAAATACAGTCATTCATGTTCATTCAAAGTGCATTAACTAATGTTAACAACTTGTGATTGTAATAATGCATTAGTACATTTTCAAATTAACATAATCTACTATTAATAAAAGCTGTAGAAGTATTGCTCATGCTTAATTCATGTTAACTAAAGTAGTTAACTTATATTTACTAATTAACATTACTGTTAAGTGTTACCAAAATAAATAAACAAATAAAAAATCTAATAATGTGCTAAGAAGAAGATATTATAGTATTTTTGTGTCTTTGTAATTATTATTTGATCATTTAATCTAATGATATTACTGATATTATTCTTTTTATGTTTTATAAATTTTTATTTATTTTAGTTTATTTAGTTTTTGCTATTTATTAAATGAAAACGAGTTATGTTGTACTTGTAAATCAATTAGAATGGTTAGAAGACAGAATTGTGATTCATATATGTACAGATTTGTTATGTGCACCCCTAGTTGTCTCTTCCTCTTGTCTAAAACAGCACAGCATAGCCTCGCCCCTTTGTTGTGTGTTCCCGAGGGCGGGGTTTGTCTGGGTTCATGACATAATGAACCTAAGAAAAAGCTTGTTGTAGTCCCTTACCATTCATTTTTGTAGGCATTAAACTGCCAGAATTTTAAAAGACGATATCTCTGTTTGCATTGAACTTTCAGCGCTGCAACTTTGCAGATTTGTTTATTCTTAAACAGGAAAATTACTACTAACTTACGTTAAAAAAGTTAAATCGCAGTCAACCACCCTTTTAACTCTTTCTCTCAAATTATAAATACATAAATAGATATTGATACCAGTAAATGGTACCTTCATTTAGTTTAATCAAACTTTTGTTGATTTTCTTTTAATTTAGTGGTGACATAAGACCCATGTGTGGGCGTGATTTGGTATCATATCAGGACACAACTCTGTATAATGACATGGGTATGACACAGGTATTACAAGGAGAGGGTGACTTATGAGGACATAACCCATGTCCCCATTTTTCAAAATGCTTATAAATCATACAGAATGAGTTTTCTTGAGAAAGTAAAAATGCACAACATTTCCTGTAAGGGTTAGGGTTAGGGTTAGGGTTGGTGTAGGGCCATAGAATATGCAGTTTGTACTGTACATAAACCATTACGCCTATGGGAAAACAAACGAAAACAAACATGTGTGCGTATGTGTGTGTAATACATGTGTAAAATGTATTTGTTCAGTAAAGCCTGAGGCAATGGAGCACAACAGTCAGTTTGTCCTGCACTGTTATTTTCATGTCCTCAAACATACAAAAAACGGACGCATGCACACACACGCACAACCTTATTGTCGACTCCAGACCGACCGCACGTTACTTCTTCTGAACTCATGTATTTATTATTCAGTCATCTTATTCAATACAATCCAGCATACAACTTTTGCTCAAGGAAACACTGGACTGAAGACTGCACTGGAAATATGATTTCATACGGTTCCACACTCATAAACATCTGTGGAACTAGAGGACATTAGGTGATAGGTGAGTTGTGTGTGATGTTATAAGGGTGTGACAGTAAGATTTACAGCTGTTCATGCACTCAGTGTTTAATATTCAGCCCTGCCTAATACATATGATCATGATGATAAAAGCTGCCGCTCAATATCTAATCACAGTTTTGCTGATGCCCTGCAGGAACAGCCAGATAAAATTAGTGTAAGGTTTGAGACCGACCATCTAAACCATTAAGTTAACTAAAATGAAAGCAAACAAATAAACAATAAATAAATGAATGAATCAATAATGTTACTTAAAAAATTTAACTGAAATAAAATATAAAAATAACTTATTTTATTTCAGTTAGTTTCCAATGCCACATTTAAAATTTTCATTTTGTTTAACTTGAAATACCACAATAACGAACTGAAACTAAAATAACAATTAATATGAACTATGTAGACATATTTAAAAACAACTAAAATTTGGAGAAAAAAAACAGATCTAATTCAAAATAATTATGTTTCCAAATAATAAGTAGCTTTAGCACAAAAGCAGTCTTTTTTTTAGCTGTAATTTCTAGCACAGGAGATAAATTAAAAGAAAAATAAACAGATGGAAAGATTAGAAATTAAAGCCGATAACATCCTTATTGTGTACATATGGAGATTCAGGAGTGAAACAACACATTTGTTTTAGAGAACCAATTCAGCTGCTTTACAATTCAACACACACACACACTAAAATCCCTCAACACAAAGCTGTGTGTATGAACACCTGTGTCACGCAAAGCTTCTGTCATATGCATTCTTGCATGCAGTGTGATTGTGTGTATAGATGCTAAGCTGTTTGTCTTTTGGTATTCTCGTTTATATTTCTTTCGCTGCCATTCTGTGAGTATATATGGCATCATAACTGAATGAGACTATGGTCTACACTACACACAAACACACAAGCTTTTCATAATCATAAGGATTACCTCAATTTATGCTCGCTCTTTTCATGCTAATAGGACACAACTTCTGAGCATTAATCTTCCTGACTGCCAAATTCAACACAAACTCATATCCAGACCAAACCTGGTTTTGTTTTGTTTGTGTGTTAGTATGTGTGTGTGTGTGTGTGTGTGCACTCACTCTAAGGAGCAACAGACTAGCGCACTGTCATTTGTGTTTAGTGAACTCTGTTTGACAGATTGGCACTTTTTCCATTCATTCTGAAAGCGGTGGAGCAGAACGGATTAAGAGATTCTCCTGCTGAAAAAAAAAAAGAGCTCAAACTGGCCTGTGGTGGTTTGCTGGTCTTAACTTGCCACTAAGCTGGCCTATTTTGGTAAAGAAAAAGAGGAAATGTGCTTAGTTGTATTGAATGTGCACTTGTAATGTAATTCAAATCTTTAAAGTATATTATTAAGAAACTGTTCATGCATATAAAGTAACATTTATGAAATACGTTAATTTAGTGACTTAAAGAAAGACACTTTCATGACTGTTTCTTAACACACTTAAGTACACTTTTTAAAAAGTGACCTTAAAATTAAAAGTTTCAATTTGAAATACATTTAACAACAACGTGCACTTACACTGATGTGTTTGATGGATTGTAAAGTACATTTAAAATAATTATGTTTTAATAATCTTTCATGCTTTTAGTAAAGTCAGTGCTAACATACTTAAGCGCATGCAGTGTTATTTTAGTTTTATTAATGTGCTGTTATATATATTTTTTTTTCATTTATTTTCAGTTTTATTATTTTTACATTTTCTGTTTTCACTTAAATTTTAAAGTCTTTTTTCCACGTGTTTTTGAAAATATTAGTTTATTAATATATTAAGTATTAGTTTATTTAAATATTCATATAGTTTACTGTGCTAGACTAACTGAGACTTGTCATGGCACTTGTATACTGTTGTTGTTCTCTCGTTGGTCTGATTGCTTCTGTTGTTGCCATCCGAATTCGCTTTGGATAAAAGCAACTGCTAAATGATTAAATGTAAATGTAAATGTAAGTTGAATTGATAAGTTTTCGTTTATTTAGTTTTAGTTATTGCAGAACTGAAATGAGAAATACTGCTTTAACAGTTAGCTGAAATAAAATATTATTATTTTATTTTATTTTATTGTATTTCAAGTAATGTAGTTAATCTAGTTTTAGTTAACTATAATAACACTGAGTACATTTAAAGTGCTAAATTATAATTTTAACTATGGTTTGTTGTTTGACATTACATTTAAAGTTAATATGTTAAGTGCACTATGAATGATTGCAGCTGCATCATTACAAATGTGTACCTAAAATTACATTTATATATAGTAGAAATTACATTAACGTATTTTTTTTATCAGTACATTCAGCAGTAGTTTGACCATAATGTACTTTAACTCAATTATGAAATCAAGTTAATTGTTCAGCTAAGAGCATTTAATATACATTTAAACTATAAAATATTCTCATTTAATTCTAAATAACATGCAGTTATGTGTCTGAAATCATTACACTCAAGTGTGTTATTTTTAAGTACTAATTAATTTGGCAGTAAGTGGTCTTTTTAAAAGTGTGCTAACCTGTGCTTCTTTTTCACTTTATTATAAAGGAACACACATACTGACAAAATGCACTGAAAATCATTACAGCATCTGCAAAATCTATTAATGTAAATATACAGTAGATGGAGCAGAACAGAAGTGCAGCTACAGCTAACACTCATTTAACACTGTTAGGAAATGAACATTTCCTCTTGTAACATATAACCCAAGCATGTGACGCTCCGATAATCAGTGTGTTCCTTAAGTTTGTTGTCTACACACACACACACACACACACACACACACACACACACACACACACACACCATCTGACACTTTCCAGAACAATGCAGACAGGTCCGCATGTGCTCTGGCCAACAAAAAGCCTTTGTGAGAAAGAACAATAGGTGCATATAGTGAAGAGAGGATTAAGAATTTATCAGCTTCCTGACACTTTCCGCTGAGAGAGAGAGAGAGAGAGAGAGAGAGAGAGAGAGAGAGAGCAAGAGAGAGCGAGGGAGCGTGTGGAGGGGTTGTTGAAACTTGATCCGCTCCCTCAACATGTCCTTGTTGCTTTTGGTTGGAATTCATTGCAGCATCTAACAAAAGTGACTTGTGTTTCAAGCAGTCCTCAGGTGAGCAGTTCGTAACACTGCTGTCGCTCTTCGAGCCTGTTATTCTTATTTTACTTAAATAATATGAACAGCTGCAACTTTTTTATCCCTGTGGTGTAAACCCACCACACTTTGCCTGTGTTAAGGGCCTGTGGCTAATTGGATTTTGTGTAATTATGAGATGGATGGGATGTATGGTTGCCTAGCAACTAGTGGTTAGATGTGCAGTGTTTAGAACGTCATGTCTTCTTCATTGGAGCAGGAATTTTAGAGTTTCATGGTGAATGCATTTGCTTCAAGGACACAAGTTATAAAATGCATTTATTTATATAACCGTTCTCTTCATTAACACCTTGTCAAATGGATCATCTCTTATAAGTTCCTTGGCTTTTATAAGTTTTGGAAATTTAAATGTATTCGTTTTAGTGGATATAAAAATGGAAATGTAACCCACAGACCCCATCCATCCTCTTTATTGTAAATAAAAATACTATAAATTTTTTTTGGGATAATTCTTTTTTTTGATGAAAGCAATATATTTGAAAATAAAGTAAGCATTTTGTAAAATAAGCATACTGTCTTACTTAATTCTTACCATATATAACATTAGATTTCTGTTGACGTAATATATTATTAAATATATATATATATATATATATATATTTATTTATTTATTATCAAAATTTAAGATCCTGCATCGGTATCAATCATTTTAATATGATTTTGTGTAGCAAAGAACTGGTCTTAAAAAACAAACAAACAAAAAAACCCTATATATATATATATATATATATATTAGTGCTGTCAATCGATTAAAAAAAATTAACTAATTAATCGCACAATTTTTTAAAATTAATCGCGATTAATCGCAATTAAAAGACTGAAACTTTTTGGATATGTAAATGTAAAATGTAAATAATTAATGTCAACTCAAGACAAAGAAACTATTTAAATTCAAAATATGATTGTTTATTGGAATTTTTGTTTAACTTGTAACACAGATTTTCTCATGTAAACAACATACCTGCAATAAACCATCAATATCCTCCAAATTAACTGTTGGCTTGAAAGCCATATTTATTACAGAAATAAAAACACAGGCATGTAAGTACCATTTGAATTTCAAAACAATCAATGCCAATAAAAAACAAAAATGATTTCCATGTTGAATTCTAAGTGGACTGCAAAAACATTCCAAAGTATAGTCATTGCCAGTGCTTTAAGTTGGCCGGTACACACCGGTACTCAGTACCGCCACTTCCAAATATAGCTCTTGAGCGTACCGCCACCTCTACATGCGCCCAGAACGTGCTTGTAGCGTACCGGTACGCTCATTTGGACATCTGTTTTAATAGAGGTTTTAATCATTTACCTGCACTGCCGATTTTCAAAGCGCTCTTCACAATGCAAGCTTCCTAATTAATCCCACCCAGAGCAGAAACTACATTACCCATTCACCCTTAAGTTATACAAGTGAATAGCGCATGTGTCGCTTTTCCCACTGTTAAGTGTCAACAACTCAACGTGGCCGGAGAAGGTGTGTGAAACTCGTTGTGAGTTATACTAAAGCAAAATCTTGCGTATTTATTGTCTGATAAACATTAAAAACTGTGTGCGGAGGTTGAGTCGTCCTGCAGCCCCCGCTGGCTGTTCATTGGCTGCAGCATCTTTTTTCTAAGTTCTAAAAAAATACCGTAGACGGCAAGGCACAAATTTAGATATTCATTTATCTAATTAATCTAAAGCATATGCACAAAGACAATATGATCTTTTTGTCCCCTTTTTGTTTTAAAGCTTGATGAAGAGAGAGAGCGCAAGTTGCTGCAGCTGAGGAGGACAGTGATGCACGCGTACAGGAGTGATTGACAGTTCGCGGCACTGTGTACAAAAAATACGTAGAAGAGCATGAAGAGTAATCCGGAAGAGTTTTATACTGAAACTTTCCGTCTAAAAGTCCTTCCTTGGTCTTATCCATATTTCTTTGCACGTTGAACACACATAGGCCACAACTGGAAATAAAAAAAAACTGCAACCGCGTTAATTGCGTTATTTTTTTTTAACGCGTTAAATATTTCAAATTAATCGAATGCGTTAACGCGCTAATTTTGACAGCACTAATATATATATATATATATATATATGTATGTATGTGTGTGTGTGTGTGTGTGTGTGTGTATGAATATGACAGCCTTGAGCATAAAGCTTGTAATGTTTAAAATGTCTCCCTCTTGGTTCTTTTCTCTCTTATTCCTGCTCTCTTCTGTTTGGCCTGTTTCTTCCTCTCTCTCGTCTCGGGGAGTCCTGAATTTGTATTTTAGTGCCTCTTTTCCTTGTTCTTCTGAGCCATAGAGGCAGGAAAGGGCTTGTCAATTGACCTGTTGATAGATGAGGCTCTGAAGACTTACGTTGGAGCCACAGGCAAAGCAAAGAGCCATTAGGAGTCTTCAGTACTAAACAAGCACAAATAGACACAAAGCCCCCAAACACTTTTACATACCAGACCGAAGAGAACATCACTTACCGCATTCCAAACAACAGTGGAAAGATGTATAGATTTATTGGGCAGTAATACACACCATCCCTCATTCATGACATATTCACATGAGCAATTGTGTGGCTGAACGCACTTCATTAGTTTTGGTATTCTTAGTTAATTAAGTGTAGTTCACTGACTGGATATTTTAATAAAGTGTTGAAATGTGAAAAATGGACCTCCAGCACTGTGGGGAATGTGTTTGAAGATCATTCAAGATCTTCCTTGAGATATTCGGTACAAAAGCTTTCCACATGCGTGCATCTCCGCCGCTCCTCCCAGAGTTCCTTTCAGCAGCAATTTGCTTAGTTCTGCCATCTCGTTCCCAGCGAAACCAGAGAGAGTTGAGCTTCTCTTTTGTTTGTTTCACTAGGTAATGCTCCATTTCCATTGTGAGTCATTCCTGTTTGGGAGTTTTAAGCCCCTGAAAACCATCAGTCATCACGTGGATATGGAAGCAGCTTCACTCCGTCATCCTGAATCTAAAACCTTGTCTGCATTTTGATGACAGATTACGAAGAACTTTTTCACAATGTTAATAAAGTAAATGTATACATTTCTACCTTATCAGATGCTTTAATTATTTTAATTTCATGTTTTCAGTTTATGCAATAATATTAAATGTTTCAAAGGATACTTATACATTTTTAAAAGCGACCACATAAAGTAAACTTTACATTAACTGAAAAAAATGTAAGACTCCTATACAGTGTGACTTAGTAAATGTAGATTTTATAAGCTCGTTAATGATTGGCTGTGCATTATTGCATTATGATAACATTGTTTTATACACACATATATATATGCTGTTGGAAGAGTTGCTAGTGAGGCCAGCAGGGGGTGCTCACCCTGAGGTCTGTGTGGGTCCTAGCGCCCCAGTGTAGCGATGGGGACACTTTACTGTCAACAAGCACCATCCTTCGAATGAGACGTTAAACCGAGGTCCTGACTCTCTGTGGTCAATAAAAAATCCCAGGATGTCTTTCAAAAGAGTAGAGGTGTGACCTCGGCATCCTGGCTAAATTCGCCCATTGGCCTCCGACCATCATGGCCTCCTAACAATCCCCATATCCACTGATTGGCTTCATCACGCTGTCTCCTCTCTGGCTGGTGTGTGGTGGGCATGTGGTGGATGCTGCACACTGGTGGTGGATGAGAAGATACCCCCTGACTATGTAAAGTGCTTTGAGTGCCTAGAATGCTATATAAATGTAAGGAATTATTATTATTATTATGGCGTTTTTTATACATTTGAACATATATTCACATAGAAAACTGTTATTTTAAATAGTAATATTTCACAATACTGCGACCAGAAGCGAATGAACAGTAAAGTAGTTATTAGTCATAACAATAACTGTACATTTTTGATACAAACTTTCGTTTGCAGTGGTTAATGTTTGTATGTGATCTAAAGTGTAACTAGGCATCATTAGACAGAGTCATTTGGTCATTTATCAGAGTTGCATGACCATGACTAGTTGCTGTATATTTGATTACTCAATTCTTGTATTTGATTATGCATGCCTGGCGATGGAGAGCAGATCCAGATGTTGCAGTTCTGCAGTGTTGTCAAAGTCATCGGTCATGCTGCTTCAGCCTCATAATGAAACAGGAAAGCACGTTCACATGGCAACATGGGAAGTTAAAAGAGATTGTTTTGCACGAAACGAAAATTACTCCAAACCTGTATTATATATTTTTTTATGTTTCTTGCATGGAACACTAAACAATTCTGTGGCCTGTGGCGACATTTCTGCAAAATGATATTATGTTGCTTCAGAAAACACATTTAGTTTTATCCGAAACAGATAAGAGTGAATCTCGCAGTTGTTGTATGCATTGTGGCAGTTCAGAAATTAAGTGGCTAAAGTGGTTAATGCTCTACCAGCTTGACCTTATTGATAGTGTTCAAAAGCAAATAAGAGGACAAAATCATGGACTGAGGTAAAAGTGTTTTGAGCTCGTTACAGTATTGTGCAGGGAGCTGTACGGAAAATACAATTCTTAATTCATCAGTAATCTTCCCCTGTAATCATAATTTATATGAAAAGTAATAAAGGTTGTTGGTGTTTTACTACCATTCGTGTTCATTTCAGCTGGAAACTGCAGTGAATTGTATGTATAGGTACATTTTTGGGGTTGTGCGGATGAAAGCTGATGGAAGGAGGGAAGAAAGGAATACAAGGTGGATAACAACCCCTTGCAACTAAGTGATTGAAACTAAGTGACCCACAACCTAAAAACCCAAGCAAAGTAGGATTTCACAGGCTCTGTGGTGTATTATTTTTATTTTGTCTCCGATTGGCATGCATTTTTCTTTTCATTTGGAAATCTGCTGGGAAACAACTGCTGTGTTTCTGTGCCAAGATTTTTGTTCTACTTTCATTTTTCTTTATTATTATTTATTTATTTATTTTTAAATCAGGAGGGATATCTCTGGTGCCCACATTCAACCCCCACCAGCCCTATTTCTCACCTCAAGCTTTCATTTTTCGCTCTCCCTGGGTATTCACTCTCTCTCATCTCTACAGGAAACACAGAGCGATTTATATTTATCTGTTTTTGTTTTCTAAGTGGGTCAGATTGGCTTGTCAGTGGCATTTTGACGTGCTGTGAAGATTTTAAACAGCAGCCGTTAAATCAGCTCACAGAGAGAAAAGAGTTACATGTACGCATGAAATCATTTTTAATTTACGTGTTGGAATAATTTCTGCTCTTCATTATGTAAGTAAATACAGGGGCTTTGAGATGTAATTGGTATTAATTCATGTCTTTGTAGCAGCAGGGATGCGAGGAAGGGTAAAAATACCAGCGGCATGATCAGTCAGCCAGAACAAACAGGGCAAAGATGTTTCTCATAAATCCCACATCATCCATGCGATTTAAATCTTAATTTTTATCTTCTGCCCACCTACTGAGGGTTACATCAGGTCACTCTGCTCATGTGTGTGTGTGTGTGTTAATTTATGCACACTTTTAGGTTGTTGTTGTTGTGTTCATACAGATAAGACATGATAAATACTTGAAATTATACTAAATGAAATATTGATGTTGATGCCATGGATAATTGCAAAACATGTGGGTTTAGTTATTATTAAATGGAACTAAAAACATTTAAATGCATCTTCATTACTTGACATCAAATAAACATAAAAAAAAAAATATATATATATACATATATATATATATATATATATATATATATATATATATATATATATATATATATATATATATTCACTAAATTATTATTTTTATTATTTATTGATCTTATGAAGTATTCTAATTTGTTGAGATGTTGGTTTTTGTTAAATGTGAGCCGAAATCATCACAATTAAAAGAACCAATGAATTAAACTACTTCAGTCTGTGTGCACTGAATATATTTAATGCACAAGTTTCACAATTTGAGTTCAATTACTGAAATAAATTAACTTTTCCTTATTTATTGGGATGCACCTTTATAATAACACTACTGTGTCCTTGCTGTGAAAAAAGACGTAAGAATCGCACCTGCCAAAGCGTTTTTTTATTTTTAGTTATTTTTTCTTGTGGAAATGTATATATCCATCAAAGTGAGGTTAAAGTAAACATGAGCTTATCACAAAGTCAAGCTGGTCTCGCTCCGCCAGCAGCTGACCTGAACATATTCCTTGGAACGAGTGACCGTTGACATCAGGATGTGGGCGTGGCTTGCGACACCACACACTTCAGAACCGTTTGACTTCATGCAAATCTGGCTTGAAGGCAGTTGAGCTCATCATCAGTCACCAGTCAGGGACCGCAGAGCAGTGTCTGAAGAATGGAGTTCCTGCCGTGAACATTTTTGTGATTTTATACATGATATGTTTCTGACCAAATGCAGAGACAGCATTAAGAAATTATGCATAATAGTTCATGTGGTACATTGTGTGTGTCTGTGTGTGTGGACACAGAGGCATATGCATTTTTACCACAGATGGATGACCACAATGGAAAAACACATGCTGATTCTCATTTATCTTTCAAATCATGCAGCAGTGCAGTTTCTATATAATCTTAGTTATACCCCTTACTACAGTAAGGCAACAAGAACTGGCATCCATCTAATAGATCGACAGGCGGTAATACAATTGTGTGCAGTGTGACCTCGCGGCACGTTTGTTCAACTCATCCAATTAATAAGCAATTCATATTTTTAGTTATGTAAAATTGAAACTGATAACACACACACACACACACACACACACACACACACACACAAACACACACACACACACATTTTATTAATATTTTACATTACTTTTTTTTGTTATGTGCCATACTGCATTTCAATTTTATTAATTCCTGTACTTATTTATTTGTTTCTTTTTTCATTTAATATTTAAATTTAATATTATGTTTTTTAATGCATCTATTTAGCTTTAATTTTATTTCAGTTTAATTGCACTTAGTACTTTAACTTAAGCATTTTATTTGTTTACTTTTTATGAATTATAAAGTCAAGGGAGATAATTAATCAGAATAATTACCAAAATGTGCTCCTGTTCACACTCGCCTTCTCTGGAAGATTCGGTGGGTGATTCAGATTTCCCTTGGCACAGCGGTTAGAAGACTTACAGGTTGCTCACGTGACATCCACGTCATCAAGCTCAGTTTGAGTATGCGCAGTTCGCTCGACCCCCAGGAAGTGTGTGCTTCTAATTGACTTCACTTGTCTCCGTTGAATCCAGTGGGGTTGCCGTGTCCATTTCTTTTACTGTCCATGGTAAACCCGGGAACAATTGCCAGAACACTTTACCCGTGTATTTGCCGGAATGGCAGTGTGAAAAGGGCTTTAGTGGCTTTTGCGGTTAGCCGATATGCTTGTGTGTGGCATAATTAGTGTCTAAGGCTTAATTTGACTCACTTATGGCACTTCCGTTGTAAGTCTATGTGTGAAGGATGAAGCTTTCTTTCTCACTTTCTTTCTTTTTGTCCAGCAACTCGTAAAAAAAAAAACAAAAAAAAAACATGTTTTCCTGATGTTTGTTTGACCTCAATTAAACCCTCTGTTTTGTCAAGAGCTGTTAAAATCACAACAGCCTCAAAGAATTACATGACTCTTTGTGTGTGTGTGTGTGTGTGTGAGAAAGAGAGCTGACAGCATTCCTGCAGTAATATGGTGGCAAAAGGATTTGCAAAGGGTAGAGAGAAAGAGAGACCTATAGAGAGAGAGGATGTGAGGGCAACTACACAGGAAGAAAGAATAGGGAAAGAGCTCAAGACTGCTGAGCTGGGATGAGCTCTGAGCGTTCAGAGATCATTCAGAGTGTTGCTGTGGTGCTCTGAGACACACATATACGATTATTTCTGCATCTGCCAAACATCCTTATCAGATCAAGCTCTTGAATCCCAGACAATTCATCATATTTCTCTCCGAAATCACAAATATACAGATCGGGGTCGATTTATGTTTTTGAAGTCTCTTCTGCTCATCGAGGCTGCATTTATAATATATATATATATATATATATATAAAACAGATATAAGTTGTGAAATACCGTATTATTACAATTTAAAATAACTGGTGTCCATGTGCATATACCGTAAAATGTAATTTATTTTTTGTGATCAAAGTTGAACTTTTAGTCTGCAGTGTCCTTCAGAAATCATTCTAATATACTGATTTGCTGCTCAAGGAACATTTCTGGTTATTATCAGGATATTATCAGTGTTGAAAACATTGATATATGTTATTTTCCGGGCTTCTTGAATAGAATAGAAATAGAATAGAAACTATAAAGTATAGTTATTTTTGAAAAGTTCAGTTCATCCTTGCTTTATGAAATCATACATATCTTGCAAAAAAAAATATTTATGTAGTACTTCATAATTGTTTTTATTTACATTTTTGTGTATTCATAACAGTTTCATTTCCATACAGGAAAAAAAAAAAAAAAACATTATTACAAATAATTGCACAATAAAATCAGGCATCTCCAAAATTAAATGACCAAAAGATTTTGGACCAATGAGATTTGAGAGTGGGTGTGGCCAAGTGGTTGTCCAGCCCAATAATACTGTCCTGACAGCCATCAAACACACTGTGGTGTGAAGGCAGGGTTTTGCACCAGCGAGCAGCTCTCAAATCATCTTCAGAGAGTCTAGTTCTGCTTGATGGATCTACAGGCTGATGTTCACTTACACATGCACTCCATTCATTTATGTGGAATCATATTTAAGAGTTAGGAATCTATGTTTAACACATAAATCTTCCTGGTGTGAAGCGATCCTTTCAGCAGGTTACACAGCATTTCATCAGACACGAATCGCTCCTTTTACTAAACACATCATCAAGCACAGCATCTGAAGCTCACAGCAGCACAAACACGCTCGACATTCTCATTTAGATTTAACATAATAACATTTCTAATACCACAAGTACATTTCTAAATGAACTTGGATTTAATGAAATTCATGATGATTATAGTCGAGATCCAGGGAATTGTATTTTTATTTTACAGAATTACTGTTTGATTAAGAAATACAGTAAAATCTGTAATGTTATGAAATATTATTACAATTTAAAATAAGTATTTTATCATTACTCAATACATGATCCTTCAGTAATCATTCTAACATGCTGATTTGCTGTTCAATAATTTTATTTAAGAAAATGCAATATAAATAATAAAATATGAATGGATGGATGGGTAAATAGACAAAAGAATGGATCAATGTGCTCACACACATTTCTGATGCAACAAAGGTTCTTGATTCTGTTGCATTTACAGAAGGAAAGTAAAAGAGAAACAGTGATGAACATGGACACAGGTGGAGACGTGCAGACTGAAGCTAATCGAGAGAAACCGCTTCACTGGTCAAACCATCGACACCATCGCTCAGCTCTCACAGGACTGTGTGTTTGCCACCTTCAAACAAGCAAACACGAACCTCAGATGTCCTGTACACACACACACACACACACACACACACACACATCGTGTACAAGTTATGCTGTTCATTTGCTCTTTCTGTCAATGCTTATTTACTGCTTCAGTAAAATAATCAATTGAAAGAAAGAGAAAGAAAAGCAAGGAACAGTAATTAGTGTCTGGCTGCTTTGCTCAACACAAACTACTTAAAGAACAATCCAGAAAAAACAAGAACTTTTTAAACTTTTTAAATTATAGTTTATAGTTATTATTTTTATTTTTTTTAAATAAAATGCAGCAATCATGAAAATAGCATAACACAACTATAACATAAGTTTTTTTAACCATAAGTCATTGATTCATTCATTCAACAGATTTGTTCAGAAACACTGATTCATTCAGGAAGAAACGTGACTCTTTTCATAAATGAGTCATTGAATCATTCTCTCAACTGATTTGTTCATAAACACTGAATCATTCTTCAGCTGTTCTGATGAAGCTTTGTTTGGAACTTTGATGGTGTAAAATCTGACAAAATACATGACCATACTCTATTACTTGATTAAGTTACTCTATAGTACCATTATGTTTATCAAACTGCAGTTGTGTTGTACGTTGCATAAAAGCGATATCACACGATCGTGGTAATTGTGATTTCTTCTCAGAAAAATTGTTGATAATGCTACATTTATAAGTTGAAGTTCTTTAATTATGTACATACTTGTTTTGGTCAATTCATATTCTGTTAAAGATTCTTGCTTCTGTGATGTTGCTTTATAATACCATCCGCTTTATTTTTAATTTTGGCGTGGCATTTGTAAATTGAATGTGCGTGAAAAAAATAATAATAATCTGTTGCTACTTTATACTGTAAACTATTACTTATTATCATATTATTTTAATTTAATATCACTATCAGAAAAAAAAAAAAAACACTTTGTAGTGCAATGTTAAATGTAACTGTATTTTGTTATTGTTCTAGTTATTTACCAATAGCGACCAATAAACCAAATTCTGGGTTTTTCGGCGTTGTGAAATAAATTGAATACTATAAAACTGACTGTACTGCTTTTATGTGGAGCTGTATGATCTGCTCTTACTCTGTACCTAAACTTCTCAGAACAATGACGGTGTAAGGGCAGATGGAGGGTGTGTGTGAGGGTGTGTGTTGTGGCAGGTTGAGCTCTTCATGTGTTTTTCTAAAGGTGAAAAGGTAAGAGCTATGTTGTCTTTGTCTGTGACTCATGAAACAATGCAGAGAGACTCTTCAGACAGTGTTATCAGTCCGCTGAAAACCATCTGTCAGCACACACACACACACACACACACACACTAGCTCAGCATGGCTAATCCGTCACCCTGATGTTTCTGACCTGTGTTTTTAGGCAGATTTTCTCTCTTTTGTGAGATTACGCTGGCCAGGCCCCATGGAATGTGTGTGTGTGTGTGTGTGTGTTTGAGCCCCCTGGCTTGTGTTTTGATGTTAATAATGACTTTTAAATGTCAGAGCTGGCCAGGTGTCAGGGTGAGGAAGAGAAGAGAAAAGCTTTGGTTTCTAATGACCCTACAGACCTAAAACACCATACATTGCTACATGACACATAGATTATTAAATACATAACAAAGTATATATACATTTATTCAGCAAGGTTGTATTAAATTGCTCAAAAGTGATAGTAAAGACATACATAATGTTACACAAGGTTTCTATTTTTTAATACATTTCTATTCATCAGAGAATCCTGAATATATAAAGTGTATCATGGTTTCCACAGAAATATGAAGCAGCACAACGGTTTTCAACATTGATAATAATCAGAACAAACTAAGATAGTGTAAACAAGTCAAGACAACAAATCATTTAAAATGTAGTTTAAATTGAAATAAATCAAAATTGATAAATTAAAAACAACATTAAATGAATGACATGTCTAGATTTTTGTCAGAGTAATGATGTGATGCTCAGTAATTGCTTAAGCTCAACTCTTTGAGTCTCTCGTTCAGTGTATGTTTGTGGTTTGTTTTGTCTGATCGAGCCTGTCTCTGTCTGTCTGTCTGTCAGCTGCATGTGTGATGAAGTGACAGTAAACAGTAGTGTGTGAGTGTGTGTGAGCTCCGCTGCGTCCCGTCTCGTGGTTAATGATCTGTTCTCGGCGGGCGAGTGTTTGTTCACGCGAGTGTGAGAACACTCTCAGTCTCACTCTGCTTAAATGTGGAGATTCACACAAAAGGTGCTGTGTCTGGAAGCTGGAAGCCAATTAAAATCAAAGCCAGTGGCGCGCGGTGGGCAGAGAGCGCTGGATCTGTGTATCAGGACCTCCACTGTGGAGAACAGGTCTAGACCGCCGGGTTTATAACCTGTTTCTGAATATAGACCCAGAGTCTGACTTATTTCCACGTTTTATTTTTGTTTGTTCATTCTTTCAATTTGTTCATTCTAATATCTAATATGAAATTAGCCAAGCATTAAAAGGTCAATGTCAGAAGTCTTGACCTGCTTGACCAACAAATAGATCTATTTAAATGATATTTAATTCACTGTTATTTTAATTTTCTTTTTTCTTTTTAAATGTTTATATTTTTAATGTTGCTTTATTTAAAAAAAAAAAAAAAAGACATACAGCCAACACTCGTTCACATAATATCCATCTGTTACTGAGAGATGGCTTAATGTTGGCAAAATTTCCACCTTTTTAAAATCTTTATTGATGGTTGTTTGATTTATTTGTCTAATATATATATATATATATATATATATATATATATATATATATGTATATATATATATATATATATATATATATATATATATATATATATATATATATATATATATATATATATATATATAAATGAAATATTAATTGATAAGATGAGCTAATAGTTTCTAATAATACAGTAAAATATTATGTGCATGGTGATGATGGTGGTCATGAAAAAAAAAACATTCAGATCATTTAAATTTATGGATTATCATCACACCTTCTGCATTTCATGATGCAGAACTATTTCTTAAATTAGTCTTTCTATCTATTTTTATACCTCTGACTCACATAATAAGTTGAATTGCTCATACATTTAACCAAAAATACTATCTTACACATATTCATGCATCTCTTTTCCACAAACTCTTTGACTGGTTGCTTTCTCTTGCAGTCTATTTTGTGTAAAGTGTGTTCATCCCATAGGCGTAATGGTTTTTATTCTGTAGAAACTGTATATTCTATCGCCCTTCACCAACTCTACCCCTAACCCTCACAGGAAACTTTGTGCATTTTTACTTTCTCAAAAAAACTCATTCTGTATGATTTATAAGCATTTTGAAAAATGGGGACATGGGTTATGTCCTCATAAGTCACCCTCTCCTTGTAATACCTGTGTCATACCCATGTCATTATACAGAGTTGTGTTCTGATACGTCACAAAAACAAGAGCACATATTTATTTGAGATGATATGGTGATTTTCACTCTCTTTCGTTCAGTTTATATCAGACATGCCGGTGGGATCCATCAAATGCCCTGAGACTTTAAATCTAAATGTTGCTGTCTGTGCCAGGAGACTCTCAGCTCTTCCATCATCACAGCAAACCTCCAAATCCACACAGAAATACTTCAGTGACCACAGAATCAAGGTTTTACTGTCCCCTAAGCTGAACCCGTGAGCTTGAGCTGAACACAAGCTGAGCTTTAGTCCATCAGCCGGGACTAAACACTCTGATCTGGACAGATTTACAGCAGCGAAATGATCTTAGATCCTGGTACATGTGTTCTGCTGCTACTTCATCCAGAATTATCTGAAAAGACTTGAGGACGAATTCACTGAGCTGTTGTACTGCACAGGGTTTCCAGACAGGAATATGCATTCCATTCACTAATGATCTCCTATGAGCTTGTCATTTTTCAATATGTTTTCCTACATTTCCTGTTACTGCTCAGTTGCAGCAGTGATTTTTCTCTTAATTTTTAAATCAGTTCTGAGGCTAAAGAGCATGTCGTTTTTATTTTACTGATTGTTTCCTCTCTCTTTTTGCAGCATTCAGTCGTGCACCGGTGCCCATGGCAGTTGTTCGGCGGGAGCTGTCCTGTGAAAGTTACCCGATCGAGCTGCGCTGTCCCGGGACGGACGTCATCATGATCGAGAGTGCAAATTACGGCCGAACTGATGACAAGATCTGTGACGCTGACCCCGCTCAGATGGAGAACACACGCTGTTATTTACCAGATGCGTACAAGATCATGAGCCAGAGGTGAGACACGCAAACACAACGACACACAATGTTATATATATATATATATACACTGAAGAATTCAACACTGAAGAATGGAGTAATGATGCTGAAAATTCAGCTTTGATCACAAGAATAAATTATATTTTACAATATTTTCACCTAGAAACAGCTATTTTAAATAGTAGTAATATTTCATTTTTTTTTTTAGTATGAATGGTATTTTTGATCAAATAAATGCAGCTACTGGTTATCTGGAGAGAATAATATTAATAATAAATGGAGTGTGAAATGAGGCTTTCTGTTTGTGTGTGCTACTTATTTAGCTTACGCTTTCTTACCCAGCAACGTATCACAGTACAATTACGACAGGTAACATCCCCCCGGAGCAATCTGGGTTTAAGCGCACCACTCAAGAGCTCAGTGATGTAGGTAATAAGATATAGGATACCTTAGCAATCCTTAGGCCCATGAATCAAGCCTTCAGGGGTTTGAACCAGCAACCTTTGGATTAGCTGCCGCTGCACCGCATGCTGTGTGTGTGATACACTGATGCAGATTTGGCTTATTAAAGCCTGCTGTGCTGCTTTCTCTTTTGACTGCTGTTTTTCCGGCCCTCCCTATCATTTTCCTCAGCATTTCATGCAGCCTGACACTCATGAAAGACCGGGATCAGAGCATAGTGTGTCTGTAATTGTTCCTGGGTGTATTCTCCATTCTGTTGCTGAAATAAATTAAAGCAGCTGCTCAGCAACACAGCATGATAACAAACAGCTACCGTGTCCATCTAGTGCAGAACAATGACAGTATTCTCCACAGCAAACCTCTAACTTCATGCACGTAATCACGTTAAGTGTGAGGAATCTGAATAGAAAAGATTTCTGTAGAGGGTCTGAGAGTTAGAATAGATGTTGTACAGAGTTTGATAAGGGTGTCACAGAGTTTTAGTAATTTTATAGATGTTCATTAGATGTTCATTTTACAAAATTTGGATGGTGCCATGCACGTTAGTACAATGTTGCAGAGTTTCAGTATAATGTGTAATTAGGAATTTGAATACAATACGTTCAAGCAGAGTTTTAGAAGTGTGTGTCATGTAGAGTTAAAACAGAATATTTCACAAAGTTTCAGCATGTAGAATTTCAGGTGAGGGTCAAGTAGTGTTTCAGTAGAATGTGTCATGTAGAGTTTTAGTAGAATATGTCACACATCCTTTTAGTAGAATATGTTCACTGGAATTTGTCATGTAGATTTTAAGTATAATGTCACATAGAGTTTCAGTAGAATATGGCATGTAGAATTTCAGTAGAATGTGTCATGTCACATTGAATTTCAGTAGAATGCTTCACGTAGAGTTTCAGTAGAATTTGTAATGTCAGAGTATCAGTGGAACGTCATGTAGAGCTTCAGTAGAATGCGTCATATAGTTTCAGTAGAATGTGTTGTGTCATATAGAATTTCAGTAGAACAGATAATGTAGAGTAGAGTTTCATTAGAATGTCACATTGAGTTTCAGTCGAATATCACATATAGTTTCAGTAGAACAGGTCATCTAGAGTTTCAGTAGAATGTCACATTGAGTTTCAGCAGAATATCACAGAGTTTCAGTAGAATATGTCAGTTTCAGGAGAATGTGTCATGTCACATAGAGTTTCAGTAGAACAGGTCATGTACAGTTTCAGTAGAAGATGTAATGTAGAGTTTCAGTAGAACATGTCATGTAGAGTTTCAGTAAAATGTGTCGTGTCATATAGAGTTTCAGTAGAACAGGTCATGCAGAGTTTCAGTAGAATGTCACATTGAGTTTCAGCAGAATATCACATAGAGTTTCAGTAGAACTTCACATAGTTTCAGTAGAATATGTCAGTTTCAGGAGAATGTGCCATGTCACATAGAGTTTCAGTACAACAGGTCATGTACAGTTTCAGTAGAATATGTCATATAGAGTTTCAGTAGAATGTGTTGTGTCATATAGAGTTTCAGTAGAACAAGTCATGTAGAGTTTCAGTAGAATGTCATATTGAGTTTCAGAAGAACTTCACATAGTTTCAGTAGAATATATCAGTTTCTGTAGAATGTGTCATGTCACATAGAGTTTCAGTAAAACATGTAGTGTAGAGTTTCAGTAAAATGTCACACAGAGTTTCAGTAGAACGTCCAGAGGTTGCAGTAGAATATATCAGTTTCATTATAATGTGTCATTTCACATAGAGTTTCAGTAGAACAGGTCATGTAGAGTTTCAGTAGAAGATGTCACATATAGTTTCAGTAGAATGTGCCCTATGGAGTGTTGAGCTGTTGATGGGAATCTTGTAGCGTGAGCGGCTCTTCTGCATCTCTAGCCTCATTTACATGTGCAGAGATGAGAGGAGGCAAAGCTCTCCTCCAGAGACGAAACAAACTCAAACGCGTCTATCCCACTTAGCCTTTAAGCCTATTAGACAGAAGACAAGAGGAAAATCCAAACAGAGAAAGAGAGAGAGAATGCATATAAAATTTCACATATGAGAATACCTTAAAAATCAAGAATAATTGTAAAATAATTATTGGTATACAAATAAATATTAGTTTAAAGTGTATTGTCTTAACATAGATATATTTTATTAATTTATATATATATATATATATATATATATATATATATATATATATATATATATATATATATATATATATGTATATACACACACACACACACACACACACACACACAGTACTTTCCGCTATTGCTTTAGCAGTTCAAATTTTTGTCATGCAATATATTTCATTATTTTCTATATTTTATGCTATTGCTTTTGCAATTATAAATTGTTATTCAATATATGTAATTATTTTCTGCTGTTTGAGATATAAATTTTTATAAAATGCATGTTTCTCAGACCAGTCATACTCACTCACATGTCAGGTCTGGTATCCTCTATAGTGCTTCTTTTGTGCTTTTTTCTCTCTGTTTTTCTGTTTATTGTCAAGCACTAAAGATCAGATTTTCCAGGGTTTACGTAACAAACTGCATTCTTAGGGCAGAATTACTGTCGGATGGAATTTAAAAGTGAGCAAATAAGTTTATCTTCGGCCCATTCTGTGCCATATTATTTTCTCTTTGTCTGTGGTAGTGTGCTCTGTGACTGGCAGAGGTCCATGGGATCTGAACGCACACGGCTCTTGCTCAAGTAATCTGATAGCTCAATTCGGAAGTGCTGTGTGGAATTCTGCCCTTGTGGGAATTGATCTGCATTTTCCGGACCATAAGCCACCTGTCTGCTAGCTTGTGCGGCTTCATCTCACGAACACACACAGCTAATAACCAGAGGCAACAGGCATTTAAAAATTAGGTTAAACTAAATAAAGATGACAAGTGTTAAAATAAGTTTAAGTTTATTATATATATATATATATATATATATATATATATATATATATATATATATATATATATATATATATATATATATATATTATGTTTTGTTTAATTACAGTTAAAGTATATTTTAGTTCAAGTAACTTTTTTTGTGGTTTAGTTTTTATAATAAAGTGAAGCACGATTTATCGCAAAAATGTATCGCAAAAATTGTTATGATGTTTGTTTAAAAGCCTCATGAATCACATCCACAGGTTCCTTTCCTCTAAAGATTTACTTCTGAACTGGCCTTCTTATGTTTACATCACAATTATGAACCATAATTTGCTGCCCCTTGTGGAAAAAGAAATGCACTCATATCTAAAATGTTACTTCAAATGTTAACATTTATTTTACTTGCATATGATATTAAAGAAATTAAAGGTCACTTAAGTGAGAGAGTCAAATATGTGATTTTATGTAAATGACACACACGTTTCAATAGAAATTACGTTAAAGTATAATTAAATTATCATAAATGCTTGTCAGTACATTCATTATTTTAAAAACAATATAAATGAAATAATAAATGAAAGTCCTACTTACAGTAAGTGTGGTAAAAAAGCACACAAGCCGCCAGGAAAGAAGTAGCAGCATTTTCATTTAATTTCAATCAACATGCAACTAAGTTTCCAGAAACATTACCTTCAATTCACATTTAAGTAAACTATATTTATGATTTTACGATAAACTATATTTATGATTTTGTGGTTTTTATGATTTAGGGGGAGGGACGTTCTCATTCAGAACAGTTAATTGGACAAACAAATGAAGGTCATCAAGTACAAAATGATGTCATGACTAACTTTGTGTTTCCAGAAGAGAGAAACGGTACATTTTAAATCATTAGAGTAGCAAACAGTTAAATTTGGCAGTTTTTAGGAGTACATTACCAGAAAGATGACTTCAAATGACATTTTTATTTCATGGGACAGCAAATGTTTTTTTCATTTGAAATGGAAGTGGCAGAGAGGGAAACTCACAGATTTAGATAATAAACCATCTCCCTTCATCCTCCAAATCACTCGCTGTGTTCACCCGATACAGACACAACTTCTGCAAACATTCACAGTAAACTGTGAGGCAAAGAGTGACTTTAATACGCTTGTACAATCTCAGACAGGACTTTCACATAAAACTCAAGGGTTTGTGTGCTGTGAAGAAGAACAATTCAATGAATGTCCTCAAATACGGACACACAGTACCAAATGCTATGTTAAAGGTGTCATGAACTGCCTTTTTTAGTTTATTTTGTACTGTTCTCTGAGGTTGTTAAATTAAAATTCAGATTCCTGTAGAATCAAACAGATTTCATCACCTTTTGAAACTAATTTGGTGCTTCAAATAAAAAAATATATCCATAATGCCAGTAGGTGGTAAGCCAGCCAATAAGTGACTGATAAAAAGGACAAATTTGTCTTTGAATCATTTATTCGGGAGATTAGTTCAATCATTTGCAGATTCATCCAATAATGATACAAATTAAGTCTTTATGAGTGAGTCATGGAATCAAGCATTCATAGGTGTTATTTTGTTCATTTACCCAATGTTATTTTTTCTTTTTTTTTTTTTCTTTTTTTTTAATTCATGAGAGAATCAATTGGAAGCCGGTTTCCACCACTGATTAAAAATCGAAAAGGTTATTGCTTTTTTTGTGTGTCTAAAAAGTAAGAATTTTTATTCTGAAAATGTTATTTAATTATTATTATTTAATAATTTTTTTGTGAGATATAAACTAGTAATTGCGAGTTATTAAGTCAGAATTGCGTGTTAACAACCAATTTAGAGAGGGGGAAATAAACTGATATATTCGCAGGATTGTGATATCTCACAATTCTGACTTTATAACTTGCAATTGCGAGTTTGTATCACACAATTAAGAAAAAAAAAAAATCTGATTTGAAAGTTTGTGTATCGCAATTATTAGGGATGCACTGGTTGACCGGCTATAAATCGATTTTTGGTCTTTTTTCGGCCGATTTTTCCGGAAGTGCACCCGCATGCACAGACTACATTGTAATCATTTGCTATGCCATTTGTGTGGAAGTATTTCCAAATCTGTGCGAGGGACACAGGCGATCAGCAGTGGAAGTGCAGATACACGTCTGAGGCACAGAGAGCAGGAAGCGAACAGCCGACTGCACAAAATAAGAGTCCCTTTCAAAAGTGTTTCATTCATCCAATTAAAACATTTTAGGGTAATGATTCACATCTATATTTTTTAACTTGAGACATTAGTTATTTATTTTTCATTGGCTCAAGTGAAAAAATATAGATGTGAATCATTACCTTATTTTTTATTTTTTTGTAATTGGACGAAACTTAACTTTTTGGAATAATATTTATATAGCATACTTTTATTTAGTCTCACTGGTAAAGGCCTTGTTTTAAATTTAAAACCAAATGTAAAAACTAAAATAGTGAATGCTGATTAAGAAACATATATTGATTGTGTTGTTTGGATTGTAGAACTATGCAGTTATTGCCTTTAATTTCACATGGTTACAGTTCATCTTTTCATTTAAGGCCAGTTTTATGTAGTTTCAACCAAATTCAAAAACAAAAGCTAAGGTCTGATGTCTCTATCATCAATGTTTGTATTGAATGTAGGCTACTTATTGTGCAGTTACTGCTGTTAATTTCAAATGGTTACGGTTATTGTTTTAAATATCCAAAACCAGTTTGGCCTGTTAAATACCAAATAAACTTCTTGTTTATGCACTTTCCTTCTTTCTTGTTTGTTGCTGAAAGATAAAAACAAAAAATTGGAAATCGGTATTGGAATCGGCCAGTTTGCTTGTAAAAAATCGGTATCGGAATCGGCCATGAAAAATCATGTTTGATGCAGAATCTCTAAAATTCAAATGATATCCAACTCTTATGAAGTTGCTGCTTCACTAAAGGCACAGAAAGTACAGTGGAAGCTGTTTAAGACTGTTTTTTTGGATTGAGTGTCTGTGTTATCTTCATTATCCTACAGGATGGAAAAAGGGCACACACACACACACACACACACACACAGGTCGAATGGAATTTTATCTGTACAAAATAAACAAATCACCGCAGCAATAAAAGCACTCGAAGGCTGTGTGATTACTTCTGGAGTTTAAGCCCTATTCCCCGAACTCTCACACACTCAGCTCATATCTTTATTTTATCCCGAGTGCCTGTAAAAGCTTTTTTTCCTGTGGTTTTTCTTCCTCTTTAGAGGTCCAGGCACGAAGTGCTAGAAAGCCTGTTGTTTTTGTCAGGATTATTAGAGGTTCAAGAAATGCCAGATTTCTGCCCTCATCCGTTTGCCTGGGAAATGTTTCCACCATACTGGATGTGTATGTGTGTTTTTTGCCAAATCTTCTTTCACAAACTAGTCTCTTTGTGCCAGATCTGTAGTAGATTTGAAATGCAGTGGGTCCTTGTCAATAATCATTAAAAACATGTTGAAGTTTGAATCTAACAAAACTGCCAGAGGCCAATAATGTAGTGCATGGCCTGCTTTTAATAAAACAGCTGAAATTTGAGAATTGGATTTGCTATTTCGATGTTTTTTGTTAAATGTATGTGGATTCTTATTTATTATTTAATATTTATGTTGATTATATATATATTATATATATATATATATATATATATATATATATATATATATATATATATATATATATATATATATATATATATATATATAGTCATGGGTGTGTCAAGTTTTTTTCAGAGTCTTCACTGAAGACTGCCGTAATGATGTGGATAAATGACATTCAAATCTTCCTGATCCCATTGGACTAAATATGCATTAAAGTTTGTTTATTATTGGCATGCATACATCATACATGTCTTTAGTCATTAAAACTCGGACCTTCTTCATGCAGAAATATCTGTCTTTCACAGATTAACATTCAGTTCCACACATGTTATCACCTAGCCCAGGTTAATGACAACACAAATCGACATTCACAGCGCATTTAATTTCTATAATGTAACATATTTCCTAGTGAAAAATTATTCAGTGGGAAATAACGCATGCTGTCATTCTTCATAAGCAGCACAAAGTGCTTTCAGTCTAGAACTCTTCATATAAACACAATATCAGAGTACATGAAATGCTCTCAAGGGTAGTAAAGGCTTCTCATCAAAATTGATTTTCTCTCTGTGTAACAATATGTTTCACTAATGTCAGCCAGCTACAGCATTTGAAAGCAAAATGCATCTCTTTCGCATGCTTTTAAGCTTTATTTGCACACACAGCGATCTCATCCTTTCGTTCAGCCTTACTAAGCTGTTCTGTTAACATGAACTCAGAATGGACCTTTTTACCATCTTAAAGTCCCAGTGGCTTGATTTGTAGAAATGCTGTAGTTTGAAAGGCTTGTGATTTGTTGCATGTAGTATGTCTTCTACTCATAAATGTTTTATATTTATAAAACATTAATAATGACAGGAAATGAGTGGTGCATAGATAATTTTGAATTCATATATCTTCTATATGCAAATTTTGTCATTGCTTTGCATCCACACTAGCTTATATATGACCGTATATCAAACTAAGATCTAAGACTGTCCCCCTAACATCCAAAAACACGAGTCCTGTGCACCTCTTGTTGATGTGCATGCTCCTCCGGGAGTTTCCCATAAAAGGAATCCTGCCCTTCATGATGTCATGCATGGCCATACTCTTAAAAAAAAAAAAAAAAACACTTTGAAAAAACTTATATGGACCCAGAAGTAGTGTATTTGAAACATAAATACTATGTCAAACGTCCTAATTGAGAATGCATGAAATAGCTTTAGACCTCTCCTTTAATAATGTGATGCAACAAAAGGAGAACAGCAAGATACAGAGTGAAATGCTGAAGTCAGATGGACAGAATCAGAGCACACACACACACACACACACACACACACACACACACACACACGAAACTAGGCTTGGATTTCCAATTACAGCAATATTTCATCAGCTTCTAAACAGTGACTGTAGTTCTGCTCAAACTACAGGCCTCATTACAAACGATCTCTCTTCATCTAACTTTCATTTATTTTAGTCTAATTTGCTCTAGTTATTTTGAGTTAATTACTAATTACTTTAAGTCTAGTCGAGTTTGTGTGTGTGTCTGTAGTAGCATAGATATACTGTATCATTCATCTGCAAATTGATTGAAAAGTTTTACATGGTGCACTGATTAATTAATCAGATAGTCACAATAAAATACAGTGGGTATAGAAAAGAATCATGTTTATTTGATCCATTTACCCAGTGCAACTTATAACATCCAAATGAAAGATAACTCACCAACTTTAAAAACAAACAAACAAAAAAAACAAGAATCACCGAGTTGGAAAAAGAATCAGCCCTCTTAAAAATGACTTGTAATCACCTTCTCAATTGCACACAAAGCCATTTGTCTTTCAGCTTTGGTCATTTTTATCAGCTCAGCATAAAAAGAGCTTTTCCAAAGGCTTTATCAATGCCTAGAAGCATATTGAAGTCTATTATTAAGAAGTTGAAGGTATTCGGTAGAGCAAGACCCTCCCTGGATCAAGATGTCTCTCCAAACTGATGAAAGAGCTGGAGGAAACTGGTCTGAGACGCGACCGAGAGGCAGATAGCAACTCTGAAGCAGCTGCAGGACTTCATGACAAAGAGTGTTCATTGTGTGCATGAGACAACATCATCACAAATTCTCCACAAATCTGGCTTGTATGGGAGGGTTGTGAGAAAAAAAAGCCTCAAGAAAGGTCACATGCAGACACGACTGAGCTTTGCCAAAACACACCTCGAAGATTCTGAGGGAGATGAGACTAAAACTGAATTATTTGTCCTCGACACCAAACAATATGTCTGGAGGAAATCCAATACAGCTCAGCATCCAAATAACAGCATTCCCACAGTGAAGCATGGAGGTGATGATACTCTGTTATGGATCTGCTGCCCTCTGCCAGAAAGTTGTCAATGGGAAGAGGGTCTACTTTCAACATGACAATTTCTCCAAGCACACAACAAAACTGAGCACAGAGTGGTTAAAGGAGACAATGTCGTTGCATGATCTAGTCAGAGCCCAGACTGAAACCCCACTGGAAATCTGTGGAATGACATGAAGACTGCAGTCCACGACTGTTTATTTATATATATATATATATATATATATATATATATATATATATATATATATATATATATATATATATATATATATATACACACACATATGAAATCATTGTTATCAATATGTTACGAAATTGTTTATTGCCCAGCAGGACAAGTAATAATAATCATTATGGAATATCAATACATTAATAGAAATCTTTAGAAGTCAGTCAATTATTGGTCTGCAGTTCACAGCAACTGAGAGACACACAATCTAACAGTCTGTTCAACCAAAGCATATGCTTCATGTTATCATAACTAATGCAATATCTCTCTCTTATGATTTTCTCTCTCCCTTTTATCCATGTTCCTAATTGGCTGGTGGGAGTAGAAATATAGAAATGTGTTTGATGTTCTCCATATTTTTCTGTCCGTGGCTTGTGTCTCCCGTCAGTAGAATGAAGTGGGCGTCCGCTTCCTCCTCCTCAGTGAAGTTGACGAGATTTATTGAAACCATGGTCGTGTTCACGTTTGCGCCGATGGAATGCGACTGGTATGGCGCTGAACCTCCTGCAGACTGACAGGAAACGGCTGTGTGCTGTCGAAGTGTTTCACTGGTCGATGAGGATTGATGGCTTATGAGATTGGCTTTGTCCTGTGGAGTTACTGTTAGTGTGCTCCTCCCCTTTCATTGTGTGTATATATATATATATATATATAATGGGGAAAAAAATTAAAATATAACACATTATTATTATTATTATTATTATTATTATTATTATTATTATTATTATTATTATTTACCAGATTACTTAAATATGTTGTTTTATTTGGAAAGAAGTACTCATTCTTAGCTTAGTGGGGTGATATTTTATTTTAAAAAGTTTTTTTTTTTTTTACTTGCCCAGGCAAACAAACAAAAAAATATATAAATAAAATAGTTATAGTTTATAGTAACACTGTATTGTGATAAATAAGCCACCAACCTTTTCTATACAAATTAAATGTTCCAATTTTTAATTCCAATTTCAATAACACAACTGAAACTGCTGGCTAACTAATATGAAGTTCAAACGTTACTGAAGACAAGTCGGCAGACAGCAACAAAATAAGTCCAATAAACAAATTAAAAGCTATAGTGCAAATTAATAATATAAGAAATTTACAAATGATATAAACGGTCTTTACTGTATAACTGCATAAATTAAATATAGATGAATCCTTGTTAAAGGTACAAAAGTTATTCAGTAACTAATTTATTGCTGATTGTTAGTTCATTTAAGCTAATGCATTAAGTAAGATTAACTGAGTCATATTGTAAAGTGTTAGCGTTCTCTCAGTCTTCAGGATTGTGTTTTTCAGTGTTGTGTTGTTCACAGGCCAGACTGCAGGAGACTTTGTGTGGTTTACACTGATGGCTATAGCAGACACACTCCAGTCATGGTAAAAACACATGTTCATGTCTTACTGTCAGGTCTGTCGGTAACATCACTGTAAACTCAGGCTTGTTTCTACTGATTTCATAATGGTCAATGAGCCATTTATTCATAGCAGACGGAATGTAAAAAGACAAGCTTTTAATGTTGGTTTGACAAAGCCGTTTGAACAGGTTGAAGTCTAACATAGTTTGACTGGCTTGAGTTCCTGAGTTGTCTGAAAAGATTTGACATCTGTAGAGATGTGGACAAGGTGCTGAGATGTTCTTATTGGTTGCCAAGTGGTTCTGGGTGGTTCTAGGGTGTTATTCTGTGTTTGCACGAGTATTGAGTGCAAAAGTCTGGTTCTGGAAGTAAAAATCCCATTCATTTTCTCCACAGAAGAATAGATTTTTAGACAGATCCAGCGTAAGGTTGTTAATTTGTGGTATATGCTTTTGTTAAAGACTTGAAAGTTATTTTTCAAATCATGTTTAAAAATGGAATTCTTGGTTTAGAAAAATATGGGTCAAAGAGACTTTGTGACTTAGTGTGCATCAAATTAAATTATTACATAGTAAAGCATGTTAAATGCAAGTAAAGTGTCTACTTTAATGTTTCAAATATCCTTTGTGAACATAAAATGTAAAAGTAAAAACAAACAAAAAAATGTTCCATCATCATTTAGTGTAATGCATATATTTAAGAATGAACATTTATTCTGACCTGTGCTTATTAAAAAAAAATATACAATAATATTTAAAATGTTTGAAACAGTCTTTTAATGTAATCTAATGATTCTGATTCTAAATATGCCTGACAAGATGTTGTGTTATACGAGCTATTGTTATACTGAATGATACTTCATTTTTCGAGTTGAATTGGTTTATGGCTCTTTAACAATTACTTGTTTTATTAAAACCCTGTGGCAACAATGAATGTGGAATACACTTGTGTAACCAAGGCTGCTAAACACAATGTTATGGCATCACTAGAGTGTTTTGGCAGATACAATATTGAAATGTAAACATGTATTAGTAAATGTTGAAATTAAAAACTTGATAGTGAATAATGCTTCTACAGCCAAAAACTATCTAATATTTTTGCTGATAACCGATTCAGTAATCGGTTATCGGTGCCGATTAATTTGCAAAACCGATCAGTTAGTCGATCTTTAGCTTTGTAGATGGTTGATACAAGCTCTGTGCCGATTTAATTGGATGTAGCTTGAAAATCTTTTGACAAAACCTTCACCTAAGTTCTGCATGCTGGCTTTGTCAATACAACATAATGCTAATGTGATTTTAGAGTTCATGGTACAATTATGACTTTCTTATTTGCCATTTGCATTTGTCTGCATAACCTTTAATGCTTGTTCTGATGAGCAATCAGCCTTGCACTGTTTTGATATTTCACTCTTTAGTCCTCGCATACTAAGAATAAATGCTTGTCACGCTCCAAATAGTTATTTTCAAGCATTTCGAAGGATCGGGCTGGTCTTCTTCTGTGTGGTTTTGTCAGAAAGCCGTTTTGCTACGGCCATTAAGTTGGCTGGCATTCTGATGATGATGGCCGCTCTCTTCCTCAGGCTGCTGCTCAGATCTTTGTCAAGCTGTGAGCTGTTATGATATGGCGATGTGTGACGCCGATGTCCGGTGTGGCCCCGTCTCTGATGTCTTTGAGCGAGATGCGTGTGTGGAAGTGTGCTGCGCTCTTTGAACGGTTCCCTCGTGCTTCACGGCTGTCAATAGCTCACTGCTGGACGCTTTGACGCCGCCATTCGTATTCATGAGTCTAATTCAATCAAAGAGCTCTCTGAATAAAAGGCATCAGAGGCACTGTGACCGCCTTTTAGGGCAAGTTGGCAAATAAATATGGAGGCCAAAGAGATGTTTTCACTCAAAGAAAGAATAACAGACATGTTTATACCTGCATTATTTAGCTTATACAGAAGAAATCGCTAATTGTATGAAGCCATCTGTCCTTAGTTTGAAATTCCTGCCTTGCTGTCCCTCATTAAAAAAAGAAGTAGCCTTTGTCAAATTAAAAGACTATTTATTACCGAAATAAATAATATACTTGAGTGTGAACTGAATTTTGCATTTGTATTAAACTTTAGTATCATAAAAAATATATAATCAGTTGTATTTATAAACTCTTTTTTTTATAAAAAAAAGATATAAAAAAGTTTGTATTATTTTGGTAGCACTTTATTTTACAGTCCTGTTCCTCATGTACATACTATGGAGTTATTATAGTAATCACAATAACTATGTAATAACTAGGTACTAACCCTGAACCTACCCCTAAACCTAACCCTACCCCATATAGTTACCTTGTATTACCAGAACTTTCTTAGATAAATACACTGTAAGTACACTATAAGTACATGTTAGTACACGTACTGTTAAATAAAGTGCAACCATTATTTTTAACAACAATAGTGTCCTATATTTTTTTCAGAAATTCTGTATAGTCTTTTTTTTTTTCTTGATTTTTTTTTTTTTTTTAATCAAAAGTTGTGGTAATGAAATGAATGCATAAAACTTTAACAAAACTTGATCTTTTTCAATTCCTTTCATTTTGGGAAAACACATTTTTAATTAAAACACGATTTACATTTTGTGTAATATTTTGTGATGTTATTTTCAAGAAAAAACTAAAGGTCTGAATAAACAGCATTCTAATTATAATTATTATATTATACATTTTTAGAAGTACATTCCACTGTAAAATATTAACATTTCTGTCACAATTTCTTCAATTTAAACATAACTTTTATTTTGGCGAGTTATAGTGAATACCTTTTGAGTTTCTGTGTGCATCTGACAATAGTTTCCTCAGGACACTTCATATTTCAAGTCTTTTTACTTTAATGTTCACAGACACTAGTGCATATTGTGATTTGAGGCATTGCACGCCTCTACTTTTGTTTTTATTCATTCAAAATTCCATGACATTCCATTTATACAGTAAATTCCGTTTTTTAATGACTGGATTCATATTCCATCCATATTTGGAACAGCCTTTGCACCAATAGTGTTCCTTTAGACTCAGTCTATTCTGGCAGCTCACTAGGTTTTGGAGCAGATTCAATCTTCAATACACAGAGGGCCAGGTCTGTTTTCAAAGTCTATTGTGTGTCCAACACAGACGGTAGACAGGGTTATAAATATACGAGCGCTCAAGCTCAAGGTCTTTATTGGATGAGACCATGCGGCGTGTTGAGGTGTGTGCGCGCATGCGGTTGTCTGGAGGGAATGTGGAAGTTAAAAGCTAGTCAAACGTCCCCGACACAATCACAAATAGAGCTGGACAGCAAGCTGCAGGAGGTCTGGAGCACGGAGGCCTTTGTCACCTTCATAACGCGTGTGTGTGTGTGTGTGACGGTCTGACTCACGCCGGGAGCTCTCAGGCCCTGCTTCTGTCCACAGTGCACAGCGAGCCCCTGTTACTATAACCGGGTTTAACGTTTTCGTGTTCCCAGGGGAGCGAATTCATGCGGCTTCTGTGAGAGCGGATTTCAAGAGTCCGTCCCGATGATCATGTCAGTGTGGTTTTCCTGCTGTTATGAACTCGAGCACTAAATCTCTGTTTGTCCCCGAGGGCTGGAGAGAATCGGACTCTGTGTGTATAAATGCGGGAACACTGTACGGTGTTATAATCAGACCGAGACTTTTTGTGCATTAGGATGGAGGTAAACATGGTAAAATATGCTGCATGGAGCCACATTTATGTTTCGATATTACATTACAAATTCTGATCATTTTCAGGCCTGAATTTTACAAATGGCAGCTTTCAAATATTTTAAAATGGCTATATTCCTCAGAAAGTGAAAAATAAAAAGATATCTATAACATTACAAAAGACTTCTATTTCAAAGAAATGCTGTTCTTTTGAACTTTCTATTCATCTATGAATCCTGAATAATAAAATGTATCAGTTTCCACAAAAAATATTGTGCAGCATGACTTTTTTCAGCATTGATAATGATCAGAAATGTTTCTTGAGCAGCAAATCAGTATTATCTTGATTTCTGAAGATCATGTGACACTGAAGACTGGAGGAATGATGCTGAAAATACAGCATTGATCACATTTTCACATATTTGAAATTCTAATAATATTCCACATTTTTACAGTTTCTTTAATACTTAGACATACTGTACTATAATACAGACTAAAAAAAAAAACAATTACAGAACAACATGAGAAAGCTGCCTTGTGTGTGTGTGTGTGTGTGTGTGTGTGTGTGTGTGTGGATACTGCAGGCCCTGTTTAGACTCAGAGCTCAACTTTTGAGGAGGCCCTGTGTCGCGCTGCCAAGCATAGAAACCACAAAGAGAGTTTAATCCTTTCATACAAAGCCTCTCTCTTACCACAGCAACACACACACACACACACACACACACACACACACACGGGTCTTAAAGCATTACATTTTCATTCTGAGTAACCATGGCAACCTTAATGTCCAACTCCAAAGAGGGCTTTTTTTCTCCATCCGTCCGTCTGTCTGTCTGTCCCTCGCTCTTTCCTTCGACCGCGCTGCATTCCTGCGCAACAGTGAGCAGCTCCGAGACTCTCTGCAGTTTTAAGGGCGATTTCTCATTTGCTTCGGCAAACTGAGCAGCTCCCTGCAGCCAATTCATCTCGGATGCTGTCTCCACCATCACAGAACACAAGAGAGAGAGAGAGAGAGAGTATAAGGAGTTTGACTGCTTAGCATGACCAGGTTAGTCTCTGTTGGCAGTTACCCAGAATGCATCCTTCTACTTCGACAGCCTTTTAAACATAGCCATATATATTGTGTACCTAATTAACCTCACAGTTAGATGTGATTAATTACAATTAATCATGTTAGGTGCATTATTAATTGAGATCAATTAAAATGTTAAATGATTAATACACTTCTACAGTATATCTGTAACGTGTACTGATGAATACACATTTCTTCATTGCATATTCAAAAAGCATAAAGAAGTCCGGCTCACTAATTAAAAACAGAACTGCCCACATAGTGTGTGTGTGTTCAACAGGTAAGCAGATATATTTTTAAATAGATCCATCTGTGTAGCAAGGCAACACTGAACCTTTTATGACCTTTTTAGCACATTCAGCCATAAAATTCATATGCACATGAAAATCTGAACATTCGCCCTCAGGCTCTTGAATTGTGTTTCTCTGCCGACGTTGTTTATTGGCAAGAAGTGAGCAATTCCTGCTGATCTCCATGAATCATTTTTCAGGTAGGCCCTCTATATGAATGGATTTAAGGAATATATTGTTGTTTTTTGTTATGATTCAAAGGGCCGCGTTTACACACTGCTCTAATCGATTGGCGATGACATCATGCAGTCTGTTGACAAGCCTCGCCCTCTGAGCGAGTGATGTCATAATGGGTTTCCATGGCGACCGCAGGCCAATGAGAGCCAGGCGTTTTTGAGCGAGACACGGCAGCGCACAGGTGCTCCGTAAGGCTCGCCGCAAATGGAGGCTACAAATATCAATTTAAGTTGACATTTGGATGTGAAACGCTTATTTAGAGGTTATTGAAATTGTAAATATCAGTCAGAGCAAACCGCCGCTCTCCACAGCGCTGTAAAATCTCACTCCGTCGGAAAACGGACTGAAGACCAGCGGGCCATTAAAGTGAGCGCTGGAGGGACAGGAACATGTGTGTAGCTATACTAATGCATTACAGCAGAGCTAACACACACACACACACACACTGGTCGCATTTGAAAACAATGTTAATGTTGACTGCATTTATGATGTTTTAATAGAAAAAGTGTCTATGTGGGGCTTTGGTGATAATTGAAAAACTGATTGTAAATTTGTTGTTGTTGTTTTCATTTACAAATATTGTTAATATACAGTTCTGAAACAATCTTACCGCACATCTTGCCATAATAATTGATAAATGAGACCTAAGTAACTGTGCTGAGACACAGAGCTGGTCTCTGTGTGTTTTGGATCATAATTGTTGGTAATCCTCCAGAGATGTTGCATGTAAGCACTTTTCCCTCGCTGTCGCAGTAATAACATCAGCGCAGCACAAACCTCAGGGTTTGGTCTCATTGCACTCCGCTCGAAAATATCAGTTTTAGTGGCAGTGGGAAAATTGCTTCAGTGTAATTGAATTTGATGGCGGTTTATTTCTCGGCCATCTCGCTCGCACTCTATATTTTAAGCGATCCTGTCAGGTGCTGTACGTCTGCTAAACGGGTCCCTGGTGGCTCTCAGAGGCGGTGTATTTCATTGCCTTCGTCTGCAGACTGCTGCTAAACCTGCTGAGCTTCAGCGTGTCGTAGGAGCTGATCGTGACCTCTGACACATGATGCTCTTAAACCAGTGCTGAAGACACAATACATAGTTCAATGAAAAGCTGGCGTATTATTGAATGGATATGGCACATCATCTGCTAAAAACAGGTAATGATAAATGTTTCAGACCGACCGTATGCATCTGTATTGTGCAATAGTCTTAGGCCACTACTATTTTCTCCAACAAAAAATGGTTTTAAGTCAGTTATTTCTATGTTTTGCTGTAGTGTGTCAGTAGTAAACATCAGTTTTCGTTTCAAAACATTATTTTTGAAACGTAGAAATTGCTCACCTGGCCTAAGGGCCCTATTTTAATGATCTGAACGCAAAGTGTAAAGCACACGGTAAATCCACTTTTGGTATTTTAACGACGGAAAAACGGTTGGTGCGCCCGCGCGCATTGTCTAAATGGGTTGTCCCTATTCTCTTAATGAGTAATGGGTGTTTTTTTGGGCGTAACCTGCAATAAACCAATCAGAGTCTCATCTTTCATTCCCTTTATAGATAGTCTAATTCTGATACATGCAAATGCTATCCATTATGACATGTAGGCATTTATATATATATATATATATATATATATATATATATATATATATATATATATATATATATATATATATATATATATATATATATATATATATATATATATTTTTTTTTTTTTTCAGCTCCTTAAAATAGCAATGTTCCAGCAATGCGCCTGAACACATCTCTTTTTTAGACCAGCACACCCATGGGTGCACAAATGGGTGCAAAAGCATTTGCTAATTAAACGATGTGGCGCTGGATGGAAAAATTCTGTATGCATGGATATATATATATATATATATATATATATATATATATATATATATATATATATATATATGCTAAAAGCACAGATATTTTTAGATAGAATTAATAAAAAATGCAAGCAAATAAATAACTGAAAAAATATGCAAATGAAATATACTACAAAATAGTATTAACACAATTTATGTATATTATTAAAAGCATTGTTAAATGATCAAAGGTCGTAGGATTTATAATATTATGATACACTTTAACATGTAATATATTTAATGACATTAAATATGATTATAATTAAGAAAAAAAAAAATCTGCTATATTTACCTTAGGCTCATTTGTCACAATGAAAATGGACAGTCAAGCCGAACAATTTGCATATTATGGGATGCAGTATTGTATTTTAACCAAATAACATCAACACTGAATTAAATGGAGTTGTCTTTTTAGAGCTGCTTTAAGACTGACATTGTTTTATAATTTAATAATTTTGCATCATTAAATCAGTAATTTTCTTGTTTATTAATGTGAGTCTGTGAGTAATGTGAGACTGTTATGAACTGCATGTTTACACACATTTAGCAGATTATTCAGAAAATGCACAATATATAAATACTGCCTGCATGCATACTTTAAAAATGCACACTTTATAGTGCAGAAATAATATGAGAAGTGTGTTCGTTTGCTGTTCTGAGAGCAGCCAGTGCTTTTTAAAGACTGCGAGTGACACAAATCAGAAATCATGACTGACAGGTCATTATCAGCTTGATGGTGGCGTTCGTGTGTGTGTGTGTGTGTGAGAGTCTCTTGTGGAGAAATTCAAAAAAATCTCCGTCTCAGCCTCTGAGAATTTGCTTTCTCGTGTCTGTTGCCCCCTCTCCTTTAATTGGACTTGGTTTGACAAGCACATATGGTAATTTACGCCACTGTGACTTTGTGATTCAAGCCGCTTAATAAGGTTTCATTCTGTGCATGTTTTCAGCCGTATGCATGTATATGTCTCTCTCTATGTGTGTGTGTGTGTGTGTGTGTGTGTGTGTGTGTGTGTGTGTGTGTGTGTGTGTGCTAGCAGCATTGGTGGGAGTTTGACGTTTCATTGGCCGTCCTTTGTAATCGTCCAGCTTCGGCCTATTTTAGAGTTTCTGACTCAAATAATTTTAATCTCTCTCTCTTTTTTTTGAACAAATCCAATCCAAACCATTTTCTGAGACCATTTGTCAGATTACAACCAGTATTTTCGGAAATGTCGGATCTGTCAATTTAAATATTTGCATCACATCCTACACAATGGCACTCAAAATACAGTATGTGTTGTAGTACACTTGTTTGTAACTCTGTGACATTTGCTCTTTGCTAAATGATAATAGTTAATGAGTGAGTGGTTTGGGAATTAAATATGTGAGCGATACTTTTGTTTGGGGAACTAGGCTGGATTTTATTTACTTACTTTGATAAGTAACACTTTACTTAAAGCCTTTATAAATAATACCTTATAAATATAGTTTTAATGCATTAATTATTCCTTAATTATGCACCTTATAATGCATTGTATGATTTTAAGAATAATTATAACCACATTTATAATACATTATTATACTTATCTATTCATTATTACACCTTTAGAATATATCATGTATTAAAACAAATGAAAAACAAATAGCTTGTTCTATATTTGTCCATCTGTGTGTGTGTCTCTCAATAGAAGTGCATGTTTATCATCCAGACCCTCAGGACTGGACCTGAGCCACACCGAGAATGAATTAAAGGACCCCTAAAGCCCACAAGGTTCATTTTGCCAAGTGCCCAGAGAGAGAAAACACACACACACACACACACACACGCTGCCTCATAACACGGTGCAGAGCTTCAAGGCTGGTGAATCTCTGCTCTGTTCAATGCAGAACACAAATAAACGCACTCAAAATGTTTTGATGTGTGGAAATAATATCTGAGAACAAATATGTGACACAAAATATTTGTAGGGAAACGACCTTGTAATGTTTTCATTTAATGCAACACTATGTCTGTGAATTTGTGTGTGTGTGTGTGTGTGTGTGTGTAGGTGTGTGTTTGCACAACAGAGGCTTGCTTTATTATTTGTGGAACACATCGCAGCATGAGTCTAGTCTACCGTAGCCAGAGATGCATTAGACACTAAGGTGCACATATATGTATATGTAGACGTGTGTGTGTGTGTGTGTGTGTGTGTTTGGCTGTGGTTCGGAAGTGTTTGGCAGTCAGACGGTTGGAAGGCAGGAGACGGCGATCAGTCACTCAGCAGGGAAATATAATGAATAGAGGTAGATGAAGACACACACTAACCTTATAGGGTGTATTGTGTAGGAGTGAGATTTACAGTAAATGTTATAAATGTTATGGGTGAGGGTTATTGTGTTGGGATAAGGTTTATCATGTAGGTTTAGAGTTTACAGTCATTTGGAGTGAAGGTGGAGGCATTAGTGTGTTAGGAAACCCTAGCTAAAGAGAAAGACACTTAATTGTACTGAATGTGCACTTGTATTTCACTTCAAATCATAAAAGTATTTAAAGTTTTGTATTATCTGTACTTGCAGATAATATAATATTAATGAATTAAACAGCCACTTAAGTCAATTAAAGATAACATCTATTTCCTTTAACATTTATTCCTTGAATCTGAAAATGTTTTGTTGCTGTTTGTCTTTTTTTTCCCTTTGTGTTTAACTAAACTTTAAAACCATAAATAAAATAATAAAACAGAGAGACACTTTCATGTCTGTTTCTGAACACACTTCAAATTAAAAATGTCACTTCAACATTTTTTATATATTTTTTTATTTTTTTGTGTGTGTCATACTTTAAATCTTAAATATACATTTGTAGAAAACTGAGATTGCAGATATAAAATGAAAAGGCAAGAGACTAAAATTAAAATCATTATGTTTAAAATAATCTTGTCGTGATCTGATGTGTTTACTGACTTATAGTTCTTAAGCATCAGATACCGATTGGTCTTTTGCAATTTAATCTGTGTAATTCTTTTTTAAATTTATATATTTTTTCTGTATTGCTTTAATGTATTTAAATGTTCAGTTATTTTGTGTTATAAGAAAAAAATATATTTAACCTGTTATACTGTATTATGAAGACTTTTTTAAACTGTATTTCAATACCGTGATAATACCGTATACCGTGATAAAAACATGAGCAATTAATCGCAACATGAAAATCTGATACCGGCATATATCTAATTGCAATTAACATTCACTTAAGTGTCTAAAAGCATCAAATTATATTCTTTTAAAGTATTACTTTTACTCTTTTAAAGTAGCTTTTTTAAAGTGTGCTTTTTTCACAAAGGTAAGGCTTAGGTTTATGGGCTGCTATATACTGTGATATTTGTGATATGTAGAAAAGTTAAGTGAAAAAATATGCAAATAAATTTAGAAGACATTTATTTTTATTTTTTTTTCTCGTGAGGAATAAGATACAGAGGTATTGTGTAGATTTAGGGTTTAGGCTTATAGGTTTAGACATTTGGGTTCAAGTAGTGTGCTATTTGGTTCTTTTGCTTTGTGATAAATTCATTCGCAAATATCAATATCAAGTCAAGTCACCTTTATTTATACAGTGTTTTATACAATACAGAGTGTGACAAAACAGCTTAACAGGGTTAAACAGGACAATAGTATGTCATTGATGCAAGAGGACAATAACAATTAGTCAGTTTATCAGTTCAGTGATAATTCAGAGACGTCATCTTCCAGATCAGTTCTCATCAAACAGTGTCTGTGGGATCAAGTCGACAACACTTATTTGATTCTCTAAGTCTCACTGCAAACTGAAATTATAATGCTGTTGTAGCACACACACACACTCACACTTGTAATGTGTCTGTCCTGTCTGTCCTCTGTGCCAAATAGAAAAATTACAAGTGATGGATTTCCACTCCGACATGAACAAACAGCTCTTAATGTCAACAAATCCAGGCGGCTGACATATCAGCACTCATATTTTTCTAAACATTATCAAGTGTGTGTGGTTATAGCCGGCGGACGCGTCCGTCTGGCCCTTATTTAAATGTCAGCCGCTTGACTTCAGCGCCTGCTTTCTGAATGTCCATCAGTGAGCGGCTTGTTTGTGTGAGCCTGCCGAGAGAAATACAAAGAGATGCAGTTTAGTAGTAGTATACTTTATTGTCCTCAAGAGGAAAATTGTTATGGACTACATGTTTATTGTGATTACAATTAATATAAACAAAGAAAAACACATTTATTCAATCAATTCAGAGAACTGAGAACATGCAACTGTACTTTATACAAAGCATGTTGCAGTGTTTGTTTATTTATTTCTTAGTTTGTTAGTTTTTTCGGCATAATTATTACAGCAGAGATCAATGGGTCATTGTCTTTATCTTATTTTTGATGTGAAGAATATTTTGCTAAATAAATAAATAAACTATTTATTTTTTTTTTTTTGTTTATATTATATTTTGTACTGGTACGTGTATTTGTACCCGACCGTTTCGGTACATGGCTTTCGGTACGGTGCACGTGTGTACCTAATGACCAAATGCAATATTTTGTGCGGAACATAGGTACATATTCGTGTTTCCACACGAACATATTTAGTGGAAGAAGTCTCCGCTTTCAGCGCAAATCCCGCCCTGCAGCTGATTCTAAAGTTTTCAAAAGGCATCACACGAGTGTGAACATAACTACAACTAGGAAAAAAAATGACCGTAATTCAAACGCAGCTCCCATCTGCATTTAAACAGACCTTTGCTCTTAATTCCGATCGGCCAACCCAATAACGAAATCTGAGCAGGTCTAAAAACTGAAACTGTTGTTGCTGCACTTTATACTTTGGAAAATATATATTAAATAAAAAATATATATATATATATATGAGCAGGCCTACAAGCTGGGATTGGTAATGCTGCAATGTAATCATAGTTATTTATTTATATTTTTCATTATATTTTGTTATGTGATATTGGTTTGGGATAGAGTATTTTATTTAGTGGAGAAATTTGCAGCAATATTTTATTTCTTATTCATTTATATATATATATATATATATATATATATATATATATATATATATATATTTTTTTTTTTATTTATTAAAAAGTGTTTAAAAAAAGTGTAAAAAAATTGTTAAAAAGTTTAAAGTAATAAACAACCTGCAGTTTAATGTTTTGCATTTCTTTCTCTTACTGTACCGAAAATGAACTGAACCGTGACTTTAAAAACAGAGTACGTACCGAACCATGATTTTTGCGTACCGTTACATCCCTAATATATATATATATATATATATATATATATATATATATATATATATATATATATATATATATATATATATATATATGTGTGTGTGTGTGTATGTATTAAAACCTAGACTAAATCTAAAAAGAAAACTGAAAATATTAATTATATATGTAACAACACTGCATCATTTAATCAACAACACCACTCATATAATCGTTCATATATTTTTTATTTAAAGCAATATATTTAGAATCCTAATAAAGTTTCTAATAAAAGTCCTAATTTCTAGCTGACTGGTATGTAACTCAAGTTTGTTGAATCGAATCGAACACTTTTACTCTCATTCGGGTTTATTTTGGACCCTGTGCTGGTGATTCTGAAGGTGAATCAGATATCCGCTCATAGTGATTCTGTCGATGAGTGAAGACATCAGCACACACAGCTAAAGCAGAACATAACTATTGCCTTCTCAAATCCACAGTGATTTATTGACTGACGTCTTTTGAAAACCAGCCCTGTTTTCAGGAGCGGATAGTGGTTCGCTGCAGGTAACGAGTTGACGGTGGTTTGATAATTAGGATGTTTGCCGACACATGACTGTGGCTTTAATCAATAGCTCGGCATTCTGCCATTGATTTCTGTCATTCTCATTTCCTCACGCAGCACGTTTTTGTCCTGAAGATGTTTGCGTTTGAGTTTCAGAGCATCGGTTTGGAAAATATCCCATCGGCTGCAGTCAAACGCACTTGTCCGTGTGGATTCGGAGGCCTGGGATCCGGGATTTGCAGTGTAATCCTCATTGTGCTGCATAATTTACTCTAATCTAAAACAAATCCCCTCCATCCCGTGCTGAAACCTGATTAAATTCAGCGCTCGACCTCACTTGACCCGCGCAAACAGGTAGCGTTTGTTTGTCGGACATTCATGTTGGCAGATTCTCTGAGGACGGATGAATTCTGAGCAGATTTGTTCCAATCCTCTTAAACTATGAAGAATAATTGAGAAATGTTGAGTTCAGTGTTGGGATGTGTATTTTTATTTGTTTTTATTGGACAGTCCTGCATCGTAACTGGCTGGCTGGACTCACTGGTTATTATGGGATGGAGAAGCTTTTAATGTGATGTCACGACCACATAACAACCAATCAGAATACTCGATATGTGAACTCACTGGAATATCATAACTAATTTGAAGCTTTCCAGTTTTACATACTCTATATTTTTTTTCATATATGCATATTATATGTGATGCTAAATAATTATTTATATGTTATTTTGTTTACTTTTTATATTAGTTGCATTAATTATATTAATTGTATATTTTATATTATATTTTGTATTTTGTATTTGTATTTACGGTTTTTAAAAGGGACAATACACATTAATTAACATGAGTAAACAAGTCTCATTATGTAAATGTGCCTGATTTATCCATTCACGCTCATTTTCTTCTGCAGTCCCTGGGAGGTTGATGGTAAGAACCGTAATCCACAAGTACACAAAGCAAAAACAAACACATTACCAAAACCAGAATACAATAAATAATAATAATAATAATAATAATAATAATAATTATACTAATACTAATAATAACTATATATAAAAACCACTAATTCAAATTATGAAGACATATTTGATTATCTAATAACCACCACTTTACCGATTCAGAAAAAGGAGCAAGAGATGTGATATAGTATTTCTTAATTCTATGGGTATAGTATTCCAAGTATGTACTGCTCTATAAGAAAATACTAATTGCCCAAAAGCACTTCTATGTGGTATTATACAGTCCCCTCTAGTAGTGGCTCTAGTAAAATAATAAGAATTTGTCCTGATCAATTTATTAAGTGGAAGTGGAGCCAAACCATGCAAAATTTTAAACACAAGTAAAATATCTATAAAAAATGTAATCATATTTTCCCAACTTAAAAATCCATATTTAGTTAAAATTTGACAATGATGATATGAGTTAGACCTTTTATCTAATATATTCAAAGCCTGCTTATTGAGTCTTTCTATTGATTGCAAAATAGTCCCACCTGTCTGTGTCCAACTGGTGAGACTGTAATTCATATGTAAAAAAATTATAATAATAGCAGTATAACTCAGTGGTTCAATTATTCCTAATATGTCTAAAGTTTGCCAAATAAAATTTTATTCCCAACTTTTGAACTTGTATTTTAAATGTAAGTTGTGAATCAAGTATAATACCTAGATAATTATACTCTTGAACTACTGATAACCTTTTACCTGCAACTGTGACATCTGAATCGAAATCTTTATTTGCAGACATTAAAAAAAACAAAAAAAAAAACGTTGTTTTGTTAACATTAAAATGTATCCACGAGTTTTTTAACCGATTTGTAATCTTAACCATTTCTGATGATAATTCATCTGCCGCTTGTTTTTCTGTTCTAGCATTTAAGTATATAATTGTTAATATACAATCTGAATAACAGAAGACCTAATATTGATCCTTGAGGTACACCAACTGAATTAGCTGAATTCACTAACTTAATTATTTAATTTTATTTTATTTTTGTTTATTAAAATTGTAAATTTATTCATATAGGTGTACATGATGTTTAATACATATATATATATATATATTTGCACAGTTTTTATTTTATAATAACATATGTTTATTATTGCACATTTAAATGTACATTTCAGGCTACAGTGGTCTTGTGAGGTTATGGTTTGGTTTAATTATACTAAATGCATTTTTTTATATATGTTTATCACATATGATATTATAGAATGTTTACTTTTTATTGTTTTGTGGATTTTAAATCTAAATTTGCAGGACGTTTTCTTGTAAGGTTATGGTTTGGTTTGTTACATAATTATTTAAATATGTTTTAGCTAATTATATATTATATAATTAAATATGCATATAGGGATAATGTTTATCACAAATTTCATATCTAAAATTGCTGAAAATTAGGTTATATACTGTCTTTTAAAATATATAATGGATGTGATGTTTCATAGTTATTTAAACACACACACACACACACACACACACACACATATATATATATATATATATATATATATATATATATATATATATATATATATATAAGAGAGAGAGAGAGAGAGAGAGAGAGAGAGCCTGACAAGAAAGCTCTCTGCAATTTAACATTATATATATATATATATATATATATATATATATATATATATATATATATATATATATATATATATATATATATATATATATTAAATGTTAAATTGCAGAGAGCTTTCTTGTCAGGCTCTGGATTGGTTTATTTATAATCAGCTTTATTCAGTGTGTTGGGATTCTTTATTTAGACAGCAAAGTAAAGGTGTGTGTGGATAATGAAATGGCAGTAAATACGTTCAGGCTGATTGTGCACATGGGTGCTTTTGTCCTCTAAATATTAGTCACAGTTTCACAGACACACGGATACACTTCGCACAGAAACACACACACCCACCCACCCCAGCACTCAGAAAGCATTCGTTCCCTCTCATTAGCCACATGCTAACGGTTCAATCATCCGCGAGTGTCTCAGGTGCTGGGTGTTCATCACACGCTGATCTCCTGACATTACTCTGACATTGAGCCTCATGGAAGATTTCATCTTTAAACGATCGCTATGATTCTTTAAAACTCAATTTTAATCTGTAATGTGGCGTGTTTCCTAGAGAAACTGAATATTCAGCAGGAAATAATGTGAGGCGGATCATGATTGATCATATATGATACGACTGGGTGATATGATGGTATAAAACACGACCGTAGAAAAGTGTCATACGGTACAAAATCTGCTGCACTGTTAATGCGCAATATATTTGTGCTTTCACTTTTGGGCCACTACCCACACAACATCGACAAGAAACATGTTATAAGTGGAACCAGTTTCAAACAAACATTTATGACTGCAAGCATTTACAATCAGCTAAAATGTACTTTAATGTAATTTCTATTGAAACTTGTATCTCATGTATTTGAATATATTTGTAGTTACACGTTAGTAATGATGCATTCAAATAAGTACATTTAAAATGTATTCACTTTAAATGTAATATTGAATAACCCAGTGCAGTTAAAATTATAATCAAATACTTTACGCGCACTTTAGTTTTGTTAGACAACACATCAGAAGTGTATTAGATTATACATATACATATTAAGAAGTAAATACGGTCCATTTTGACTTAATGTCAATTAAAGTGTGATTAAAATGTATTAAAGAAAAAAAAAAATGTCCGGTAAGAAAATTACTAAAATAAATAAATAAATAATTCTGCAACATCCTTCATATCAAAACAGTGCATTCGACTTTTCTTAGAGTTTCAATTTAAAAAAAAAAAAAAAAAATATATATATATATATATATATATATATATATATATATATATATATATATATATATATATATATATATATATTGGTGTCACTTCCTGGAAAACTGCTTGTTGAGGATTTTAGCTTATTACTATGTTCTTGATGGTTAATGGGTACCGTGTATGGTTCTGGAAAGTTATTTACTGGCCCAAAAGTGAAAGCAATAAGTTGTGTGTCATTTTGGTTATTGAACGTGGTCCCTCCAAAGTCAGATCTTTGTTTTGTTTTATTGTCCAAAAATCACAAATCCACTGCATGTTTTGAGCTCAAACACTAAAGGTTATAAATGCCAGCGAATCTCTAAACCTGAGTATGAGCAATCGTATTACACAGCTAATGATCTCTATCCTATCTGTCTGTGTTTTCAGATGTAATAACCGGACGCAGTGTGCCGTCGTGGCCGGACCGGATGCGTTTCCCGACCCTTGTCCCGGGACATACAAATACCTGGAAGTGCAGTATGAGTGCGTCCCATACAGTACGTATCAACACATCTGTCTGTGATCGGTCACCATAAACACACCCCAACATCTTTCTCTTTCAGCTCAGTGTGAACGACTGCCGGAGAACTGATTTATTCTTCTTTTTCCTGCAGTTAAAACAAAGTCTCTCCTTCATTTGAACTCATCAGTTCCTATCTGCCGTGTGTGTGTGTGTGTGTGTTTGAGAGAGAGAGTAAGTTTGCATGATGACTTTGGTTACTGTGAGCCCTGTGATGAACTACGTAAGCGCTGCACTTTGTCAAAATGAGTAAGTTGCCAGATAGCTAATGATAGCGTTTGGCCGTGATAGATCGGCTCTTCTGTATCTTTAGTTATGAGAGCGCAGCGTCACATCCATCTTCCTGCAGGAATACCTGCGCTGTTTACTCTGTTGGCTTTTCCTTACGCCAGTGCTTGTCTTTACTGATAAATTAACACCATGCTAGCATCGCTGTTCAGTGAATTGAGTTTAATTGCTGCAGAGGAAACAATGACTGTTTCTCACTTCCTGAAACTACACTAAAAAGTGTAGGGTCAGTAAGATTTTTTTGAAAGGTATTAATGGTTTATCAAGAAAGGACGCATTAAACTGATCAAAAGTGACATTAAATACATTTAGAATGTGACAAGATTTCTCTAAAAAAAAAAAAAAAAAAAAAATTCTGCTGCACTTTTGAACTTTCTATTAATCTGTGAATCCTGAAAGATAAAATGTGTCAGGGTTTCCACAAAAATATTGGGAAGCACAACTGTTTTCAACATTGATAAAAATCACAAATGTTCCTTGAGCAGTAAATCAGTATATTAGAATGATTTCAGAAGATCATGTGACATTGAAGACTGGAGTAATGATGCTGAAAATACAACTTTGATCACAGAAAAAAATTAAAAAAAAAAAAAAAACAGTTATTTTAAAATGAAATAATTTTTCATTATTTTAATGTACTGTTTACTGTGTGTATATATATATATATATATATATATATATATATTTTTACTTTATTTTTTTCTGGTCAAACCAATGTAGCCTTGGCGGGTAAAAGATTGAGACTTAAGATTGAGCAAGTTATTCACTCATTTATGAAATATTATTTGATATAAAACATTATCTGGGAATCAAACCAATGACTTTGGCATTGTATATGGTCTACTTTTTGAGCTGCAGAAACATCAGTTACAGTATATATAATGACAGCTATTTGTAACCCAACCAAAAATGTACAATAATAAAAATTAAATAAATTAATTTAATTAACTTGTTAAATAAATAAATAATCTTAAAGCTGCAGTAGGTAACTTTTATAAAAACATATTTTTTACATATTTGTTAAACCTGTCATTATGTCCTGACAGTAGAATATGAGACAGATAATCTGTGAAAAAATCAAGCTCCTCTGGCTCCTCCCAGTGTCCTATTGCCATTTGCAGAAATACATCCGCTCCCGGTAAAAAACAACCAATCAGAGCTGCGGTCCGTAACCTTGTTTGTGTTCAAAATGTAGAAAAATGAACATAATAAGCGAGTACACCATGAATCCATTTTCCAAACCGTGTTTTTAGCTTGTCCTGAATCACTAGGGTGCACCTATAATAAGTGTTTATATTCGGACTATTTTAGATTGCTTCGGGGATACCGCGGCGGAGTAACCCAGAACTTTTGTGATTCTTCATAGACATAAACAGAGAGAAGTAGATCCGGCTACGATGTTCTTCCGCAAGACGCAAACAGTTCTGTTTATTAACCTCTAGAGCGTCAAAAGTTCCCTACCGCAGCTTTAAATAATCTTTTCTTTCCTTTTTTATTTTCTTCTGGTAAATACACCTTTTTTTATAAAAATAAATAAATTATTAAAAATAAATAAATAAAACTTGTGTCATATACAACCTAATACTGTACATATGTGACCGTAACACCATAAATGAAAGTCTTTTCATCTCATAACACTATCAGGACTTCAGAAGGCATAGATTATAGCTCGACTTTGATAGTAGTTTTGTCCTGAGTTTGATAGATGCCTAGATTCTGAACTGTTGTTGCATGAAAACATCTGCTGGAAGATTCACAAGTCTTTTATGGAATGACGTGCTGTAATTCAGAATGACAGAATGTTTACTTTTTGGTTAGTGATTTTATGAATATTAAAGTCTAAATTAACAGAACACAACGTCGTCTGATGGCTTGAGTCCTCACAGTCTCACGTGTGTAATTAAATCAGTGTTATCCAGAGGACGTTTGAGAGAGTGTTTATTTGTCACTGTCACATGTGTTTATGCAGGAGAGATGCATCACCTGTTTATAATAATATTATCAGTGACAAATTCACCTCAGTGCATATTAAATCTGTCATTCTGCGGTCAGTCGCATGAAAGGAGAGCAAAGAGAGTGGAAGACCATCTTAATAAAGAATGGACCACATAGTGAAGAAGAAAAAAAGACATTGAGACTAATGAACTCATTAATGGAGAGGGGAAAGAGGGCGGAGCTTGCAAACTTGCAGCAGGATTACCTGGAAATACTCTAACGATATCCAAGGCTGCATTTCTTTGATTAAAAAAATGGTAGAATCAGTTAATTTTTTTTACAATTTAAAATAACTGTCTTCTATGTAAATATGATTTCAAATGTAATGTATTCCTGGAATACGAAGCTGAATTTTCAGCAGTCTTCAGTGTGACACGAGATAATGGGAGTGGGCGGACCTCCTGAAATATAGTGGGCGGGTCTTCAGAGGCCATGTGGGGGAAATGAGGGCGGGGTTTGCTGGGCTAATTTAAATATATAGTGAACTTCTGGTCTTGGCTTGATCAAAGTTTCACTCATCAAAGAAAGTCTAGAAGATAAATGCTTAAGTCAGAAAGGAATGTTTGCTGGCCAGACTGTATGTGAGATCCCGAGTGAAATCCTTCAGTGTTTTGCTGTGGAGGACGGTGGTGGTGGCTACCGTGTGTTTGACGTGTGTTAGTATTCACAGAGAAAGACCACCGGTGAGTTTCTGACTGACAGCCAGCGTCTCTCTCTTTACACAGTGAAGGTGATTTTGTGTTCAGGCTGACCCTGAGTGATGGACACTGCTGTCGATGTCTGGAGCTCAGGGTGGCATTATTATGTAGTTCAGCTTTGACCTTGAATTCTTCTGTGGAGTCATTGAAACACACACACACACACACACACACACACACAAACCATCATCTTACTGTCTTTCAGATAATCAGTACTAGGGGTTGAAAACGAAAAAAAAAATTCAATCGTTTCACTCCGAGCAGAATCGATATTTTAACGTTTCTTTTCCTCTGATATTATTACTGTTCCGAAACCAGTTCGGGTGGAAGAAATACTGGTTAATAACGTTATTTTTTTTTAAAAATTTTCTCCGCCTATAATTTGCCTAATAATAATATAGTACAGTGTTTTCTTTACTCAAAAAGAAAAGGAAAAAGAGAGATCTGGTAAGCTTAGCCAATAACCCGCTGAGTTAAGTCACAGCCAACTTCTATTTTGGCCAAATGTATACAGGCTACCAAACAAACAAACAAACAAACAAATCTGTCAAAACTTTAAATACATTAAAGTATTTTTCAGATATTTAATAAAGTTTGCTGCATTGTAAAAACAACAACAACAACAACAAAAAACAATACTTGTATAAGATTGCGTTTTGAGAGTAAAAAAAAACATAAGTCGCGTCTCACTCCGCATTTTGTTAGCCCTATTACTTTCTGAAATAATGAAGGGTAAAATGCCTTTAAGCTGACGCAAAGTGATAACAAACATTCTAAAAACAGTTATTAATTTCTCTCCAAAACAAATACTCTAAAGTCTAGGCTACAAAAACGTCAATCCAAAAACAAATTAATTTAAGGTGAAGCTGATGCATACCTCTCTCATTCGTCAAACTCATGTTTCCATATTGCCGATGTATCTGTCAAGCTTTTACAAAATAATTAAAACTGTAATGCTTTTGCAAAGTAAAGAAACCAAGGGTCACTCTCTGCTGTTTCGTTTTCCTTTCCGAAAACTTTGGAACATGTCACAATGAACTGTAATTTAGCAAATTTTTTCTTTAGTTTCGTTAATCTGTCAATATGATTTAAGTGAAATATATGTAGTGTATATGCCTATGTTCCTCTTTACGTAATTTTAGGGGTTAGTTTTTCTGTTTTCTCCATTCACAGAAGCGCGGCAGGTGTGTGTGATCTGTTGAATTCCTCTCACACTATCCTCAGATAAACTCATTGTGACTTGCCCATGATGAGTTCACAGCTGAGCGGACATTTCACTCGCTGGCTTCAGCGTCACATTTGCATATGTACTACTGGAGTTCGTGATTGGGTTTCGTGCAAATTTCAAATATTTAATGGAACAATAAAATAACATTATTAACCGGTTAATGGCCATTTCAAATTTTCGATTATGTTCGGAACTATACAGTTTGATTTCGTTTATGTTTCTGTTCATGACAAAATTTTGTTTGTTTCTGGTTTTCATTCCTTTATCCGGTTCAGAGCCCTGATCAGTACATACGGTCCTCTGTTGTTTCTGCTTAAATTAACTATTTAAGATTATACAATTTAAGTACTTGTAATCAGATTATATTGCATTTGACCCATTTACACAGAATATAGCTTTTCAGTTTTTCAGTTTCTTTGGTGTCACTAAAATCTGAAAACAGAAGTTGCTCCTCCAGTTCCCAATAACGCCGTTTCAGCAGGAGCGAGCAGAGGTGGTCAATCCCAGCATGCATTGTGCTAGTTTTGTCTTTCGTCTGATAGTTGATAGTTTTGCCAGGTTTTTTTGCACCTGCGTCTTTCTCCGGCAATAATCAATCTTGCGTGCATAAGATGTTCTCGCTCAGTGCTGTTCACCAGATGATTCACCATCATCTGCTTTAACAAACAGCACCTGTGCTCAATCTGCGAGTGCATGCTCGTTTACCTGTTGCAGGGTTATCAGGACGACCTGCGGTTTGAACAACACTGACTTGTTGCCATGGGCTACTACTGATGCCCAATCAGAGCATGAGATTCAGACTTATTATAGTTAACTGAAAAAAATGAAATAATAAATAAATAAATAAATAAATATACATATATATATATATATATATATATATATATATATATATATATATATATATATATATATATATATATATATATGATTGGAGCAACAGAATCCAGTGGTTTGGTCGACCATCCGCTCTCATGCAGCTGCTGCTGTTCAACCAGTCAGTGCCTGTTAATTATCCTGATGCTGAACGACCAGTTAATTGGTCTTGGCAGTATCTGGACGCCATCAGGTGTTTATCATACACAGGTGATTACAGGTATCAGAGCAGCTTTGAATCCGATTAAAACCAGAGCCAATACATCGGCGTGTTCCTGGCTGTGTTCATCGGCCCTCCTGCGACCCGCCGAGAGGTTCAGGGGAGATTTGGAGAGATCAGAGCATCCAAATAATCGTCCGCTGGGCTTTCGCCCCAAAAATCACAGAATATAATGAATGTGGACAGCTCTGAAGCCCAATGTCGCCGCTGTGCTGGAAAACAGATTGCGCCCACAAGCAGCTCATGGAAATCATCTCAATCTCCTTTCCAAACGGCTTGGCTCTTCTCGAAGCTTTTCGATCCAACTGTCCACAGAGGACTCCGAAAATATCAGTATCAGATTACAGATATACAGAGACCGAAACCCTGTGGGTTTATTAATTTAGGTTGTTTTGGGGTCAGTAATTAAATCATCGAGGGCATAATGAGTCCCATGTTTCATCTGCTTGTCTGATTTCTCACTCTGAAGAGGAAATGTGTCCAGAAAAGCAGCAGAGACAGTGTTCAGATGCAAATAACTAGCTTCAAAACTACAATTGAGCAATTTGGTGTTTGTGATTCTATTACTCACTCACTGCTACTGTGTGACCCATCTCATGTTGTTTCCACCAGCGCACCGCATCTTTTCCATCACCTTAACTGATGATTGTCTTAAACATGAAATGAAGGAGAAGCCTAAAACAGGCCTGATATTTGATGTGAAAATTGGCCTGAAGCCCGGGCCTATAGGGATGTAAATAAAAACATCACAATAATCCACAGCACTCCAGTCCATCAGTGAAGCCCCTTTCACACTGCCATTCCGGCAAATACAGGGGTAAAGTGTTCCTGTAATTGTTCCCTGGTCGCTAGATTTGGCACTTTCACACTGCCAGTGATGACCCGGTATATGTGCGTGCTTTCACACACAACCCTTGAAGATCCCGTAACGACACGTGACATCAGCGCGTGACGTGTAATGTACGAGTCGGCAACGCTAGGCACTTTATACTTTCACTGAAGCAAGCAAACGATCTCGGCGTCAGCGCGGAAAGTGAGGAACTAACTGATCTCTGCTTCATTACAGTTTGCACATGTGTTTTCGTCGCGAATGTTGATCTTCCTTCAAAACAGCCGGTAAAAGAGTCGCGCGATAACGCGCGTCATCACTTCGATACCGAATTAGATCTGGCTTTTGTTCACACAGCGCTCGTTCCGGATCGATTACCGCAATGTTACTATGTCCCCGACCCGGGTTAGATTCGGTAATCAATTCCGGGACGTGGTTGCTTTCACACAGAAGGCGACCAGGCAATGTTACGGGAATATTGCGGGTCCGACGTGCAGTGTGAAATGGGCTTTAATGTCTTGAGAAGACAAAAGATGAAACCATACATCAAGATGTTTTTTACTTTAAACCATTGTCAATTATCCATAAAAAGGCTTCCTCCAGTGAAAATGTGGTCTGGTCTGAATCAGGAGAGAGATCTGCACAAATCAAGCACCATTTTCAAGCCAAAACTGTTCAAAACAAATATGTGGCTGAAAGAGACAACAGAAGATGGACATTTTTCACTGGAGGAAACATTATTATAGAAGCAACGTAGTTTGTTTTTCGATATTAAATTTAAAATTAATATAAGTAATTTTAAATACATGACATACAAGTTTCAACATAAATTATATTAAAGGATATTTTGGTTTATCATAAATGCTTGTCAGTACATTCGGCAGAACTCTAACTATATTTAAATAGACAATGGAAGTAATGCAATAGTAGTAAATCTAAAGTTCAGCTAATTGGTTTTCATATCACGGCAAGACAAGTTGATTTATATAGCACATTTCATACACAATGGTAATTCAAAGTGCTTTACATAAAATAAAGTAAAATAATCATGAAGAACAAAAATAAATAAAGCAATTTTAAAACTTTGGAAATGATTTAAAAATTTACTTATTTAAAATGAATTTAGAACATTTAAAAATATAAAATGATTTCACATAAAATACAGTGAATATGTAAAATACAGTGCAATCAGTTCGGACATCACACAGTGCTCATTCAATAAATGCACAGCTAAACCGATGTGTTTTGAGTCTAGATTTAAATGTGACTAGTGTTTAAGCACATCTGATCTCTTCTGGAAGCTGATTCCAACTGCGGGCAGCATAGTAACTAAAGGAGGACTTCCCTTGTTTTGTGTGAACCCTTGGTATTTCTAACTGATTCAATCCTAATGATCTGAGTGCTCTGTTAGGTTTATATTCAGTGAACATATCTGCAATATATTTCGTTCCTAGGTCATTTAGTGACTTATATACGAGTAAAAGTACTTTAAAATCAATCCTAAATGTAACTGGAAGCCAGTGTAAGGACCTGAGGACTGGTGTGGTATGCTCAGATTTTCTGGTTCTAGTCAGAATCCTGGCAGCAGCGTTCTGGATGAGCTGCAGCTGTCTAATGGTCTTTTTGGGAAGGCCGGTGAGGAGACCATTACAATAGTCCACCCTGCTGGTGATAAAGGCATGAACTAGTTTCTCCAAGTCTTGACTTGAAACAAAACATCTAATTCTAGCAATGTTTTTGAGATGAAAAGTTTGTCTCCAGAATCACAACAAGATTCCTGACTTGATTTTTAGTTGTTTGACCCCTAGAGTCAATGTATGCATTCACCTTGAAAACTTCATCTTTGTTTCCAAATGCAATGACTTCAGTTTTGTCCTCGTTTAACTGAAGAAAGTTCTGGCACATCCAACTAATAATTTCACCAATGCATTGGCAGAGGGAGTCAATGGGGCTGTAGTCATTTTGGAGATAAGGCTAGGTAAATCTGGGTATCATCAGCACAGCTGTGATAGGCAATTTGGTTCTTTCTCATTATTTGAATTAGTGGAAGCATATACAGGCTAAACAAGAGCGGTGCAAGAATTGAGCCTTGTGGGACTCCACATGTCATGGACATCCACTTAGATTTATGCTCTCCTAGACTCACATAATAGCCTCTCCCTTCTAAGTATGACCTGAACCATTTGAGTACCATCCCAGAAAGCCTGACCCAGTTTTCCAGTCTCTCTAGTAGTATGTTATGATCGACAGTGTCAAACGCAGCACTGAGATCTAGCAATACCAGCACCGATATTTTGCCAGAGTCAGAATTTAAGCGAATATCATTTATTATCTTAATGAGTGCTGTCTCTGTGCTGTGATACGGTCGTAAACCAGATTGAAAATTGTCCAGGTATCCATTTGAGTTTAAGTATTTATTCAGCTGATTAAAAACTACCTTTTCTATAATTTGCCTACAAAGGGAAGATTAGATATTGGTCTATAATTGCTAAAAATGGTGTTGTCAAGATTGCTCTCTTTCAAGAGGGGCTTAACAACTGCTGTTCTATCAATTTAAATGTGTGTGTGTGTGTATATATATATATATATATATATATATATATATATATATATATATATATATATATATATATTTATTTATTTTATTTTTTATCAGCATTCCTGCTAGTACTAACGTTTGCGTTCTCATCGCTCAAGATCTCGATGCTGCAGTCATTCTCTATAGGTCATGTTTGTGTGTCTGACTTTGTAAATAGCTGGTGTCAAGCGTTAATTGTTGATCCTGCTGTTTGGTGGAAATCACAGTCCCAAAGCACTTAATTTCCCTTTAACACACGCACTCACCAACCCTCCAGACGCTCTACAGCAATCAAACACAATCACCACCATCACCACAGCCATTCATTTGGAGGTTTTTAAGTGCAGTCAGGCCTCATGTGTCTGAGACGGGTGAATCTCACCAAACGTCTGGGTCATGTTTCAGAACAAAATAAAAGTAAAACACAAATTACATTCTGTGTTCGGTGGATGCTTCATCAGAAGCCATGTACACAGCCATTCAAGGTGAATTTACCACTTTATGTAGAACACAATCTGATCAAATATTTTGCTTTTAGGATTTTTTTTTAAATGATGTCTGTCCTTTTTATTACAATTAGGATGAAATATTTATTATTATTGTTTATTTCACTTATATTTTACCTGGGAAGAAATATGCTTATTTGTGACAAATATAATGCCTTAAATCAGATGTGTATATATATTTATTATAATTATTATTATTATTATTATTATTATTATTATTAATAAACAGGTATATTTTAGTTTTTATTTAAACCGGTATATTTTATTGTGATCACCACCAACAATTCAATTCTGAAATAACATATAAAGATCTTTATTCACTTTGAACAATAGATAATGACATATTTCTTGGATCTGAGCTGACCTGTGTCCCTGTCATGTTGTCTTTCTCTCTCAGTGAGTCAGATATGATTGGCAGGTATTGACACACTAGTTGTAACGTGGTTTCTCGCTGATTGATGCACTGACACGTTTAAAGTGATGTAGCTGGAAGACACCTGGACACTTGAGGAAAAGTGCTGGGTTCACTCTGACGTGTGTGTGTGTGTGAGAGAGAGAGAGAAACACCTGCAGCCTGTAGTTATTAAATCAGCTGTGTTGACATGCTTTAATATGTTTACTCTTATCAGCTACACACACATTTCTGTTCATTCATAATTCAGCGGCCGCGGCTCCTCAGAGGTCAAACAGCACAAACGCTTTAATTCAAGTTTAAGGCTGCTGCTGGACTTCATCTGACAAGCAGCAAACGGCTGTTAATGTGTCTGCTTTCTCGCTCTTAATGAAGCGTTTCACTGTAATCAGGAGACGAAACACTTCTCTAATCAGCCGTTAAGGACTGACTCAAAATCAGTGTGAGATGCCATTCACGTTTATTTTGATAATATAATATGTTTCATAGTGAAGCAGGATATTCGGGATCTTGGTTTTATTCGTCTGGGATTGATTGGGTGTTGAGAAGAGTCTGTCTGACAGGCGACGACGCTACGTTATGAGCCCAGAATATTTCAGCGCTCAATATGCTAAATAAAAGCATTACTCAAAATATCACTGTCAGTCACAAACTGTACCTTGTGGAAAAGAAGTGCACTAATTGTAGTGTATGCACACTTGTAGAAAGACTCTGAAAGACTAAAACTCTGTTTACAGATTATATAAGATGAGTGAAATAAAAGACACTTAAGTGACTCAAAGAGAGACACTTTTGTGACTGCTTCTAAGCACACTTTTATTACTAGTTTTCATAAGAAATGTGTAATTATTAATATCTATAATTTAGTTTAGCATAAATGCTTGTCAGTTTATTCAGTAGTAAAACGTGTATAATTGTAACTTTTAACACACATTACCTAATAATAATGTAATTACGTATATATATATATATATATATATATATATATATATATATATATATATATATATATATACAGTATTGTTCAAAATAATAGCAGTACAATGTGACTAACCAGAATAATCAAGGTTTTTAGTATATTTTTTATTGCTACGTGGCAAACAAGTTACCAGTAGGTTCAGTAGATTGTCAGAAAACAAACAAGACCCAGCATTCATGATATGCACGCTCTTAAGGCTTAACATTGTACTGCTATTATTTTGAACAATACTGTATATATATTGTCACGGGAGGAGCACAAGACAGACACAGTGGGCGTGGCGTCAGGCCTCGGAGAGGCTTTTATTAACAGAAATCATAAAACAAACAGGGAATAAAAGTGGCAAAAGGGGAAAAGTGTCCAAAATAACAGGGAATCTGGTGTCCTCGTCGTGCTGCGGGGTTCGTGTGGGTCAGGCAGTGTTCATGGAGGAAGGGTCCAGGTAAGGGGCGGAGTCCGGCGGCCGCACGCGCTCCCCTCCTTGGTCCGGGGCGCGAGGGGCGGCGGCTTCCTCTAGCGGCCGCATCTCTCTCGTCAGCCGCAGCGCTGGTAGGGGACGGACGGCCCGGCATCCTGGCCCGTCGGCCGTGTAAACGGGTGCGGTTCCCATCCGGATCGCGGGTCCGGCTGCTCACGTCTCTTGTGGCGCGGGAGTCCCTCAACGCACCCTTCCTGGACCCACGAGGACACCAGTGTGCATGCACGGGGAAGAGACCGGTCTCTTCCCCGTGCATGCACACTGGTGTCCTCGTGGGTCCAGGAAGGGTGCGTTGAGGGACTCCCGCGCCACCAAGACGTGAGCTGCCGGACCCGCGATCCGGATGGGAACCGCACCCGTATACACGGCCGACGGGCCAGGATGCCGGGCCGTCCATCCCCTACCAGCGCCGCGGCCAACGAGAGAAACGCGGCC